>NC_138233.1:40493200-40788200 GCF_964197995.2 Scardinius erythrophthalmus
ATGAGACTACAGAACAGGAAAACAGAAATGAAACCATGATTGGTTTTCTCAAGACTGCAGTGGACAAGGCGCTCGAGAGTGACAATGGACACCTGGACCTTTTCCTTCGCTTCCTCCTCGGTCTGTCACTCCAGTCCAATCGACGACTCTTACGAGGTCTGTTAACACAGCAAGACAACAATGACCAGAGCAACAAGGAAATAGTTCAGTACATCAAGCAGAAATTAGAAGATAATCTTCCAGCAGAGCGATCCATCAATCTGTTCTACTGTCTGAATGAACTGAACGACCAAACTCTGGTGGATGAGATTCAGACCCACCTTAGCAAAGGCAGTCTCTCATCTGGTGACCTTTCACCTGCCCAGTGGTCTGCTTTGGTCTTTGTGTTGTTGACATCAGAGGAAGAGCTGGAGGAGTTTGAGCTTCAGAAATTCAAGAAATCAGACGAGTGTCTCATTAGACTATTGGCAGTCATCAAAGCCTCCAGAAGAGCTCTGTAAGTCACTTAATACGTTATGTCATGTTTTGGTCTAATCCAGGATATAACAGATTATTTAAAATACATGTATTATCAGTTGTTACTTTATATCTCCCAATAAAATTATATTTTAAATGCTAAATATCCTAATAGTTTTAGTTCTATAATTTTAATTGTGGTGGGCAAAACATATTGCAATGCAATACATGATTGAGAGATACAAATAAACGTTTATCAAAACAATGTTGAATCATATTTGATATATACAGTTTAACATGGTTTTTCTAAAACAAAAAAGTTGCTTTAATCTAATAATTGTAATCTTGAAATATTAACAACTATAAAGATATTCTTAGTTGGAAGCAATCTTAGGTTTCCTTTAATCAGTAAAGATTTTACAGCAAAAAAGGAAGAAAAAAGAACCACTGATTTAGAATTAAACCGAAAGGCCTTTTACTTACTTGCTCTTCAACTTCTGGTATAAAGCACATATGCTCTTACATAACTTCAATGCTGAAATCATTAAACCCCACAGAATCTCCTCAAGACAAATGTAAAACTCATTGTCATTTAAACTATAAATCTTAAAAATATTTTTATCCAAGCATGTCTTATTTAATTGAGCAAATTATTCACTTATTAAAAAATAATATATATAAAATGCTAGTTTTATCAGTGTGCAGCTCACCCTTCTATTTTATACAGTATATATATATATATATATATATATATATATATATATATATATATATATATATATATATATATATATATCTACACCGTACACACTATTTATGTAAAAAATATAAAATAATGGAAAATATATTTAATATTTGTATAATAAAATGTTCCATCTAATTTCGAGATGTAATTTATTTGTCTTGCAGGCTAAATGATTGTGGCTTAACAGACAAAAGCTGTTCAGCTCTGGCACTGGACTGAAGAATACAACATGTACATTGGAGATACTGAGGTAAATTGTGTTCCAGCAGAAGATATTTTAAGATATTCTTTACTTTTAAATATATTTCAATCATGATTTTTTTTTTTTTTTTTACATTTTAACGTTTTACTAAGAAAGGGGTCATGAACCGTTTTGTTTTGTTTTGTTTTGTTTTGTTTTATAATGTTTCCTGTAATGCATTTATTATGTTAGTATAATTTTTACATCAAAAATTGTCATAATTTACTCTGATTTTTGCCCTCTGATTTGAACTTTGGTTTGAAGGGGCGCTGTGAGACTTCAGTGTAAACGCCCACTGCTGTGATTGACTAACATCTTTGCATATGAAATAAGTATTACAAGTGGAACTCTCTTGAATACTTTTAGCACGCTTTTACAATTACAACTCTTAAGATTAACTAATCGTGTAAAGTGTTGATTAAAGCATTATATTTAGATATATGGCATTATATTTATATAGTGGCATGAAAGGTTGCAGTAATGAGCATGTTGCCGATCACAAACATGTTGAGCGTTTGAGTGTGATCTTGTCATTGCAAAGAATCCACAGTGAAATGTACTGCATACAAATAAATAATACTCAACTGAGACATTCACATTGTCGAAAATAAATAAAATAACCACATTCGTAGTATTAGCAGGGCTCGACATTAAAGGGTTAGTTCACCCAAAAATGAAAATTCTGTCAGTAATTACTCACCCTCATTTTGTTCCAACCCCGTAAGACCTTCGTTCATCTTCGGAACACAAATTAAGATATTTTTGATTAAATCTGAGAGCTGGATCACTACTCCATAGGCTTCGAAGACATTATAACTTGCTGGCCCAGAAAAGTTATTAAAGACATCGTTAATATAGTCCAAGTGACTACAGTGGCTCAATCTTAAGTTTATAAAGCGACGAGAATACTTTTTGTGCGCAAAAACAAACAAAAATAACGACTTTATTCCACTATTCATTTCCTTCTCTCTGGGCCTCGAGTCTTTTCACGTAGTATAACTACTCAGCGCTTCTGTGTTGTACGTCACACGCATCACACACATGACCAGCGTCGGCCAATAGTGAGCCTACGTGGGTCATTGAATCTTTGACTCTGCCAATTCGCTCAAAACTCTGAATCATTCAGTAATGAAAACAGCACTCGTCGTGTGAGGTTGCTAAACTGTATCATATGTTAAAAATATTAAAACTCCACATTTTGAATTTTTATAGGCAGTATGTTGTTAACTGACTTTCTTTTGCGTGAGCTGCACTCATTTGTTTAGATTTCTCCTCGAGAGGCTGCGCGAGCCTCAACAGCGCAACCTTGTTACCGTCAGTAATAAATTTATTATCCACTATCAATCGCAACTTACAATAAATATAATACAATCAGAATCATTCTCTCGTTTTAGTGATTCCCTAGTTATTTTTTTTGTTATTGACGATTATTCAGGCTACTTGTCCGGTCGGGCAAGTAAAATTCTCTTTTACTTGTCCCTTCAAAAAATCCACTTGTCCCGGACAAGCGTTAATGTCGAGCCCTGTATTAGGATCTTTTGTAAGGTATTGTTATTTGTGGTCCATCCTGTATAGCTCTCCTCTCGTCATCTCAACACACCAGTGGGCGGGGCCAAAGTTGTAATGGTGAAGTAGGCATTGATTTTCTTCTACATTATTGCTGCTGCTGCAGAGCAAGTATGGACTTGCTACTGCTAATAAATGCACAGACATTCTGCTGCGATTATGTAAGATATGCTGCTGCTGCATAAATAGACATTCATAAATCCCGTAGCAGATCTAGGAAGTTGGGGAACTGAGGGATGTGGAAGATTTCAGAGGAACCATGATAGAGCACTGCAGAACTGGCTCACAGCAAACAATGAACCATACTATTTAAATGTTGAACAAGCAATCTCATTGGCTGCAGGATCAGCAGAGGCCAATCAGCTTGTGCCATGATGTGATTGCATGTAAAGGACAATCGTCCTAAAGCTATGAATATAATTAAAGTGTTGGCCAAAACTAAATGGGGAGCTGAGTACACTGTCCTTTTGTAACTTTTTCGAGTATTGATTGATCTTGTTTGGACTATGGTAGCATAATTTATGATTATGCCAGGTGTAGATTTAGAAAGTATGCTTTTCCCCTGTTGTTGTTTAATTCACGGGACCTGACACCATTCATTTTGCCAAGAGATCTCTTATTTATTTTATCATAATATCAAGACAGGAGAAAGTGACAATGGACCAAACAAAGGTCTTCATTCCAGCTTCTCTGCTCCTCTGGACACAGAGGTTCGGTTTTATACGCTACTGACCAGAAAAACTACATTACCAGAGGAACATATGGTTTCAATTAACATGGCATGTATCCCATCACTATGCTTTGGTGGAAACTTCATACACTGCATACACATTTCATGTCTCCAACTCTTCCATTACACTCTCACCCCTGTTCATGCAGTCTAGCTTGTCCCAATGTCTCTCTCACCCACATCTACTCAACATCACTATGATTCACAAAATGCAATGATTACAAATGATTATGGATACAAATAAAAAGTAATAATACTGAAACACAAAATAATACTGAAAATAATATTAAATAATGAAATTTTAGTCTTCACAGCAAATCATATAAACAGATGTTTGACACGATGCATCATCAGGGATTATAGCTTGCCTTCACCAGTTCAGAGTTTGTACATTGAAGCCAATGTACCATCACTTCAAAATAGCCAGCTGAAGCGATCATTCCAATATGCTATACTATTAACTTAACGCTGTTAATACCTATCTAAGTATATTTCCCAGTGTGTTGTCACAAACAATAAAGACCAGAATGAAATGTTTATATCTTTATATAAATTGTTTGTTTTCAGTAGATCAGAAATCATAAACAGAACAAAGCATGAATATGAAAATAAATTGAAATAAACCAGTACAGTAAGTCAAAATAATATAGCAAATCTGCAAAGTAAATCTTTAAACAAAAAGTAATGAAATTACAATAAAATTAAAGAAGCTTATATGATCAGTTCAGGGTTGTAGATTCCTTGAGTAAGTATGGATTCACTACAATGAAAGTTTATGTCAATGATGTTTAGGAAGATGTCCAAGTTCCACAATGGCTAGAAAAATAGAAGTTCAAGTGCCCAAATAGTCCCAAAAATAAGATCCACAGAGTCAAATCCTTGTACTCAGGACATTTGTTAATCCATAGGGATTAATGGATGAAAACATTCTCTTGATTAGCAATCTTCGATATCCACAAGGTGGAGCTTTAGCAAACCATACAGATTCCTCACACCATAATTTAAGGTCACCTTTAAAGAGTCCAACTACAAAAAGGAACAGAAGTCTAGCATTAGCTAGAGAGCCTACACATAAATAATATAGTAATTGAAAACAAATGCACAAAATAAAGGAAAAACAAAATTTACAAGATTGACCTGGAAACAAAGTTTCTCAATCTGGACTCCAAATACGTATTTTGTTTGGCAAGCATATTGTTGAGCAACACTGACTGAAAACACTGTCGATCAGCGAAAGCTGGTCGATATGGCAGCGTCTCAAAGTTTGGATAACTTTATGTGGAGGCATGGCATTAAAATCATCCCTGCGGAGCGTTGTTCTATTGAGGATTGCACAATTGCAGTCGCTGAAGTAGTTGGATAGTAGTTGGACTATTTAAAAAAAAAATCACTACAGCAATTATAGCTGCAGACAATATGCTAATTGGGTTGTAGTGAAAGGTATTGTCGTTAACGATGTGATTATTTAGAAGACAGACACACATGATTCTTTAAAATGAAAATGAGGAGCTAAATAAAGCCATGAAATTTATGGTGGACAACTATGATTATGTGATCTATGCAGCTTTAGAAAGTATGAAGTGCTTTGGCTGTGGACAGGAAGGACATAGGATTCGTGCTTGTCCTGAGAAGGAAGATCCAGTAGTGCCTCTGAATGAGAATAGAAATAAGAACAGACAAATGTAGAAATGAGGAACAGAGACTGAGGAGCGCGTTGTTGTCTTTGGAGCTCCATCGATTGATTTATAATTCTTGTTTTCTCTTTAAACTCACTTACAACGAACATTTTCTACTTTTCCTCACCTCATAGTTATAACGCGGATTGTTGAGCAGACGCGTCTCAAGCCTTGTGATCCAACGCTGGATACTCTTATAGGTTACGTCCGTGGATCACGGCTGAACGCGTCTTCTCCGCACTCATTTAAGTTACAAACAAACATTTTTCACCTATCGTGCGTCTACTCTACACCCGTACCACTGAAAAGACGGATTATATCCAAGACTTAAGCCATAAATTAGTATTAATATTGATAGCACCACTGGTAGCGTCGTTGTAACTTACTGTCCATCTGTTAAAATGGCGAATATATCAAATGTAAGTAGTCTACCTTTTGGTGCAGGTGAGGACACATTTGAGCTGCACGCGGTGCAGTCTGAGCTGGAAGCTGTTGAGAAACAGATCCACGACCTTTTAGTAAGAAAAGCCGAGCTGATAGACCGGCGTTTGGCTCTCGAAACATCGCGCGCCGAGGCACACAAATCAGAGATTAATGTTACTAACCCGCTGACTCCGACCTCGTCTACTCCGTGCGTTCCTCAACATCGGTCCCGAACGTCGAGGTCGCGATCAGCCATGGTCTCGTTCACTCCGGCTCCAACATGCCATCACGAAGCCTGGATTTTTCCGCAGCGGAAGTCGCGAGTCAGGTCTAGACCAAGAAAACTCTCTCCGACCCTCCCGGTTTTCGAGATATCCACACAAAACCGCTTCTCCCCTCTTCGCGAAACAGAACGCGATGCTGTGATCATCGGCGATTCCATCGTTCGACACGTACACGTTACGTTAAATAAAAGTAAGGTGCATAGTCACTGCTTTCCTGGTGCTCGTGTTTCTGAAGTCGCTGCTCACGTTCCCGAGATTCTGAACGAGCGCGTCGGAACCGTTGTCCTGCACGCGGGAGGGGCCGACATCAGACTGCGCCAGACGGAAGTTTTGAAGAAAGACTTCAGGAATCTGATCGATACGGTACGCAGCACATCGCCTGATATAACGATTATTGTGTCAGGACCGCTTCCCACGTACCGACTAGGTCATGAAAAGTTTAGTAGATTATTTGCGCTTAATGAATGGTTAATGTCATGGTGCAATGAGCAGAAACTTCTCTTTGTAAATAATTGGAATCTGTTTTGGGAGCGTCCTGGGCTTTACCGTGCTGATGGCTTACACCCAAACAGATTCGGATCGGATCTTCTGTCAGATAACATCTCCAAAATGTTAAATACCTTTTGACTAGTAAACAAAAGTCCAAATCATAGTCTCTGCTGCACCAATTTAACTGATATAAATAGTGTAGAACATTGCATAGAAACTGTGTCTATTCCTCGTTTAGTGAGATCAAATCATAAATCTACTGCAGGATCTAGAAAAAATCTAATTGTTATTAAACCAGAAAATGTTGCTATTGGTAATCAAAAACAATTTTTAAAGCTAGGTCTTCTAAACATTAGATCACTCACACCTAAGGCAGTTATTGTAAATGAAATAGTCACAGATAATAGCTTCGATGTACTTTGCCTTACTGAAACCTGGCTTAAACCAAATGATTATTTTGGTTTAAATGAGTCTACTCCTCCTGGATACTTCTATAAGCATGAGCCCCGTCTGAATGGTCGTGGCGGCGGTGTTGCAACAATCTATAGAGATTTTCTCAATGTTACTCAGAAAACGGGTTATAAGTTTATTTCATTTGAAGTACTTGTACTAAATGTTACGCTCTTAGATGATAGAAAAACATCCCTATTATCTCTAGCCTTGGCTACCGTATATAGACCGCCTGGGCCTTACGCTGATTTCCTAAAAGAGTTTGCAGATTTTCTCTCAGACCTATTAGTTAACTTCGATAAAGCATTAATTGTTGGAGACTTTAATATCCATGTAGATAATCAAAATGATGCGTTAGGGGCTGCGTTTACTGATTTATTAAACTCCTTTGGGGTCAAGCAAAACATTACCGGACCGACTCATCGATTTAATCATACACTCGATTTAATTATATCACATGGAACCGATCCAACCGATATAGATATCATTCCACAAAGTGACGATGTCACTGACCATTACATGGTAACTTGCATATTACGTACTCCTGTAATATATCATGCTGCGCCGCGTTATCGATTAGGCAGAACAATCCTTCCATCCACCATAGATAATTTTTCAAACAGCTTATCGGATCTGTCTCAGCTGCTCAGTGAACCCAAACAAACAGATGAACTTGAGGAATTAACTAGCACTATGAGCACCATTCTCTCTGGATCATTGGATATTGTTGCGCCCATTAGATTAAAAAAGGTCAGAGAGAAAAGTAAAGCACCATGGCACAACAGTACTACGCGTGTTCTAAAGAGAGAAACCCGTAATTTAGAGCGTAAATGGAAACAAACCAACTTAGAGGTCTTTAGAATCGCATGGAAAGACAGTATGTCACGTTATAAAAAGGCCCTAAAAGCGGCCAGGGCTGAGCATCTACGCAAACTAATAGAAAACAACCATAACAATCCTAAGTTCTTATTTAACACCGTGGCGAGACTAACAAATAAACAGATGTCTCCTGAACAAAGTATTCCATTACAGTTTAGTAGTAATGATTTCATGAAGTTCTTCACTGAGAAAATAGAAAACATCAGAACCACAATTGTAAACGTTCAATCCTCAATCGCGCCTTATAATTCAGCCTCAATTATCACGCCGCAAGAACAATTACAGTGCTTTTCAACTATAGAACAAAAAGAGTTAAATAAATTTATCATTTCCTCTAAAACAACAACATGTTTATTAGATCCCATACCAACTAAACTATTGAAAGAAGTGTTACCTGTAGTGGAAGAGCCTCTCCTCAATATTATTAACTCGTCTTTATCTTTAGGTCATGTTCCAAGAACATTTAAATTGGCAGTTATAAAACCTCTCATTAAGAAACCACAATTAGATCCGAATAATCTAGTAAATTATAGACCCATTTCAAATCTACCTTTTATGTCTAAAATACTAGAAAAAGTTGTGTCCGCTCAACTGGGCTCTTTCTTACAAGAAAATGACACCTATGAAAAGTTTCAGTCTGGATTCAGGCCGCATCATAGCACTGAAACTGCGCTCGTTAAAATCACAAATGATTTACTTTTAGCTTCTGACCAAGGCTGTATCTCAATATTAGTTTTACTTGATCTTAGTGCTGCGTTCGATACTATAGATCATACAATACTCTTAGATCGACTACAAAATTATACTGGTGTTCAAGGACAAGCATTAAGCTGGTTTAGATCGTATTTATCTGACCGCTACCATTTTGTTTATTTAAATGGAGAAAAATCTATCATAACTCCAGTAAACTATGGAGTGCCGCAGGGATCTGTGTTAGGCCCTCTATTATTCTCAATATATATGCTGCCACTTGGAAATATTATAAGGAAACATGGAATTAGTTTCCATTGTTATGCTGATGACACTCAAATCTATATTTCATCACGGCCAGATGAAAACGCTAAATTATCCAAATTGACAGAGTGTGTTAAAGATATAAAAGATTGGATGACGCATAATTTTCTTTTATTAAATCCAGACAAGACAGAGGTACTACTTATCGGTTCAAAAAACCACCCACAAAACCTCTCACAATACAACTTTAACATAGTAGGATGTCCTGTTACTTCATCCTCTACAGTAAAAGACCTGGGTGTTATATTAGACTGCAACCTGTCTTTTGAAAATCATATTTCATATGTTACAAGAACAGCCTTTTTCCACCTTAGAAACATTGCTAAGCTACGTAATATGCTATCAGTTTCTGACGCAGAAAAGTTAGTTCATGCATTCATGACCTCGAGACTAGATTACTGTAATGCGTTATTAGCCGGTTGTCCTGCATCCTTAATAAACAAGCTACAGTTAGTCCAAAATGCCGCCGCTAGAGTTCTAACTAGATCAAGAAAATATGATCATATAACACCGATTTTATCATCCCTACATTGGTTACCTATAAAGTCCCGTATTAATTACAAGGTATTGCTACTGACTTATAAAGCCCTAAACGGCTTAGCTCCAGTCTATTTAACCGATCTTCTATCGCCCTATAATCCATCGCGCTCTTTAAGATCACTAAATTCGAGGCTTTTGGTCATACCTAGGATATCCAGATCCACCAAAGGAGGGAGAGCATTTTCACATTTAGCACCAAAACTCTGGAATAGTCTTCCGGATACTGTTCGTTGCTCAGACTCACTCTCCCAGTTTAAAACTAGATTAAAGACGCATCTCTTCAGCCAGGCATTCATATAATACTTTTAATCCTACAGTTAAATCCGACCTCTAGTTCATAAACGCCAGAGGAGAACTGGCCCCCGACTGAGCCCGGGTTCTCCCAAGGTTTTTTTTTTTCTCCATTAGGTCACCTAATGGAGTTTTTCGGTTCCTTGCCACTGTTGCCTTTGGCTTGCTCAGTTGGGGATATTTGGGGATATTTAATTGAATTAATCAATCAACGATACTATTGATCAGCATTACCGAACGTAGACGTTCCACTAGAAACAAACATTGATGTATTGTTCTAATTTATTACTGTGAAGCTGCTTTGATACAACCTGTGTTGTGAAAAGCGCTATATAAATAAACTTGACTTGACTTGACTTGACTGTCAGAAACTGGTGATGGATCACGTGTTGACACAGGAAAAAGAGATGGAAATAATAATGAAGAACTTAGCAAGGAAGACTTGGAAAGATGCTGTGAATGAAGTTAGAGAAACAAGTACTGTGGAAGAGTGTGAGGTAACTGATTCTAACTTGGTCGCAATAGAAGGTGAGGAAGACATGGAAATGATAGAGGATAAAAGTGTTTTTTAAATGCCTGCAATAAAATTGAAGGAAAAAAGGCCATGGGAAGAGAGCTAGGAAAGTGACTGAAGATGAAATGTCAGGAAAAGGTGTTTAAAATCCTGGGATTCAGATGGAATCATATATGAGCAATATTGATGAGTCTGACCCAGAACGTGGAAGTAAATCTTCAGGGTCTGTAAATTCAGTCTCACAAAAAAAGATCTGTTAGAAGTGCTTATACACTTGAGAAAATCAGAAAATACCTACAAACAACTAAGGGAATGAGAGGAGTGAGAGTGGAAGATTATTTCCCAGATCGAGAATTGTTTATTAATTCAGCTAGAATGTCAATGAAAGAGAAATATGCAAATAACTTTTGTGATCAAGGAATTTACAAATTGAAAAAACTGTGCAAAAGATGATAATTAAAAAAAAAAAGGTAAAAAATTAATGATGAATTTGAAACAGAATGATTTCTTTATTTTTCTTGTGTTGTATTTGTGGTTGTTTTGCCCATTTTTGGTTATTATTCATTCACTTATGAGTATGCTAAGATTGGGCACACAATATAAATGGTGCACAAAAAAGCGGGAAAAGAACAATGCTTTTAGTACTAATAAGACAAAAGAAATATGTGATGTTGGTTCAAGAAATCCATAGCATATTTGCTATTTAAACAACGTGGTGCAGGACGTGAAAATGATAACTGGGCTGAAACTAGCAAAAAACACTTGCGTTGCGCTTGGTGCTACATTGCACCGGGTGTGAGATAGGGCCCATTGTCTGAAAAGCAGACTATGCTTCTCTGTTCTGTAGCTTTCGGCAGTCTGTAAAAATATACCTCAGATTTCTTGTCAAATCTAGCTGTACAGTCAATCTCAAAGCTTTTTCCCCGTTTAGATGCGTTTTTCGCGGCATTCATGCTGAAAACAAATGTTGCCGCTCAGGGTTTTTGCCACTTAGGCTCTGTTTACACGAGAACGCTCGCGGGTGAAAACGTGAAAATATTTTATCAGATGTGCCTTTCGTTTAGACGGCGACGGCGTTTTTAGGGCTTAAAAAATGCAAAAAAGTGAAACCACCCTCCAGAGTGGAAATCTTAAAAACGCTCCACCGTCGCGTTCCCGTCTAAAGGGTAAAAACGCAAAAGTCTGCTAGACAGTGAAGGCGCCGATCACCGGTCCATTGCCAACTAGCCGCCTGGAGTGCATACTACATCGAATTTCACACACTTTTGCATCACCATATGCACGCAGATCCCCCCCCCCCATAACGCTTGTCTAAATGCAGAATAAAAAAGTGATAACGCAACGCCACTTTTGCGTTTTCTCTTCAGATCGTTTCCGTGTAAACATAGCCTTAGTGGACGTAACCGCAGTCACTCCGGCCGACGGTGACATCATGCACATATCCTCTATAGGGGCAGGGTATTGGTCACGAATAATCTGCCTGCATCTACATTATGACATAAAATGAATGTTTTATTTATACAATATATAAATAAAAGATATATCCTTATCCATTTCTTTATCCATTTTATTAATGTTTTCTGTAAATCTGCTACTGGGTTAAGGTATACAGTGGCGTGTCCATGACAACAGTAGAATTTTATTATGGCAAAACCTGGATCGCTGTCTTATTATTTGTAGCGTTTATACGCCCACGTATAAATATAATTAACTATTATTCATAACGAATTATGAACAATAATTAATAATTTAATTATTTTCATAATTTACTGTAGCAGAATCAATAGTATGATTCTGCTACAGTAAATTATGAAAATAATTAAATAATTAACTATTATTCATAACGAATTATGAACAATAATTAATAATTTAATTATTTTCATAATTTACTGTAGCAGAATCAATAGTATGATCATTTTATCAGTTCATCCAACGAACAGAAAGCATAACCAATTATTAACTCTAGGAAATATAATATCTTCCTGGCCAAGAAAGAATAATCCCCAGCTAACAATAAATTAAGAAATAAATTAAGGGTAAAAGCATAGGTAACTTAAATTCGAAGTTCAAGACAATAAATTTGATAAGCACATACACAAGCAATCTCTTTTCAAATACAAACAATACTTTATTGATTATATACTACACATACTGCTAATGTCTAACACAAACACACACACACACACACACACACACACACACACACACACACACACACACACATTCATACGAGTTGCAGAAAGGAAGAGAGTGAGGAAAGAGTGGGTTTAAGAGTGAAAGGATGAAATCTCACGATTCCATATGCCCTTAGACATGACCTGAACGAACCATCAAACATTAATTTAACCCTTCTATCGTTTTAGGCAGGTTATTAAAGTTATATAAATACACCAGTTCAGCTTTTAGTCTGGAGGTTACTTGCTTGTCTTCTGCGTTCCTTTTGGGAATTCCCTTTGTTGCGTAAAAGGGGGTTTCCCCGGGTTCGTTCCTCGGCTGTGTTCTCCTTGTGCCTGGGTCTGCGGCGTTCCAGTCACGTGTTGTGCTGGCGGATGAATTGAAAGTCTTTGTCTGAAGCTGGCTTTGCTGAAGAAACGTGACTCGAAGTCTTGTCGCAAAACTTAACTTAGAACCGAGACTCACAACGGAAAATAAAGGAAATGATAACTCAGAAAAGAAAAGAAAATTTAGATGAGAGTAGTAAGATGGCTTGAATAAATCTAACCCATCTGATCTTAATTTGGGTTGGTCTGCTCCTCAGTTACATGGTTATAGTCTGGTTCAAATCTTCATCTTTTTCTGCCCATCTCTCTTGAGAGTGATAGCAGAGCCTTTCTTGCAGAGAGCGAGAGCCCAGAGAGAGAGCTTCGAGAGCAGCGAGAGAGAGAGACTTAGAGTTTTTGGGTCTAAGGTTTTAAACTAAAAGTTTGTCCCCCCCTCTTGAAGAGAGCGGACCAATTAGACACTAGCTTTGTTTTCAAAGTCATAAATCATGCCTTATCTGGGGTGTTGGTGTTTTCTCTAGCTCTTAAGCAGAGAGGACAGAGGCCACAGTTTAGACATGATTTCTAATTAAAAGAAGATCAAAACATATTACATAGATATCATTCAAGCCATCTTTTGAATCTCGGGCATACGATCATACTGATAAAAACACAACACACTCTCATTCAAACGTCTATCAGTATAACACTTACATGAATTATATGGGATCAAAACATATTATCTTATTAAAATATGCATATAAGTGGTAGAAAAAAAACACAGGATTAGGTAGTTGCATGACTGTTTGATCATGAGTCCATTGAAAATTGTTCTTGAATGAGTTTTATGTATACTGTAGGAAAAATCTCGTTCGTTCAGAGATCCCAACGGGGGAGGGGTCAGGAATGTTGTTGTGCCATCTCTGCAGCAATTTGTCTTTTACAAACCCCCTCATATTGACAAGTTCTTCCTTTAGCTTGGTCATTAAGGGTCTTTTGCAGACTCTCTGGCACCGGGATGGGTGACTTATGGCTCTGGCCTTGGTGATTTGACTCTGGAATGTGCGGACACTGTCTTTATCTTAACCAGTCAGTAGTCGACCACAAAGCTAGCATTAACCAGTATACAAAGGTAGCATTGACCAGTTATTGCGTTAGTGTTGGGGAGGCTCTTTTAAATAGCCAGGGTGATGAGGATCATGTGACGTTCTGAACAAATCTTCTGTTTTGTTCGGCAGGAAGTAGAGAGTTTGAATTAATTTTCTGGAAGAAAATTAGTCTGTGGTTGGTTTCTTCTCATTGTTGTTACATATCCCCCCCCCCCCCCCCGTTCAATGATGGGTCGAGTAGAAGACATCGGTGAATGCTGGAGAAATGAGTAGAGGAAGCAAACACACACAGCAAACAACAAGACAACACCTCCATGACTGGTCACTTTGCTGGTGCAGGGCATTAGATTATCTAGGCATAAACAGGTTCACTCTCTCAATATAGTTAATCACGTTGATTAAAGTTTGGTTCAATTTAGGACTGTTATCCTAATTGGTTTTGGGACAGTGATTAATCAATTTTGTGACTAAATTTTGATTTGTTTGTTTTATTCTCTTCTAAATTGTTCTAGGTTTAGACCAATTTACCTTTCAATTTGTGATACGAATGATGCAGGGAGTTCTCTGGCTCACATTCGTTTTGAGGTGACTTACAAATATTAGGCGTGGTGTGTCAATCCTATTATTGTGACCTTGACCCTTATGGGGTGGACAGGCATTTTACCTAATAAAAGAAGAAGGAAAGGAAGGAAGAGGTAAAACAAAACAAAGCAGTTGAGTGTTCCTCCTGATATGACTTGTAACTACGGTTGCACAGCTAAGGTGTCAGGTATCATGATGTAATGAGAGGTGTTCTAAGGTGTACTTTTTGGATGGATAGTTACCATGTTTACTATGGTAAGTGTAGCTAAGTTGTTAAGCTAGTTTCTAAAGTCAGTTTTCTACCTGTGGGGAAAAACATGTTTGTTGCATGTTTTGCATGGTAGAGGTGGTTAACTTCTGGATTTTAGTGAGTATGTTAGGGGTCTTGAGTAGTGCATGTATGTATGTATGTATGCATGTATGGTCAGATCTGTTTCAGTCTGTTTTGCTCCCCCCCTTTGCTTGATGGCTGAGCTTTGATGAGCTTGTGTTGTGGCGAATTCTAAGTTCTTTTTGGTTCAGGTCTCAAAGAAGCTTTCTCGGAGTCGAGGTTCCAGGTCAGAAGAATTTACTTTATTGTACAAAACAACAAAGGAGAAGCCGGCCGGCCGTCCGGACATCTGAAGTTACAATGGCCAGTGTTCATGTCTTATATTTTTTCTTATCGCTAGGTGCCCAATGGGCCCCCTTAAATCTATCTCTTCCCCTCTGTCACGCCTGGTGACCTTGGCACAGTTAGACATGTCTTCTCTATTGGTCAAACCTCACACAATGGTGCTCTGTTGGTTCAATATTTTGACACTTTACATTGCTGATGCAAGCTGGTTATTTTCCATTCTCTCATCCTTCTCAGACCTATTTTGTCATGCTTGTCATTTTCATTACAACATGGTTATTTTCCATTCTCTCATCCTTCTCAGACCTATTTTGTCTTGCTTGTCATTCATGTATCAAGGAAAATTCTCCAACATATCCCCCCTTTGGGACTAATCCTAGTCCCACCTTCATTTCTATCCCAGAATGTATCTTCATGAACAGGCTTCTCTCCATTATCTTTCAATCATGGCCAATATGGACCATCCATCTCTCTTATCAATAAGCCCACTCACGAAGGTACACCCTGGAGGAATAGTGAGACCAAACATCTCCGCCCCCACTTGACTAGGGTGGAGTAAAAGATCCCACCTTCCTTATCTATCTTCAGTCTTGAAGGGATAGATTATTTCAAACATTTGATTTTTCAACATAATCAGCATATTTCAGTGTATAGACTCAAAATTAAGATTGTTTTCATCTTAATCAGCATATCTCAGTGTACAGACTTAGAGTTAGGATTATCCCACGGTGCCAGAGGAACTGCACAGGCGCTTCCGGTGGCCTGGAGTTCTATCTGGGTTGCTCCATCGTTGCCAGAGGTGCCCTGGGCACTATCTGGTGTTGGAGCAGACAGCAGGCTTTTAAACCACCAGTTGAGTCTGCCCTTGCTGGTCCGGCAATTGGTGACCGCGCTTGTAATTAATTTCTCTGTTTACCCCATGGAAACATCTACCAGTAGTCTTATGCACATACTTCACTTTTGATTCATAAAAAACTTTAAAATATTAGAAGTACTCTGTTATAAGAATAAAATGATTAGTAATAGTAAAAAGCATTCTTATCTTTTCCCTTTATATCTGGTTGCATTACCTCGTACCACGGGCAATGACCTGCTTCAAACCTTGTATCGTCCCCTCTCATTCACATATTCATGTTTGTGACTGTTAGTGTGATTATATGTAAATTAAATATTCTCAGTAGGATTATAAGTGTAAAAAGAAAAAAGAAAACACTCAGGAAGGGGTCCTTCATAAAAATCAAAGAAACAATTAAAACCCCTCTAGCTAACTCCCTGCTCTACTCATGTTCTAATGATCTGTCTAATTTTACCCCAAAACTAAAATACACAATGTTACTACCTCCCTCTCTATCAAAAACAGAATCAAACTGTCAGAAATAACAAGGTACCCCATTCCTTACTCCTTCACCAGAACTCCTTACAGGAAGTCATCTAGCTCGTCCAGTCCTGGCCCAATTTGGTGCACTCTTGTGTTTGTGCACCCGATGTCAACTCCCGATGGTTTGACTGACACATTAATCATCTGTTTGGCGGCCACGTTGGTTAGCATGGATCTTAGAAAAGGCACAACACAGCAGAAAAGAAAACACAAAACACAAAAGAAAAATGACAACAGCCACATATATTATTATTCCCACCTTAATGAACCATTCTTTCCAAGACCCAAATATATAGTCAAACCAGTATCCAACGTCTCTGTCTTTCCCCGCATTTCAGCAACTTCTTGTCTCAGATCCTTCAGCTTCTTCATTGCCCTATTAAAAACTCCATCAGAGGCTGTGTTATTCGGAATAAAGGTACAACAGTCAATTCCAAACATCACACATACCCCTCCTTTTTCTGCCAGTAGCCAATTCAGAGCTTGTCTGTTTTGCCATGTCATTTTGATGGTGTATTTTAGCTGATGGCCTAAGGCATCCATTGCTTGATCTTAGTCTTAATTGTTCTGTTGATTGTCAGAGCTAATCTGAGATGGTATGCCAAATCTTGGGATGACTTCTTTGGTTATAATTCTATCAGTTTCTGCTCCTTGGTCTGCTGAGGGTTCTGCTTCGACCCATCTGCTAAATCTATAAATGAAAACTGTATCTGTATCTTTTTCCTCTTACTGATTTTATCATGTCCACATAATCCATCACTAGATGTTTGAAGGGTCCTTCTAGAACTGGGATAGAGCCTATTGGAGTTGCGGTTCCTTTTCTAACATTATTTTGTGAATCTTTGTCTTTTTTTTCTTTTTTTTTTTTCTAATTCTACTATTCTAATAATCTCCCCCCTTGCGCAATGGTCAAAACCATTCGCATCTTAAATTAAAATAGTAAAAAGGGTTGCTAGTGTAATTATTTGTCTTTTAATACCTCATTTGTCCAATAGTCTGAAGTTGAGGGTTTTGCTTATGCCTTCTTGACTAATGATAGAGACTTAATTTTATATTCAATTATCTATTCTAAATTTCAATGTGCGCATTGTAAATTGGTAACACAACTCTGATGACAAAAGCTACTGAATGTAGGCAATGTGGCATTCCCTATGTGACAGTGTCTAAATGTTTTGAATAACACAGCTGGTCGATATCAGTTTCCATTTGATTGTGTTAAACACTGCTGTCATAAACCCCAAATTTTTCAATATCTAATAGATAAAAATTTCTGGTAGGTCTGGACATGCTGTCATTTAAAAGAACCATTATCAATTTCTCTTATCTGATTTGTCATTCATCTGTTAATTGAATTTCTCTTCATAATCTTTTCTTCTGTTGCTTATGAGATGCTCTTTTAAATGACTGGAGATGTTAGCATAATCTCGAATTCATGACCAACAATATTAACATCGTGCAATCCCTGGTAATGACAGCATTTGTGATATCACGTGTTTGTAATTTGTGTAGTTACTATTTTTATTTCTAAACCTAAAAAAATTAACTATTGACCAAGATGGAGTGACCAGCACCATAGCTTTATCATCCATATTTTTGTTGTTGAATATATTATGTACTCTTTTTTCCTGATAGAGAGCTCAGTATCACTCAAGTTTATATCAGCTCTGTCTTGAAAGCAGAGCCCAAAAGCTCTCTGTTCAATGGACAACATCATCAATTATCTAATTATGCATTTACCCCTAGTTGGTTAATGCAGTAGTCCCTCACTATGCTAAGTCCAGCGTCAGTTGTAGTTAATTATTGAGTCATGCAAACACTTCACCTCCCATTTTTTAATGCTTACAGCTGGACTAATGTCTATTGAAAGAAAGCAAATAGAGAGTGTCAGCTTCACAGAATATAGAGAACTGCTGTTGGACCAGTGAATAATCAAAATACAATTAATATTGCCAATCAATGAAATTTGAAGCGGTCTCTGTAGTGATCAATAAAAACCTATCACCTGTGCTCACTTAGTAAAGGATGAAGCCCTTCTGCTTGGACCAGCGATCAGTTGAACTGGTTGAGCTGCTGTCTGAGTGTTTCCCTCCTCATCTGATGCATTTGATCTCTGTTGATCTGTCAGTCTTTGTTGGCATTCAAGGGTCTGGTGTCATGTTTGGACATAGTGGTTTGACTCTGGATGCTGTTGTCTCTCTGCCTCTCCTCAGTCTGGCTTTTGGCCAAGCCACGGAGGAGGCAATTTTGCATGATGGCAGGATGGTTTTCTTGGTTGTTTCTTCATCAACACAGTCTTTGTCCATACCAGCTCCTCAGAAGTTTCAGCTTCCTCTTTCAGGGTGGATGAAGGCCCACCAACCAACCGCCTCTTCTTTTCTCTGCAGCCGTGTCCTTATGTTTCTTGCTCTCACTTGTTGCACAGTCCAGTTGCTGTTGTTTATGTTGAGGCAGCCGTCCCAAAAGCTGTCTGGTGTCATCTGGAAATTGAACACTCAGAGATCCGCATGAATCAAATTCATCCTTTATAAATTCTACAACCATCTCTTTCAATTGTCCCTAAATTTCAGAAGTATCATCTGGTTGATAACAGCAGTTTCCCCATGCAATTTTAATAAAGCAAGTTCTTCTTTGCAGAATGCAGAAAATAGCAGCCATTCAGTCTGTCTGAGTTGCCTTATTTTCAGTCACATATATAGTATTTTCATCATTCGTTATATCAATCCCTACTCTCCCAAGCATTTTAGGATTAAATCAATGAGTCTCATTACTGTGAAATGTGTATAAAAATGTCTGTTTAGCTTGGTCACCCAATCCTGCTCATTCAACACAATGCACAAGTTATTTTAAGTAACACAATCCAAAGATCTCAATTTCTGCAATGGATCAAATTTAAAACTCTCCCAGGGACAACAAGATGCAAACATCACAGGCTACGTCTTTATATAACAGGTCAGTCATACCCACAGCTAGCATGTCTCTCTATATATACATATTTTATCTCTAAATGTCAGATATTTCTATAACCCTTTTTATAAATTATTTGATTTTCCTCTGGGAACTACACAAAGCACTTATACTAAAGAGAAAACTCCAGTGTTTTTGATGGCCACCAGTTTGTGCAATCCTCCATATCAATCCCTGTTAGGCCTGCTTATTAATTTAATTCCCCCATAGACCGGTCAACTAACATTTAAGCAATTTTCATATTTTCTTTCAGGTTAATTTATTATCAATTATTTTTATTGGTGTTTTCCTGGTATTTGTGAAATTAGTCTACTTTTAATTCTGACTGGATTAGCAGATTTCACCAATCTTACTTGATCTCTTAGTAAACTGTTTTGGATACCTTTTTATTTATTTATTTTTTACGAATGTTTCACTGTCTCTGCACATAGCCACATCTAATGTTCCCTCAGCTGGTCGTTTTTTTTTGTTTGTTTGTTTTTGTTTTTTTTGGCTTCTATCTCCATTTTTGGAGGGTTGTCCTATAGTATAAATTTAATATTTTGATCTTGGTATCTCTACAGGTGTTGATGCCATTATAATCTTAATTATTATCAGTGTGTTTCACTCCTTTTTAGTATTCCTTACTAACCCCAGCTTGCATCTATTCTTAACTAGTTTTCAGCAAGATGGTCAGACATTTATTGAGATATTTGATTAGTCTTTCTCAGGTATTTTAAAATTCAGTTCCTCTATTACAGGTCCACTGGTGGGGATAACAGTTATACATAAAATCTCTCAAAGTGTTGTTCAAAGTGTATGTTGGAAATGGTTGCTCACTGGTTTATAAGCTAGTCAGAACTAGGAAAGGTGAACTCTTTCTCTCTGTCTCCCTCCTTTCCTTCCTCACACACACACACACACACGCAGTCTCACTTTCTTCTTGCAGCCCCTCCTCTCTCTGTCAGAGGCAGCCCCTCCTTTCTGCCTCTCTTTCTCATATCACAGTCACCATTTACTTTTGCTATATGAGAAAGAGACAAGTGTTCTTTCATAATTCTAGTTTCTCTTTATAAATGAATATCATTCTTTATCAAATAGTCCTAATCTGTGCATTTTACGCGCGCGCACACACTTTTATTTTACTTTTTCTTGTAACAATGAAGAGGCAAAGCCAAATTATTTCTAATTAAATTTTTTTTTGTTTGTTTGTTTAAGATTTGTCTCCCCGTTTCCTCTCCTGCCCCTCCTATTTGTCCATCGTTGCAACATTCTCAGTTGTTACTGACTGCTCTTTTTTGACAGCTGACTGCACTTCTGTCTTTTTCATGAATTTCTACCAACATATGACTGGTATGGTCGGTGTTGCTCCTCAAAACTACCACTACCACCAGTTTTTCCAGTGTCCAATTATCTATCTGTGCTGGTCTGATTTCTCCTCCCTGTCCGACTTTAACAATTGTGTCATTTTCCCATTTTTCTGGCCTTGAGCTTACTACCATATACCTGTTCCTCAAAATCATGGCTCCTCCCAAACACTCAGGCCAAGTGTACCAGGCATTTCTTTTCAGGTATGGGATGTACAATGGATTTAGCTTTATTTCTGATTTTGTCAGCAAGGAATCCAAAAGGGTAGTTTTGGGAAGGTCAAATCTGTTCAAGTGTGGTCTCTGAGCTTCAAGAGTTATCTGTTTTTTATCACATCACGTCAATCCCCTAAGAGCCACTCTCGTTCAACCTGGTTCAAGTTTGTTATTCTTGTCAATTTTTTTTTTTACTCAAAACTCAAAGCTCATCCTTCCCTTGGTCTGTTAACTCCTGTCTCTGCCCTTCATTATCTATTCTAACCAGAAGTGATTCTTAATACCTTTGGTATCTTTAATGCATCTTGAAAATCATTCTTCTTTCCGCAATCTAGCCTCGTAATTATCTCTCACTCTAGACCACGTGTACTTTTCTTCAGGTGTCAAAAGGTGAAAAAACTCTATCTCTATCACTTCTCTCCCTCCTTATTTCTTTAAATCAACATAAACACTTTCAGTCTGTTATAACGCACACTCATACACCCGGGATTTCATACACACTGTCGCACAGCCGTGCACAGAGTCACTCACACCCACGCAAAGTCGCTCTGAAACACACACACTCAGAGTCACACACACATACAGAGCTGCTCTCACACGCAAAACCGCTCTCACACCCACTTCAAAGCCACACACACACACAAAGTCGCTCTCCCACACTCACGCAGCGCCGCTCTCACACACTTATTATTTCCCTATTTTTCTTGTAACAAATGAAAAGACGAAGTCAATCAATCAAACTTTTGACAATATGGGCAGTGATTCCCTATCCGGATCACATCGATTATAGTTCGGAGAATGGCCAAACAGCCGACAAAGCCAATTTCGGTGAATATTCTTTGTTCCTTGATACCTTGTTTTTGTTTAGTTTTTTCCTCTCATCAATTTTTGTTTTATTACCCATTAAACTTTTAATAACACTGATTCAATAATTATTTCTTGTAAGAGTTTTATTTTATGTGCCTTTGTCTGTCTCAGCTTTCTCACTCCCTTTTCTCTCACTGAGCGGTGCCAAGGTTTTTAACTTTGTAACAATTTCGGGACAGTGGCTCAAATGTAATTTCATGCAGAGCACAGAGCTCAGTTAAAAAACACTTTGTCTATGCGTCTCCGTCCTTTCTATTAATTCTGCTCAAACACGGCTATATCATTTCTAACTTTTAATTTCTATCACTTTGGTTTTTTAGAAAAAACATTATAAGTAAAAGGTTTTATTATTATTGTCACTTTTGCAAATTTTCTCCGAAATGACCTTCCTCCTTATTTTTTAAGATGAAAAATCACTTACAAACACAAACACTTTTCTCCTCACATAAAACAGAAAAATCACTTAGACATACAAACACAAACACTTTTCTCCTCACATAAAACAGATCACGTGCGCACACAATAAAACAGATAAGACTAACAATGAAGTGCTTCTCTCGTTACAACGCACCTCCTGCGTTGTGGACAATACAACATATAATTTTGCAAACGCACTTTTCGCATAAAATACTGTGACGCACACATGTACAATGCACCCTCATGCGAATGGAATACGCACCTCCTGCGTATATAACGTGCTTCTCACGTTCTTCAACGCGTCTTCTGCGTTGGGGACGCGCTTCTCGCGTCGGTACGCACCTTTCTCGCGTACTCAATTAACGTGCTTCTCACGTCAAAACGCACCTTCTGCGTTTAGGGACAATACAACATATAATTTTGCAAACGCACTTTTCGCATAAAATACTGTGACGCACACATGTACAATGCACCTTCATGCGAATGGAATACGCACCTCCTGCGTATATAACGTGCTTCTCACGTTCTTCAACGCGTCTTCTGCGTTGGGGACGCGCTTCTCGCGTCGGTACGCACCTTTCTCGCGTACTCAATTAACGTGCTTCTCACGTCAAAACGCACCTTCTGCGTTTAGGGACAATACAACATATAATTTTGCAAACGCACTTTTCGCATAAAATACTGTGACGCACACATGTACAATGCACCTTCATGCGAATGGAATACGCATCTCCTGCGTATGGACAGACAAACAGATACTGCATGCACTTTTTTTCTCAAAACCTGGAACCTACCCTCCTTTTTCCTCCCTTCTTTTATTAGTTTTAGGTTCTTTTTGGTGGGGTCTTTTGTTTAAGGCAGTCACCAACCAGGCGCTAGCTTACCAGGGGCAGCACAAAACAAATATAAGCAAAATTTGCTTACCTTATTTTTTGGTGCACCTTTGTTTTGTGAGGCCTCTGCCCGCACGCCCACCGTGGTCACTCCTCGACCCCTTGTCCCTCCTGGCTCGGCTCGGCAATTATGTTGTGGCGAATTCTAAGTTCTTTTTGGTTCAGGTCTCAAAGAAGCTTTCTCGGAGTCGAGGTTCCAGGTCAGAAGAATTTACTTTATTGTACAAAACAACAAAGGAGAAGCCGGCCGGCCGTCCGGACATCTGAAGTTACAATGGCCAGTGTTCATGTCTTATATTTTTTCTTATCGCTAGGTGCCCAATGGGCACCCTCAAATCTATCTCTTCCCCTCTGTCACGCCTGGTGACCTTGGCACAGTTAGACATGTCTTCTCTATTGGTCAAACCTCACACAATGGTGCTCTGTTGGTTCAATATTTTGACACTTTACATTGCTGATGCAAGCTGGTTATTTTCCATTCTCTCATCCTTCTCAGACCTATTTTGTCATGCTTGTCATTTTCATTACAACATGGTTATTTTCCATTCTCTCATCCTTCTCAGACCTATTTTGTCTTGCTTGTCATTCATGTATCAAGGAAAATTCTCCAACACTTGTTGCCTCTTTGCCTTGGAAAAGGGATCTTCGGTGATCTGCTGGGGGTCAATCCAGTAAGGCAGGAAGTTCTCTGTCAGACAGAGAGGAGGTAGTTTGGCATGGATGCGTGCAGCTGTAGTGCGAAACTTGGTTTCTGTTGTTGCATTCCTCCGATGATGCCTTCTGGCTGTGACAGACTTTCTGACCTTCTGTGCTTAACTGTTGTTGCTGTAGCACACACATGGTTCTTGAGTTTGGAGCTCGTTTGGTGGTTTCTTTATGAGTGGTAGCCAGGATGGTGTTTTCTGGTACCTCAGTGGTTGACTGTGAGAGACCACTTTGTTCTGTGTTGCTGTAGAACAAGTGGTTGTCATCTTCGTTATGAAGGTGTATCAGATGAATCGGTGGTCTCCCGTTCCATCCTGTTTCCTAGGAACACTTCCAGTCGCCTCATTAGTTGCTCGATGTCTTCTGAGGTTAAACTGTCTTGTTCTTGGGCATACCCAGTGCTGTGCTTAACTGAGTGGTGCCGAGGTGGGTTACTTGAGAAGCGTGGCTGGTCCCATGAATTTTCCATGTGGTTGGTGTGGTTGCTGTCAGCAGCATGGGAGTCACGTTCTCTGTGCTTCTTACGAAGATTTGTGGAGTTGTCGTGCCACTGGTTGTCTTCCAGTGCAAGGCTTGTGTCTTGGCTGAAGGAGTTTGAAACTGTGGATGTTTTCAAACCTTTCTTTGAGGACATCTTCTGTTTGATGTGGGCCTTGTGTGTCAGGTCACGTAGCTGCTGAATTGTCATTGTGTCTGCGCAGGCCTCGAGACCAAGATGATGACTTAATCCGGGGTGCAGGTTTCTCAGAAAGAGGTTTTTGAAGTTCACATCCTCTTCTTGTTCAGGTGAGTTATGTGCACCAAAGAAGGCTTGTCGAAAACGGTGGTAGTAGGCTTGGGGAGTCTCGTGTCGACCTTGTTTGGTTTCCAAAGCGATTAACACACCATGTTCCGACTCTGGGCCTGTGAATTCTTTTATAAGTGTCTCACATAGCAGCTGGTAATTTGACTTGACATGAGCAGGTTGTCGGTCTAGGAAGCTTCGTACCTCTGAACTGGATGTCGATCTGAGGAGGTAGAACCTGTCTCTGTCAGTCACATGTGGTCTCACCTCTAGGTGGAAGTTGATATCTCGGATGTGGGACTGGATGTCCGGGCATTCCGTGAAGTTTGGGTTGAATTGAGTGATATTCTTAACCAGCTGGTTGAGATCTTTACAGGTCATCCCCTGTGCAGATTTGGAGTCTGCCTGGATGAGCTCTCTTTGTGTGTTGGCAGTGAACAGTTCTGTGGTGAAGGCTGGTGATGTTTTGGGTTGCGGCCATTCACCTTTTCTGTTGTATGGCAGTTCTTGGATGGGGGACTCTGTTCTGCTCAGCAGTTGTGATGCTGAGGGAGGTCTCTCCCTTCTTGGCTCTGGTTTCTGTTGGAAAATGTGCTGGGGTTCATCTCTGACCGCGTAGAGCTCGTCGTTGGCGTCATCTCGCTGTTGGGTCAGATGGTCAAGGTCAGCACTGCACCTTTCCAGGTGGTCTTTCAGAGCATTAATTTCAGAGTTCTTATCTTTAATATCAGCTTTAGCTTTCTCTAGCTGATGTTCAGCAGACTGGAGTTGGTTTACCAGGTGCTTCTGGACAGTCTTTAATTCTTGTTTGTCACGTTCAGTGACTGCAAGGGCTTCTTGGAGCTTGTCAACTTGTTTCTTTGTTTCTTGCTCCACTTTGTCAGGCACTTGAGCTTTCACTTTGAGCTGGTCTGTGCAGCGTTGAGTGTGCATCAGCTCTCTCAGGAACTCAGCAGTCTGACGCTTGAAGTCGTCCTGGACTTTCACTTCCAGCTTGTCCATGCGGCTCTGAGCACGTGTCAGCTCCTCCTGAAGGTGGGTGATGTGCTTGTCGCTTAGTGTCAGCTGGGCTGTGAAGGCATTGCTTAGGGAACAGATAATCTTGATTAGTTCCGCGTGGTTGTGGTTCTGATTCTGGCTTGAATCATGTGTCAGGAGTCTTCTCAGAATTATGATTATTATTAAAAATAATAACAGTTCAATTGTCTTTGGTGTGAGGCAGTCTGCAGTGCCTCTGAGCCAGGCGTCCACGTCAGTGGGGTTTGTTGTCCGCGACATGTTGGCACGCTGGGGTGAAGAGACTGACACAGATCTGTGTGGGGTGTAAGCCTATGTGGTTGAACAGCTGAAGTGTCGTTTCAGTGACTGTACAACAATAGTGAAGTGTTGTAATGTCTAAGTGTTGGTCTCAGTGTAGACATGTAGGTTAGTGATGTGGAAACTTTGTCACTCAACTAAGTGAGGGAAAGAGAGAAAAAGGTTAAAACAAATCTCAATTGAAAGGATTTTTTTTTCCAATGGGAGGAATATTTTTATAAATATTTTCTATCAATGAAAAGCTGGTTTAAACTCGTGATGTGTCACTCAACTGAGTAAAGGGGAAAAGAGAGAGAGGTTAAAACCAATTTCAATAAAACAAGAAAGAAAATTCTTAAGTAGGAGAAATATTATTTTTCTCGTAAATGCTTCCTATCGGTGAGAATCTATTTCCAGAAAGGTAAACAATATTATTGTTTAGGTTTACAAGGAAAAATAATACAATAATAATGCTGATACCTTTTTCAGAGTTTTACAGGATTGACACCACACACCGTCAGTTGGACCGCTTACAGCCGGGATGCTATGAAGGCGACGATTGCTCAACACTTGTCTCTGTTAACTGATCTTGGATAAGATGTTAAATTGTAAATTGTGTTTACAAAGACAGAGACAGTATGGAGAACAAGAGAGGGTTTGATTACCAATCAAATACCTAATAATTGTTTTCTTTGGAAAAATTATCTTTCTCTTTCTTTAGACTCGATTGATGGTTCTTCCAGGTTTGTTTCCCACAAATGTGAAGGATGGGAACGCAGTACAGAACAGGAAGGATGTAAGAAGGAAAGGAGGGAAGGAGATTGGATCCACAAATGGCTCTGGAGCCTTTGTCGAACTACGAGTATAGAATTGATAGTTGCCAACAACTAAACATTCAAAAATAAAACTTTGTAAGAGAGGGTTATCTCTGATTTATTTGAAACTTGTAGTGAGATGCCAATGTCTCCTATTGAGGCTCAGGTGTTTCACTCCCAAGCGTTCAAAACGTATTCATCTGAAGTGATTAAATCTAAAATTATGAAATTAGATTTATTAAAAATAAATCTAGAAATCATTAGAAATTACCTGTTTAGAAAAATAAAACTTCAATCTTGATTTAATATTTCCCTTTTTTAAATCAAATTCGAATTTGGCAGTTAATAATCATAAACCAGTATTTTCTTTTCAAGTAAAATGCAGGTACATGCAATTAATAATTGTGAACCGAAATTTCCTTTTCACAGAAAAAAAAAAATATGGGTAAAGTATGAGACAGGTAAAATAGGAAAGAAGAAAAGACCAACAGGTGTAACAGTCGAGGTGTTTAAATGGTTAAATCACTTTAACGTTGTTCAAACAGACACTGGATTTAACCCCTGATGTTAATACTAATGACAAACGTAGATAATGCTTAAAGGGGTCATGACATGGTTTTTTCTTTTCTTTTATTGTGTTCCCTTAGGTGCAATTATAGTATTACTATAGTTTTTTGGACAAAAAACGTTTAAAATTTAGTGATTTATGACCTTTTCCCACCCTGTTTCTCATGCTCTGATTCAAACAGTCTGTTTTGGGGATGTTTCCCCTTTAAGAGTTCAGTGTTAACACCACTGATCTATATAATGACTGGATAGCTCATGACGTTCTAAACTGCCAGAAGGCAGTGAAGCCACCGGAAGTGTTCGAGCGGCCATCTTACGATTCCCTACCAGCAGAGGGCTCCAACGCCCGTTATACAGAGATTGGTAGCTCTGACGGCACTTTTAAGATGACCCGCTGTGTAGTAAACAAGTGTAAAACGACGTTCACAAAAGGATGTAGAAAAATTGCCCAGAGGTTGTAATTCAAGCCCTATAAGTAATAATTTATATGCAAAATTGTCGCTATGCCCGTGTTGTTTTCTCCGAGGCAAGAGTAATGCTGCTGCTTCTTCAAAAAACAACGATAAAACAGTCAACAGTAGCCTATAAGAAACCTAAGGGCAGCAATAATCACAATTAAGGTAAGTGTCCAATAGCAACACCATTTGACAGCTTCAAAAGAGCTTCGTGCAGACTCCGTTTACCGTTACATTAACCCATACAATTTGTATTGCATTTCCTGAACATGTACTTGCTAATCAAACACTTTATATGAACAAACTACTAATCTATAAAATACAATCGGAATTCCGACCTTTTACTATTGTGTCAATTGATGTTGATATGCGCGAGGGAGAGAGAGCATACAGCGCTCGTGTTGTTTGAATGCGGTGAGAGTGCGTGCGCGCGGCCGGGGCTCTCTCTCTGCTTGTTCTTATGCGCCCTGTCCACTGATCTAAATAATTTGCTGTTACGACGACTTATTTGTTCCCTTGTTTTAATAAATCGTGGACACGTTGAACTAATTCCCTCCCTCATTTTGATTTCACGAATTACAACGTGGCCACAAGATAACGTGCTGAGGTATAATTAGTGGCCACGAAACAATATTCACCTGAGTATTCACCAATTCACAAAAATATAGGTCTTTAGCATTCAGTATTTAATTAATATTATCTAACTGTTTTTCTTACCTGTGAAGTTAGCTCTTCAGTGAAGGCCGACTAGTGTTCTCGTAGGCCTACAGCTTTTTATTCCTTTTGCAAAGAAATTGCCGTTTTTTAATAAGCAGGAAAAATTTCCCGACTTTAAACAAATACCCATTTAAATGCTTAGGATGTTTGCGTTGTGAGAATATACAGGGAGACTTTAGATTTAAAAACTGTGTCTCGATAGGCAATGTTTTCTCAGTCAAATCATAAAATTTCCTATTGATTCAATAGAACGCGTGAGCTCACCAGGGAATACCAATATGGCGGCGCGGTGGCTTCACAGATTATGACGTCATGAGCTATCCAGTCATTCTATATAGATCAGATCTATATAGAATGACTGGATAGCTCATGACGTCATAAACAGTGAAGCCACCGCGCCGCCATATTGGTATTCCCTAGTGAGCTCACGCGTTCTATTGAATCAATAGGAAATTTTATGATTTGACTGAGAAAACATTGCCTAAAGAGACACAGTTTTTAAATCTAAAGTCTCCCTGTATATTCTCACAACGCAAACATCCTAAGCATTTAAATGGGTATTTGTTTAAAGTCGGGAAATTTTTCCTGCTTATTAAAAAACGGCAATTTCTTTGCAAAAGGAATAAAAAGCTGTACGACTCACGAGAACTAGTCAGCCTTCACTGAAGAGCTATCTTCACAGGTAAGAAAAACAGTTTGATAATATTAATTAAATAGTGAATGCTACAGACCTATATTTGTGTGAATTGGTGGATATTCAGGTGAATATTGTTTTGTGGCCACGAATTAATAATACCTCAGCACGTTATCTTGTGGCCACGTTGTAATTCGTTAAATCAAAATGAGGGAGGGAATTAGTTCAACGTGTCCACGATTTATTAAAACGAGGGAACAAATAAGTCGTCGTAACAACGAATTATTTAGATCAGACAGGGCGCATAAGAACAAGCAGAGAGAGAGCCCCGGCCGCGCGCGCACGCGCGCACTCGCACCGCCTTCACACAACACGAGCGCTGTATGCTCTCTCTCCCTCGCGCATATCAACATCAATTGACACAATAGTAAAAGGTCGGAAGACCGATTGTGTTTTATAGATTAGTAGTTTGTTCATATAAAGTGTTTGATTAGCAAGTACATGTTCAGGAAATGCATAATACAAATTGTATGGGTTAATGTAACGGTAAACGAAGTCTGCACGAAGCTCTTTTGAAGCTGTCAAATGGTGTCGCTATTGGACCCTTACCGTAATTGTGATTATTGCTGCTCTGAGGTTTCTTATAGGCTACTGTTGACTGTTTTATCGTTGTTTTTGAAGAAGCAGCAGCATTACTCTTGCCTCGGAGAAAACAAAACGGGCATAGCGACAATTTTGCATATAAATTATTACTTATAGGGCTTGAATTACAACCTTTGGGCAGTTTTTCTACATCCTTTTGTGAACGTCGTTTTACACTTGTTTACTGCACAGCGGGTCATCTTAAAAGTGCCGTCGGAGCTACCAATCTCTGTATAACGGGCGTTGGAGCCCTCTGCTGGTAGGGAATCGTAAGATGGCCGCTCGAACACTTCCGGTGGCTTCACTGCCTACTGCCAGTTTAGAACGTGATGAGCTATCCAGTCATTATATAGATCAGTGGTTAACACCCACTGTTATGATTGGATAACGTCAGTGCCTATGCATCAATTGTTAACGCCCCCTTTTCAAAACGTGCGGATTTTGCGGAGCTGTGTTTACCGTTACCATAGTAACGGGTGATGTGTGCGAGGCGATGGCGATTGCAATGATGTTTGAGTCGGAATCAGAGGAAATTAACCATCAACACAACTAAGAATGCATCAGCCCGTCCACATAGAAAGTGTGAAACTATTTTGTCAGTTTAACAGCCTACATCTTTTAATAGCCTACGGGGCATGAACATGACGGTCATAAAACAATAAGTAGGCTAAACTAAGTAAAAACACAGTGATTATTCATAATGAATTAAACTGCAATTAACGTTTTAAAAAAGTTTTAAGTTTTAAATAGCCTACATTACTTACAGTTTGCGTCGTCGTTGTGTAGCCCAGAATAGTCCACACAGCCTTATCTTGTACAAAAGTTTTCTGGCAAAGCCAGCATCAAACTGCGATTGTTCTCAACTGTCACTCATCCTTGAAATGTGGAGAACACACGCTTAAATTAACACTGCCGTGACTGGGACGTCCGCGAAAAATAAACTGCATCCATCTTCCCCTGACATCTGGATCTTTCAGCAGCGTATATTATTCAAACATGTTGTTTGTCCACAGCCAGGAACAGAACATCTGCGTGTCGTGGCATCGCAATCTTCTTGTAAATAGACCCACTCGCTGCACGTCGACTGAACACATGTGAAGCGCGTGACAGATGCCATCCCAGCTAACAAAAAGACGTCCCTGAACGTCCTCTGTGAACCTCCTCTGGACGTCTTCGTGTAGGGTTCTTTAAACGTTAGCAGGACGTCGCGGGGGACTTTCGCAGGACGTTTGCAGGACCGTCGTGCGACCATACCTGTCAACCCTCCCGTTTTTCCCGGGATTCTCCCGTATTTTACATTGCTTTCCCGCTATCATCCCGTTTAAATAATTTCCCGTATTTCTCCCGTATTTTTAATCTTTCTATAATTTTTTTTAAAAAAATCCCAAAGGGCGCAAACCAGTTAAGCGGAAATCCCGCCCTGCAGCTAATTTCATTGGTTAAGGTTACAATGACGGGTAGGTTTAGGGGTCAGTGTTTGGTGTAGGCAATCAGTACTGTGATTCACATGACCAATAAAATCTTTAGAATCGGCTGCAGGGCGGGATTTCCACTGAAGTAGTTTGGGGGAAAAAATCGCGCAAAGAACAGCAGCATCCGAGGATGGGTGAACATGAGAGAGATGGCATTAACACACGCAATTATGTCAAAATGTCCGTTTTGTCGAGTATCCTCATAAGAACAGTCTGAGCAGTCTATTAGTTAAAAAAAAAAAAGTCGTAAATGAAAGTAAAGAGTTGTGAGAGAATGAGACGCGTGTGAGATCCGTCAGCGGCTGTTTTTAAAGAGACAGTAGCCAATAAAGCTTTCTGTCAGTAAAGTTAATCAAAGAACAAAGGTTAAGGTAACAGAGAAAAGCACTCACTGCTCTTGACTAAAGATCTTTTTTTACTTTAATAAGGATTAATCTATGTACAATTTAAATTGTATGCAGTGCAAACTGTTTGATAACTTCAATTTCTGTATATTTTTCCTACCTGTTAGACAAATATTTAAAATATACTGTTTTATGTTTTTCTACATTAATTTGGAGATTAATTGTGAAATTATTACATTATAAAATGTAAGTTTTTTAATGGCAATTAATCGTGATTAATTAATGTAGTTAATTGTTGCAATTGATAAAAATAAAGAAAGAAACATGAATAAGTCTTATGTTTATTTTAATTGAATAGTATGTATGTATTTATTTATGTTAATATCTGCGCAATTAATGTCTATTTAGCCTGCCTCTAACCCCCCCCCCCCCCCCCCCCCCCCCCCGCGTTCAGATTTCCCGTATTTTGGTATCCAAATGTTGACAGGTATGCGTGCGACGTCCCGAGGGACCTTCGTGGGACGTTTGGAAAACATTCGGGGACCTTTACAGAACGTTCATTAGAAGTCCTTTTAACATCCTTTTATCATTTTATTTTATTTTACTTCTGGCTAACCAAAGAAAACAGACACGTTGTAAAGAACAAAGTATTTATTTGAACAATTGTAAAGGTGTTGTGCTCTTTCCGTGTGTTTGTTTGTGTGTGTGTGTGTGTGTGTGTGTGTGTGTGTGTGTGTGTGTGTGTGTGTGTGTGTGTGTGTGTGTGTGTGTCTTCAAACGCGCTGGCAGCTGTGTGTGTGTCTCGGTCGGTCAGCTGTGGGGTTAGTCCGTTGGCAATTCTTCCCCTGGCATCTAAAACAACAAAATTAACACATTCAGTAGTGTTATGATTTTATATGTCTATATATGAATATGTGAAATATAACGTCGTCTCATTTCAGCAACATTTAGCAGCTAACGTTAGTTTCGTAACGTTAGTGTTAGCATAACTTATGGCGGACAGCTTCAGCAACGTTTTAAAAAGTCAAATTTTCATAATATGTAATGATGTATAGTGGTTACGATAACTAATGTATACTAATCTAAAAATTAAAAATACCTTTTAGACAGACGAAAGGGAAAACACAAGGCCGCGTCTGAGGAGGACCGTTAACTGTCACTACGCAGCTGAGCGTTGCCATGGATACATGGATACATGCTGCGTGGCATAATGAATGACGTCACTCGCTTAGGTGCATTTGATCGTAACTTGCTGGTGTGTTATATTCTGCCAAAATTATAGTGTGTAGCTATATGACACTTTTTTGTTGTTATTTGAAATGCAATGTGCAATCAGTCTTAAGTGCAATAATTAGAATAATATTTTTCCTAAAATAACTTATTTTGAATAAAACCAGTCCTTCGATCACCCTGACCAACATTTTTACAGGTAGCCTAAATTAGGATACATTTGTCTTACCTGTGTTATTTTCCACTTTCTTTCCAGCATGTGCTTTTCCATTCTTCGCATTTTCCTTGGCTGCATTCATCATGTGAAGTCGATGCATTATTTTAGAGCTCCTAAGATTCAACCTTATTTTCTTCATGCTGAATAATAAATTGTAGGCTATTCAATTGAATCAATTCTCATGTTTTTGATGTTTAAATTATATTGGCTGAAAACAGACTCGTGATTTGATTACATCTTTAATTAGTGATAGAAGTTATAAGTAACATCCCAGCTAACAGGGGACGTCCCCCGGACTTTTCGAACGTCCCCTTAGGCCGTGTGTCCACCAAAGCGTTTTTAGCCAGCTGAAAACGCTAGGCGCTCTGCTAAAAACGCTCAGCTGTGGGCGCTTGAGAGCGTTTTGGCAGCGCAGCGTTTTTTCAGTTGAGACGGTCGAGACCGAGACACTTTGCTTGTTATGATACGGAATATCCGCGAAAGTCTTACTAGTATCTCATTTCACACATATTTTGTTTCTGTGTTGATTCTATATTAAAATGTCAATACAATGTAATGTATTTTATCTGGCTCTTGATTTTGTTCCGTTATTATGCTTGTTGTTGTTGTCATCTGTTGACGTTGTACAAGCAGAATCATGTGGCGGACGCGGTTGGTCGGTGTGGTATTAGTCCCGCCCCTCCTCCACTGTGATTGGACGGTTGGGTAAAAAGTGACAGTGATGAGCGCTGCGTTTTACCAAAAGTTGAACATTCTTCAACTCTCGGCGACCAGTAAAAAACGCCGAACGCTCAGCGCTTCAGCGTGAAAAAGACGCTCATGGTGTTTTAAAAACGCGGCGCTCCCATTGAAAACAATTGAAAAAACACGCCAGCCGCGAGTAAAAACGCTTTGGTGGACACACGGCCTTAGGTCCGCGTTTGGTCCGCTTTGTAACGTGCCCGAGTGGACGTTCGGAGGACGTCCGCTTTGTAACGTTCGGTGACGGACATTCCGATGACGTTCGCATTTGGTCCGCTTTGTAACGTTCGGTGACGGACATTCCGATGACGTTCGCATTTGGTCCGCTTTGTAACGTTCGGTGACGGACATTCCGATGACGTTCGCATTTGGTCCGCTTTGTAACGTTCGCTGACGGACATTCCGATGACGTTCGCATTTGGTCCGCTTTGTAACGTTCGGTGACGGACATTCCGATGACGTTCGCATTTGGTCCGCTTTGTAACGTTCGCTGACGGACATTCCGATGACGTTCGCATTTGGTCTGCTTTGTAACGTTCGGTGACGGACATTCCGATGACGTTCGCATTTGGTCCGCTTTGTAACGTTCGGTGACGGACATTCCGATGACGTTCGCATTTGGTCCGCTTTGTAACGTTCGGTGACGGATGTTCTGAGGACATTTGTCCGGGCCAGTGTGCGAACGTCCCTATTTCGTCCCTCACCTGCCATTTCCATGACAACACTTGCAAAATCCAGTCGCACATGCGTTTTCTTTTATCATCAGACCTGACAGCTTGCAACTCAGACAAAAGAATAATTAAACAAAAATATAGGCTAAATGCAAATAAACTAAAAATATTTGAATTAATTGTAAAATTAAGTTTGTTAAAAATGTTAGTGTTTTAATTATGTTAAGATAATAAACTTAGTAACTTCTATCACTAGTTAAAGATGTAATCAAATCACAAGACTGTTTTCAGCGTTATAATTTAAACATCAAAATATGATAATTGATTCAAATATCATATTTTAATATGTGACCCTGGACCACAAAAGCAGTCTTATGGGTAATGTTTTTTTTGTTTTTTTTTTAATTGAGATTTATACATCTGGCCACGAACGTGACTCCTAAACGAAGACCATCATAGGGTTAAGGTGGGATTCGTGGGAAATGTACAAAATATCTTCATGGAACATGATCTTTACTTAATATCCTAATGATTTTTGGTATAGAAGAAAAATCTATAATTTTGACCCATACAATGTTTTGTTGGCTATTGCCACAAATATACCCGTGCAACATAAGACTGGTTTTGTGATCCAGGGTCATATATAAGCTACAATTTATAGGCTATTCATGCATGAAGAAAATAAGGTTGAATGCAGGAGCTCTAAAAGAATGCATCGACTTGAGGAAAACGGCAGCCAAGGAAAACGTGAAGAATGGAAAAGCACATTGCTGGGAAGAAAGTGGAGAATAACAAAGGTAAGACAAATAAAATTATCCTAACTGTCCTATCCTATCCTAAATTATCAAACTGTTGGTCAGGCGAAGGTGACTGGTTTTATTCAAAAGAAGTTATTTTAGGAAAAATGTTCTTCTAATTATTGCATAATTATTCTGACTGATAGCACATGCAGCTCAAATAACAAAAAAGAGTGTAATATAGCTACACGGGGAGAAACAAGCAAGTGACGATCAAGTGCACCTAAGCGAGTGACGTCATTCCTTATGGTACGCACCATGTATCCATGGCAACGCTCAGCTGTAGTGACAGTTATAACGGTCCTCCTCAGACACGGCCTTGTGTTTTCTCTTTCGTCTGTCTAAAAGGTATTTTTAATTTTTAAATTAGAATACATTAGTTACCGTAACCACTGTCCATCTTTAAATTATATGAAAATGTTACCTTTTAAAACGTTTGCTTAAGTTGTCTGCCGTGTACCGCTGCAAACCGTATGCTAACACTATGAAGCTAACGTTAATGTTATGATGAGAAGAGACGACGTTATATTTAACATATATGGATATATTATATAGACATATACAATCATAATACTACTGAATGTGTTTATTTTGTTGTTTTAGGTAGATGCCAAGGGGAAGAATTGCTGGACTAACCCCACAGCTGACGGACAAACACACACACACAGCTGCCAGCGCTTTTGAAGACACACACACACTGAAAGAGCACAACACCTTTGTTCAAATAAAATACATTTACTTTGTTCCTTACAACGTGTGTGTTTTCTTTGGTTAGCCAGAAGTAGAATAAAATATAATGATATTCAGGGTACTAAACGCGAAAGTCCCCTAAACGTTCCGAATGGCCGCTGGTGGTCCTGTGAATGTCCTCTTGAACGTACGGAGGACGTCTTCGCGAACGACCGCGGGACATCAAGCGGACTCCACATGGGGACGTTCGGGGGGACGTTCGCACAGGCCATTTAGGGGACGTTCTGGGGACCTTTTTTTGTTAGCTGGGATGAAAGTTATTATCTTAACATTACAATTAAAACACTAAAATTTTTAACATTAACTTAATTTTACAATTAATTTAAATAATATTTTTACTATAGTTTATTTTCAGTTATAAAACTATAACGTCAATCTGCAAAACAAAAAAACATGTTTTTTTAGATAAAATCCATTATCACAGTTAATTTAATGGATAAAAAAATCCCCTTTTAAATCCAATATGGGTTTTTATTTTAGTTTAATCATTCATTTGTCTGAGTTGCAAGATGTCCGGTCTAATGATACAAATCAAAGGCATGGGCAACTGGATTGTGTTGTCATGGAAATGGGATGTGAGGGAGACGTTCGCAAACTGGCACGGACAAATGTCCTCAGAACGTCCATCAGCGAACGTTATAAAGCGGACCAGATGCGGACGTCCCCCGAAGGTCCGCTCGGGAACGTTACAAAGCGGACCAGATGCGGACGTCCCCCGAAGGTCCGCTCGGGAACGTTACAAAGCGGACCAAATGCGGACCTCCCCCGAAGGTCCGCTCGGGAACGTTACAAAGCGGACCAAATGCGGACGTCCCCCGAAGGTCCGCACGGGAACGTTACAAAGCGGACCAAATGCGGACGTCCCCCGAGGGTCCGCTCGGGAACGTTACAAAGCGGACCTAATGCGGACGTCCCCCGAAGGTCCGCTCGGGAACGTTACAAAGCGGACCAAATGCGGACGTCCCCCGAAGGTCCGCTAGGGAACGTTACAAAGCGGACCAAATGCGGACGTCCCCCGAAGGTCCGCACGGGAACGTTACAAAGCGGACCAAATGCGGACGTCCTCCGAACGTCCGCTCGGGAACGTTGCAAAGCGGACCAAATGCGGACGTCCCCCGAAGGTCCGCACGGGAACGTTACACAGCGGACCAAATGCGGACGTCCTCCGAACGTCCGCTCGGGAACGTTGCAAAGCGGACCAAATGCGGACGTCCCCCGAAGGTCCGCTCGGCAACGTTACAAAGCGGACCAAATGCGGACGTCCTCCGAACGTCCGCTCGGGAACGTTACAAAGCGGACCAAATGCGGACGTCCCCCGAGGGTCCGCTCGGGAACGTTACAAAGCGGACCAAATGCGGACGTCCCCCGAAGGTCCGCTCGGGAACGTTACAAAACGGACCAAATGCGGACGTCCCCCGAAGGTCCGCTCGGGAACGTTACAAAGCGGACCAAATGCGGACGTCCCCCGAGGGTCCGCTCGGGAACGTTACAAAGCGGACCAAATGCGGACGTCCCCCGAAGGTCCGCTCGGGAACGTTACAAAGCGGACCAAATGCGGACGTCCTCCGAAGGTCCGCTCGGGAACGTTACAAAGCGGACCAGATGCGGACGTCCCCCAAAGGTCCGCTCGGGAACGTTACAAAGCGGACCAAATGCGGACGTCCCCCGAGGGTCCGCTCGGGAACGTTACAAAGCGGACCAAATGCGGACGTCCCCCGAAGGTCCGCTCGGGAACGTTACAAAGCGGACCAAATGCGGACCTCCCCCGAAGGTCCGCTCGGGAACGTTACAAAGCGGACCAAATGCGGACGTCCCCCGAAGGTCCGCACGGGAACGTTACAAAGCGGACCAAATGCGGACGTCCCCCGAGGGTCCGCTCGGGAACGTTACAAAGCGGACCTAATGCGGACATCCCCCGAAGGTCCGCTCGGGAACGTTACAAAGCGGACCAAATGCGGACGTCCCCCGAAGGTCCGCTAGGGAACGTTACAAAGCGGACCAAATGCGGACGTCCCCCGAAGGTCCGCACGGGAACGTTACAAAGCGGACCAAATGCGGACGTCCTCCGAACGTCCGCTCGGGAACGTTGCAAAGCGGACCAAATGCGGACGTCCCCCGAAGGTCCGCTCGGCAACGTTACAAAGCGGACCAAATGCGGACGTCCTCCGAACGTCCGCTCGGGAACGTTACAAAGCGGACCAAATGCCGACGTCCCCCGAAGGTCCGCTCGGGAACGTTACAAAGCGGACCAAATGCGGACGTCCCCCGAAGGTCCGCTCGGGAACGTTACAAAGCGGACCAAATGCGGACCTCCCCCGAAGGTCCGCTCGGGAACGTTACAAAGCGGACCAAATGCGGACGTCCCCCGAAGGTCCGCACGGGAACGTTACAAAGCGGACCAAATGCGGACGTCCCCCGAGGGTCCGCTCGGGAACGTTACAAAGCGGACCTAATGCGGACGTCCCCCGAAGGTCCGCTCGGGAACGTTACAAAGCGGACCAAATGCGGACGTCCCCCGAAGGTCCGCTAGGGAACGTTACAAAGCGGACCAAATGCGGACGTCCCCCGAAGGTCCGCACGGGAACGATACAAAGCGGACCAAATGCGGACGTCCTCCGAACGTCCGCTCGGGAACGTTGCAAAGCGGACCAAATGCGGACGTCCCCCGAAGGTCCGCTCGGCAACGTTACAAAGCGGACCAAATGCGGACGTCCTCCGAACGTCCGCTCGGGAACGTTACAAAGCGGACCAAATGCGGACGTCCCCCGAAGGTCCGCTCGGGAACGTTACAAAGCGGACCAAATGCGGACGTCCCCCGAACGTCCGCTCAGGAACGTTACAAAGCGGACCAAATGCGGACGTCCCCCGAGGGTCCGCTCGGGAACGTTACAAAGCAGACCAAATGCGGACGTCCCCCGAAGGTCCGCTCGGGAACGTTACAAAACGGACCAAATGCGGACGTCCCCCGAAGGTCCGCTCGGGAACGTTACAAAGCGGACCAAATGCGGACGTCCCCCGAGGGTCCGCTCGGGAACGTTACAAAGCGGACCAAATGCGGACGTCCCCCGAAGGTCCGCTCGGGAACGTTACAAAGCGGACCAAATGCGGACGTCCTCCGAAGGTCCGCTCGGGAACGTTACAAAGCGGACCAGATGCGGACGTCCCCCAAAGGTCCGCTCGGGAACGTTACAAAGCGGACCAAATGCGGACGTCCCCCGAGGGTCCGCTCGGGAACGTTACAAAGCGGACCAAATGCGGACGTCCCCCGAAGGTCCGCTCGGGAACGTTACAAAGCGGACCAAATGCGGACCTCCCCCGAAGGTCCGCTCGGGAACGTTACAAAGCGGACCAAATGCGGACGTCCCCCGAAGGTCCGCACGGGAACGTTACAAAGCGGACCAAATGCGGACGTCCCCCGAGGGTCCGCTCGGGAACGTTACAAAGCGGACCTAATGCGGACGTCCCCCGAAGGTCCGCTCGGGAACGTTACAAAGCGGACCAAATGCGGACGTCCCCCGAAGGTCCGCTAGGGAACGTTACAAAGCGGACCAAATGCGGACGTCCCCCGAAGGTCCGCACGGGAACGTTACAAAGCGGACCAAATGCGGACGTCCTCCGAACGTCCGCTCGGGAACGTTGCAAAGCGGACCAAATGCGGACGTCCCCCGAAGGTCCGCTCGGCAACGTTACAAAGCGGACCAAATGCGGACGTCCTCCGAACGTCCGCTCGGGAACGTTACAAAGCGGACCAAATGCGGACGTCCCCCGAAGGTCCGCTCGGGAACGTTACAAAGCGGACCAAATGCGGACGTCCCCCGAACGTCCGCTCAGGAACGTTACAAAGCGGACCAAATGCGGACGTCCCCCGAGGGTCCGCTCGGGAACGTTACAAAGCGGACCAAATGCGGACGTCCCCCGAAGGTCCGCTCGGGAACGTTACAAAACGGACCAAATGCGGACGTCCCCCGAAGGTCCGCTCGGGAACGTTACAAAGCGGACCAAATGCGGACGTCCCCCGAGGGTCCGCTCGGGAACGTTACAAAGCGGACCAAATGCGGACGTCCCCCGAAGGTCCGCTCGGCAACGTTACAAAGCGGACCAAATGCGGACGTCCTCCGAACGTCCGCTCGGGAACGTTACAAAGCGGACCAAATGCGGACGTCCCCCGAAGGTCCGCTCGGGAACGTTACAAAGCGGACCAAATGCGGACGTCCCCCGAGGGTCCGCTCGGGAACGTTACAAAGCGGACCAAATGCGGACGTCCCCCGAAGGTCCGCTCGGGAACGTTACAAAACGGACCAAATGCGGACGTCCCCCGAAGGTCCGCTCGGGAACGTTACAAAGCGGACCAAATGCGGACGTCCCCCGAGGGTCCGCTCGGGAACGTTACAAAGCGGACCAAATGCGGACGTCCCCCGAAGGTCCGCTCGGGAACGTTACAAAGCGGACCAAATGCGGACGTCCTCCGAACGTCCGCTCGGGAACGTTACAAAGCGGACCTAATGCGGACCTAAGGGGACGTTCGAAACGTCCGGGGGACGTCCCCTGTTTGCTGGGTAGTTATCTTGCGCTTGAAGCGTAGTTGGAGGCGGTGGAGGCGGTCATATGCAGACGACTGCTACGTCACTTCGTACCGTGACGTCACTTCATACCATGGATCGAGAACGAGCTGTATTTAGAGCTTGATTAAATAAATGATTCGTTTATTATGGGAAGGACGTCTTAAGCTATGAAACTTGCAGGACGTTTTAATGGTACAAAGACCTCTTATATGCCAAAAGATCAAGGCAAATTTGGTTTCTCATGTCATGACTCCTTTAAGGCTTTAGCATATAGGTTAGGCCTCAATTGTAAACAACTACTTAGCTTAGCTTTAGCTTTAGCTTAGCCACAAATGGGTTTTGTTTCAGTTTGTTTACACTGTGGCGTTGGTCAGAGTTCACCCGGAAGCGTTGGTTAAGACTTCCGTGTCACGATTGTAACTATGGCGACAAAACAAACTCTAGTGGGCAAACAGTGAATTGCAGTTTGTAAACAGTAATGCATCTTACATGAAATGTCGGCGCATTTCAAACTGCACAAATGGGACACCACTCGTAGCTGTTTTTACAACGTGGGGCTTCACTCAGTTTGTTAGGAGTGAGATTAACTTTAAAGGACAGCTTTGTGCTGTAATAGATGGAACAATATCTCGGCGGATCGTCTCTGTGCAATTTTATCTGAGCACACGAAAACAACAGGGTTTTTAACTGTTGGTTGAGTTTCAACGTCAAGCTTTACTTGAACACGACTTTAAATAATTCCTATTCAACTACACTCGGACATACGCAGTGTTTACACGAGAATTAATTGAACAGACACAGATAAGCTTATAGTTTATCACCAGTGTTGGGTGTAACGCGTTACTAAGTAACGCGTTACTGTAATAATATTACTTTTTTCAGTAACTGGTAGTGTAAGGCATTACTCGTCTGAAAATAGTAATATTATTACAGTTTTCCCGAGCTAGTTACTTGCGTTACATTTGCCAGTAGCACCTTCATCACACACAAGGCACACAACACAGAGAACAGAAGGGAAGGGGAGGAGGGCGTGAATGGAACAGTGATTGGTCTGGGTTTGGCACGAGGTATCATTTACCATCACCGATTGGTCGACACGCGGCAGTTAAGGCCAATCAGGGATGACTTCCCTAATGAATATTCATGAGTCTTCCCCTACCATCCTGGGAAAAAAATATAGCGCCCCGGACGCGCGCGCGCAGCCCGTTCACTCTCACCGCCTTCAAACAACACGAGCGCTGTATTGCTCTCTCTCCCTCGCGCATATAGTAAAACGTCGGAAGACCGGTTGTGTTTTATAGACAATTTTGCATATAAATGACTATTTATAGGGCTTGAATTACAACCTGAAACTGCGCATGCGCGGGTAAAACTGCTGTGGTGAAACTGTGGCTCTGCGGCTCCGCAGACAGATATTATTAGGGCAGATGGGGAAAAATGGAAGCGTCAACAACGGCAAGTACAAGTACAGTTGTTTGTAGTTATTTGTGCTAGACAGTGCCAATCTGTTGTTGGCGTAATAAAGACCCTAAAGAACACTCCTCCTTTGTATGTTCTCCCTCCATCTGATGCATCTCAGGCAATTATAGAGTAATTAAGAAAAAAAATGTAACTAGTAATATAACTAGTAATATAACTAGTTACTTTCTCCAGGGAGTAATAAAGTAAAGTAAGGCATTACTATTTTTGAGAGTAATATGTAATATATTACTTTTTTGAGTAACTAGCCCCAACACTGTTTATCACGGGGATTGCCGTGGGACACGCACAGACAACCTGATAAATAAAGACTAATCTGTGAGAATATTCGTCCCAGTGGAACACGCACTGAGTGACGATCAGATAAATAAGGACTAACGTTCACGTTAGATGAGGAACACGCTCCGTCCTTTACATGGTTATTTTAATTACTGCAGTTTTAATTTCATTCAGCTCTCTGACTGATACAAACACACATAACGTTATAGCTATTTGAAAGACTCTGGAACACGCAGATGTCTTAAGCTATAATTAAAGTATTTCAGAATCGAGGGACACGCTCAATTGTTACCTTATCGTTGTGTGAGATCTTATATCTTAGGTTATTTTACTGCAGTTTAAAATAAAATAAAAATAGGCAGGCAGCCTCCCAGCAAACATTGGTCCGACGGCAACGTCGTGTCCCTGGCCAAAAATAGTCGCGGTATGACGGCATAAATCGGTAAAAATATGTAACACAGAACATTTCCTAAAAATGCATTCAGATACATTTGTACATGTCTACAGTTCTCTGGGGTTGCATGTATAATTGTTTTTTTTTACTTTTAGCTACGTGTAGTTCAATATAGTGTATCGGGTGAGAGGACGTCACCTGGCGACGTCTTTTACACGTGCATTATAGTCCATCATGAAATCCTTGTGAAATATGCAAAAGCTGTGCTTAATCCTTGCATGGTTAATACTGCAAAAAATGTGGAATGTAGGCTATTTATATACATGTAAAACAGAAATATATCTGGTCACCGATTTATGTCCAAAACTGTGCTGCCAAGATGTAATAAAAGATCTCCCGACATTACCAAATCCCACGATAGGTTAGATTATCTCACGAGATGTTAACGCGTTTTCCCCATAGACTCACTCCGGAACACTGAAGTTTGAACAACCACGAAGAGAGGAGGAATTGAGGCCCACATTATTAGAAATCTACTGTTGGGTACGTACATTTTGTATTATTAGATTCACGTGCTAGAGTTTTACTTGTTTGATATGAATGAACCGAAAGAAATGATGCCCACATTGTCAACTGAAATTGGCTAACGTTAACTGAGTTTGGCTAAAATTAGCTAGTAGGCTAAAAGTTGCTTTGAACTTATACAACGGTATACCATTGTATAAAGTATGTTTAATGATACAGTCAAAGTTATTACTGTAAATTATTAATGTAGCCTTTTGAGAGTTTCTTTCAGAAAGTAAATTATCTGAAGTAGAATGAAATGTTTAGCTGGATTTGAACATGTATGTTTTCAGTAACTGCTTTAAAAATATTTTGTAATTTTAGAATTGCTAAACATGTCTATTCAGGGGACATCACAGCCCACCTGTCTTTATCAGAAATGTCCTGTTCACTTTCTCACTGTTACACACCTAGTTAAGGGTCTTTCTCAAGGGCACCACAGTGGTATTGAAGAGGCAGGGGACAAATGCTGTTTTGAATTTAGCTGAAGACCATACAAATATTTTGAAAATAAGTGCATGTCATTTACCTCAAATTTTTAATTTTCATTTATTTTAAAAATAAATATATTCTCTTCCCTTAGATGCTGTGAAGAGGTGGAGCCCACATGCTACAGACTCTGAAATTGATGCAGCAATGGCAGAACACCTGAAACACGCTCCAGGAAGAGCTGGGGGTGGTGGATACAAAAAATGAGCCAAACAATGTGTTTAAGGGATAGTTCACCCAAAAATGAAAATTGTCATCATTTACTCAACCTCATGTTTCAAACCTGTACACCTTTCTATGTTATGCTAAACACAAAGATGTTTGGAAGAATGTTTGTAACCAAGCAGATGTCGCTTCCCATTAACTACCATAATCATTTTTTCTCCAATAATGGTTGTCAGTGGATGCTCTATTTGCTTGGTTACAAACATTCTTCAAAATATCTTCTTTGGTGTTCAGCAGAAGAAAGAAACTCATACAGGTTTGGAATTTGGTGAGTAAATTACATAATTTTCATTTTTGGGTGAACTATCTTTATATAATAATTCAGTATTTTGCAATTGGTATTTTAGTTTGGTTAACAAATCGAGAGCTTAGAAGTATAAGGTTCTATCTATCTCCGTTTATTGTAGTTTATTGAGGATCAAAGTTTTTAAACTCGGTTTATGTTTTGTGAGATGGAACCTTTTTATTTTAGTAATAACTACTAACAAAATATTTTTTTACAAAAATAACACCACACAGAAATTAATAAACACCTAATGGATCAGATTGTCAAAAACTCAATTTCGACCAAAAGTGGAGATGGAACCCTTATAATTCTAAGCTCACGAAATGTTAAACATTAAAAAAAAAAAATAAAGAGACATTTTGGCTGTTCAAGATCAATAAAATGTTGTGCTTAATCAGAACATGCTTCTTTTTTGCTTATGTCCACAAATAATGTGTTATTGTTTTTGATGTACACGTGATCAAAACGTTTTATTGACGTTCAGGTCTGACTGGACCAATTTTGGACCTTTTTAGAACCTTTGTCAAGATGTGTAAACCTCAAGACTTGATTGCCTTTCACGATGTTATACAATAGGTGTGTGATTATTTTATATGCAGGCTTATATATACACTTAAATTATGCAGCTACACATTTACACACGTAGAGGAGACGTGGAATTCACGGCCAGAAAAGACGTGGAATTCACGGCCAGACGACGTCAAAGACGTCGGTTCAACTATCATTTTGGAACTATTTTTCAACCATAACGGGACGTCTCTGTCGGACGTCTTTTCAACGGTCATTAAACGTCCAAATGTTTGCTGGGCTAGACTAGAGTAACAGCTCTCTCTGTGTATTCACTCAGCAGACATTCATTCAAACAGAGCGCGCGGCACGCGCTGCATACGTCATACACACAGACTCGGAGGTTCGGATCTCTCCTCCGCATACTATGAAAAGATAATTACTTCGTATATGCTTACAATTTAGGTTAAACTTCCCGCATTTGTCTCCACCAAAATGTAGCGTTTATACGCCCACATATAAATATAATTAACAATTATTCATAACGAATTATGAACAATTAATAATTTCATTATTTTCATAATTTACTGTAGCAGAATCAATAGTACCCAGCAAACATTTGGACGTTTAATGACTGTTGAAAAGACGTCCGTCCGAGACGTCCCGTCATGGTTGAAAAATAGTTCCAAAATGGAAGTTGAACCGACGTCATTTCTGGCCGTGAATTCCACGTCTTTTCTGGCCGTGAATTCCACGTCTCTTCTGCGCGTCCCTGGACGTCTAAATGCGTCGTCATATGTGTTTAAATGTGTTGCTGCATAATTTAAGTGTATATATAAGCCTGCATATAAAATAATCACACACCTATTGTGTAACATCGTGAAAGACAATCAAGTCTTGAGGTTTAGCCTACACATCTTGACAAAGGTTCTAAAAAGGTCCAAAATTGGTCCAGTCAGACCTGAACGTCAATAAAACGTTTTAATCACGTGTACATCAAAAACAATAACACATTATTTGTGGACATAAGCAAAAAGGAAGCATGTTCTGATTAAGCACAACATTTTATTGATATTGAACAGCCAAAATTTCTCTTTATTTTTTTCAATGTTTAACATTTCGTGAGCTTAGAATTTTAAGGTTCTATCTCCACTTTTGGTTGAAATTGAGTTTTTGACAATCTGATCCATTAGGTGTTTATTAATGCCTGTGTGGTGTTATTTTTGTAAAAAAAAAAAAAAAAATTGTTAGTAGTTATTAATAAAATAAAAGGTTCCATCTCACAAAACATAAACCGAGTTTAAAAACTTTGATGCTCAATAAACTACAATAAACGGAGATAGATAGAACCTTATACTTCTAAGCTCTCGATTTGTTAACCAAACTAAAATACCAATTGCAAAATACTGAATTATTATATAAAGATAGTTCACCCAAAAATGAAAATTATGTAATTTACTCACCAAATTCCAAACCTGTATGAGTTTCTTTCTTCTGCTGAACACCAAAGAAGATATTTTGAAGAATGTTTGTAACCAAGCAAATAGAGCATCCACTGACAACCATTGTTGGAGAAAAAATGATTATTAATGGGAAGCGACATCTGCTTGGTTACAAAGATTCTTCTAAACATCTTTGTGTTTAGCATAGAAAGGTATACAGGTTTGAAACATGAGGTTGAGTAAATGATGACAATTTTCATTTTTGGGTGAACTATCCCTTAAACACATTGTTTGGCTCATTTTTTGTATCCACCACCCCCAGCTCTTCCTGGAGTGTGTTTCAGGTGTTCTGCCATTGCTGCATCAATTTCAGTGACTGTAGCATGTGGGCTCCACCTCTTCACAGCATCTAAGGGAAGAGAATATATTTATTTTTAAAATAAATGAAAATTAAAAATTTGAGGTAAATGACATGCACTTATTTTCAAAATATTTGTATGGTCTTCAGCTAAATTCAAAACAGCATTTGTCCCCTGCCTCTTCAATACCACTGTGGTGCCCTTGAGAAAGACCCTTAACTAGGTGTGTAACAGTGAGAAAGTGAACAGGACATTTCTGATAAAGACAGGTGGGCTGTGATGTCCCCTGAATAGACATGTTTAACAATTCTAAAATTACAAAATATTTTTAAAGCAGTTACTGAAAACATACATGTTCAAATCCAGCTAAACATTTCATTCTACTTCAGATAATTTACTTTCTGAAAGAAACTCTCAAAAGGCTACATTAATAATTTACAGTAATAACTTTGACTGTATCATTAAACATACTTTATACTATGGTATACCGTTGTATAAGTTCAAAGCAACTTTTAGCCTACTAGCTAATTTTAGCCAAACTCAGTTAACGTTAGCCAATTTCAGTTGACAATGTGGGCATCATTTCTTTCGGTTCATTCATATCAAACAAGTAAAACTCTAGCACGTGAATCTAATAATACAAAATGTACGTACCCAACAGTAGATTTTTAATAATATGGGCCTCAATTCCTCCTCTCTTCGTGGTTGTTCAAACTTCAGTGTTCCGGAGTGAGTCTATGGGGAAAACGCGTTAACATCTCGTGAGATAATCTAACCTATCGTGGGATTTGGTAATGTCGGGAGATCTTTTGTTACATCTTGGCAGCACAGTTTTGGCAATTACATCCAACTCAGACATAAATGGTGACCAGATGTATTTATGTTTTACATGCATACATTCCATAAAAAAAAAACAAAAAAAAAAACAACGTATCAGGTAGGCTACAGGTTGAAATAATGACTAAACTGCAGAGGCTTTGCATTCACTTAACCACACTGGGAACTGTGTGATTATAATTTATTTAAACAAGATAAAGTAAATATATTTACTTTGTATACAATTCGTGTATTTCATAAAGATAATTCCTGGGTTTTTTTTTTCTGTCTTGCTTGACTAGATGTGTAAAGGACGTCAGTGGACGTGTATTCACAGCCTTGACGTGTAAAGGACGTCAGTGGACGTCTTCACAACCTCTTAAAAACTACTTGGGCAATTAAATTAATTTTTGCAGTATTAACCATGCAAGGATTAAGCACAGCTTTTGCATATTTCACAAGGATTTCATGATGGAGGGTCATGATGGACTATAAATGCACGTGTAAAAGACGTCGCCAGGTGACGTCCTCTCACCCGATACTATAGATGTGTAAAGGACGTCAGTGGACGTATTCACACAACTTATTAAAACTTTAATTTAATAAAAAATTTAATCAATTATTGCAGTATTAACCACGCACAGCTTTATCACAATTGATTTCATAGAGGGTCATGATGGACTATAAATGCACGTGTAAAAGACGTCGCCATGGTGACGTCCTCTCTCACCCGAAACACAACATGGTATATATTGAACTACACGTAGCTAAAAGTCAAAATAACAATTATACATGCAACCTCAGATAACTGTAGACATGCACACATATATCTGAATGCATTTTTAGGAAATGTTCTGTGTTACATATTTTTACCGATTTATGCCGTCATACCGCGACTATTTTTGGCCAGGGACACGACGTTGCCGTCGGACCAATGTTTGCTGGGTATGATCATTTTATCAGTTCATCCAACGAACAGAAAGCATAACCAATTATTAACTCTAGGAAATATAATATCTTCCTGGCCAAGAAAGAATAATCCCCAGCTAACAATAAATTAAGAAATAAATTAAGGGTAAAAGCATAGGTAACTTAAAATCGAAGTTCAAGACAATAAATTTGATAAGCACATACACAAGCAATCTCTTTTCAAATACAAACAATACTTTATTGATTATGTACTAACACATACTGCTAATGTCTAACACACACACACACACACACACACACACACACACACACACACATTCATACGAGTTGCAGAAAGGAAGAGAGTGAGGAAAGAGTGGGTTTAAGAGTGAAAGGATGAAATCTCACGATTCCATATGCCCTTAGACATGACCTGAACGAACCATCAAACATTAATTTAACCCTTCTATCGTTTTAGGCAGGTTATTAAAGTTATATAAATACACCAGTTCAGCTTTTAGTCTGGAGGTTACTTGCTTGTCTTCTGCGTTCCTTTTTGGGAATTCCCTTCGTTGCGTAACAGAGGGTTTCCCCGGGTTCGTTCCTCGGCTGTGTTCTCCTTGTGCCTGGGTCTGCGGCGTTCCAGTCACGTGTTGTGCTGGCGGATGAATTGAAAGTCTTTGTCTGAAGCTGGCTTTGCTGAAGAAACGTGACTCGAAGTCTTGTCGCAAAACTTAACTTAGAACCGAGACTCACAACGGAAAATAAAGGAAATGATAACTCAGAAAAGAAAAGAAAATTTAGATGAGAGTAGTAAGATGGCTTGAATAAATCTAACCCATCTGATCTTAATTTGGGTTGGTCTGCTCCTCAGTTACATGGTTATAGTCTGGTTCAAATCTTCATCTTTTTCTGCCCATCTCTCTTGAGAGTGATAGCAGAGCCTTTCTTGCAGAGAGCGAGAGCCCAGAGAGAGAGCTTCGAGAGCAGCGAGAGAGAGAGACTTAGATTTTTTGGGTCTAAGGTTTTAAACTAAAAGTTTGCCCCCCCCTCTTGAAGAGAGCGGACCAATTAGACACTAGCTTTGTTTTCAAAGTCATAAATCATGCCTTATCTGGGGTGTTGGTGTTTTCTCTAGCTCTTAAGCAGAGAGGACAGAGGCCACAGTTTAGACATGATTTCTAATTAAAAGAAGATCAAAACATATTACATAGATATCATTCAAGCCATCTTTTGAATCTCGGGCATACGATCATACTGATATGAAACACAACACACTCTCATTCAAACGTCTATCAGTATAACACTTACATGAATTATATGGGATCAAAACATATTATCTTATTAAAATATGCATATAAGTGGTAGAAAAAAAACACAGGATTAGGTAGTTGCATGACTGTTTGATCATGAGTCCATTGAAAATTGTTCTTGAATGAGTTTTATGTATACTGTAGGAAAAATCTCGTTCGTTCAGAGATCCCAACGGGGGAGGGGTCAGGAATGTTGTTGTGCCATCTCTGCAGCAATTTGTCTTTTACAAACCCCCTCATATTGACAAGTTCTTCCTTTAGTTTGGTCATTAAGGGTCTTTTGCAGACTCTCTGGCACCGGGATGGGTGACTTATGGCTCTGGCCTTGGTGATTTGACTCTGGAATGTGCGGACACTGTCTTTATCTTAACCAGTCAGTAGTCGACCACAAAGCTAGCATTAACCAGTATACAAAGGTAGCATTGACCAGTTATTGCGTTAGTGTTGGGGAGGCTCTTTTAAATAGCCAGGGTGATGAGGATCATGTGACGTTCTGAACAAATCTTCTGTTTTGTTCGTCAGGAAGTAGAGAGTTTGAATTAATTTTCTGGAAGAAAATTAGTCTGTGGTTGGTTTCTTCTCATTGTTGTTACATATTCAAATATTTTTATTGGGTTTTGAATTGTAAACACTTATAAAACAATTAACAAGTCCCCATACAACAACCCCAACATACACAATAATAAATGACAATAAAAATAATAATAATAATAAAAAAAAAAAAATAAATAAAATAAAAAAATTGATAAACTGACATGTTACAGAGTTACAGAGCCGTGAATCAATTATGTTCCAGTGTTTCCAGCAGGAAATTGTAAGTTAAAATACTTCCAGAAATGGCTGCCAGACCGTATAAAATCTCTGAGTTGAACCCCTGATTGTGTGTTTCAGCTTCTCAAGTTTCAAGTGTGCCATTACATCCTCAACCCAGCACTTGTGTGTGGGAGGCATATCTGACTTCCAATTGCGCAAAATAAGACGTCTGGCCAATAGAGATGAAAATGCAATGGCGTCTGATTGTGCACCAGATATTGCCATTCCAGCAGGGGTCACACCAAATATTGCGATTTCAGGAGCAGGGCTTATCTCTCTGTCACAAATGTAAGAAAAAGTGTCAAAAATTAAAGACCAAAACTGTATTACCTTTGGGCAAGCCCAGAACATATGATAGAGGGTAGCCGGAGCCTGACGGCATCGGGAGCAAGTCGGGTCGATATCTGGGTATATCCTGGCAAGCTTACTCCTAGATAAATGAAGCCTGTGGAGCACCTTAAACTGAAGCAAACCATGTCTGATACAAATCGAAGTTGAATGTATTCTCTTAATTGCGCTTTGCCAGGAGTCGTCCGACATTCTAAATCCTAGTTCCCCCTCCCATCCTGCCCTAATACGACTAAGTGACGGCGAGGCGATCATCTGAATATCCTCATATAATCGGCTCACTCCTCCTCCTTGATTTAGATCCCCCTCCAACCACTCCTCTATCCAGTTATTTGACGAGAGTAACGGAAAGGTAGGGAAATGTTTCTGAACAAAGACACGCACCTGCTGATACCTAAAATAATGCAAACTGGGGATATTATACTCATTTACCAGCTGCTCAAATGACATGAACACACCATCCTTAAAAAGATCCTTCACCCGTTTCAGACCATTCCTGAACCAAGACTTAAATGCTGTATCCATGAGTGAGGGTGGAAAGAGTGCGTTGGCTGAGATTGGGAGAGAGGACATAGCCTGTCTATGTTTGAAGTGGGTCCTAAATTGGGACCATATTCAAAGTGAGCCACTCACAATAATAGATTATTATTAATTATGATTATTAAAAGGATACTTCACCTCTGGGAAGATGAATGTGTATTTAAAATAGGTCATTTAAGTAGAAGAAATGTGAAGAATTTTTTTAATTTGGAGCTTTCTAGACTGAGAAAAGCCAGAAAATGTATTTTTGGCTTTTGTGGATGAAAGACAACAACTCCCAGAATGCACTTGCTTTGCTGCCTTAGGAGGCCACGCCTACCGGTACTAGCTAGAACCTTGGTCAAGATTTTGTAATCGCAGCAGAGTAGACTCACAGGCCGAAATGACTCACATTTCAGAGGGTCCTTTCCTTTCTTAAGAAGGACTGAGATAGTGGCCTGGGTCATTGTGGGAGGGAGAGTCTTACGCTCCAATGCCTCGGTATATACATTTTTTAAAAGAGGGATTAGTTTACATGAGAATTAAAAAAAAAATTAAATAGGGAAGCCATCCGGCCCCTTTATCAAAGAGATCAACTCATTAAGGCGTGCTGACCGTTTTCTGTTCATGCTTACATTATAAGATATTATCTGACCACGTAAATATGCTTTCATTGCCTCCCACAGGTTCGAGTGGCTCGTGTCTGGTGATTGGTTTGTTTCTAGAAAGAAGTCGATTTGGGCGGATAGGAAGTTAACAAAATCTTCATCAGACAAAAGACATGGGTTAAGTCTCCAGTTGCGCTGTGGAGGCTCGTTATCTGGAAAGCAGAGCACCATTGTTACTGGGCTATGGTCAAAGATAACGATACTATCATATTCACTAGACCTCAACAGGGGGAGGAGTTTCTTGTCCAGCAAAAAATAGTCTATTCTGGAATACGAATTATGTACTGGAGAAAAAAAAGAATACTGTCTAGAAATCTCCATGCATCAATCACCCCATACGCTTGGAGAAAAGCATTAATAGTCTCTGCTGATTTACTAAGTGTTCTCGGTACAGCCCTAGAACGGTCCATAGTGGGATCCAGAACACAGTTTAAATCTCCCCCGAGGACCAATTGGTGACCGTTTAATTCTGGAAGGAGTGAGAAAAAGTCAGTGAAAAATTTAGCATTATCCCAGTTTAGAGCATAGACGCAGGCCAGTAATACTGGTAAATTAAATAAATGTCCTTGAACAATAATAAACCGACCATCTTTATCTTGAATCGTATTTGTCTGTGCAAATTGCACTTCCCTGTGGATGAGAATGGCCGCACCACGGCATTTAGCGTTAAATTTGGAGTGAAAAATCTGGGAAAAGCCCCCTCTCTTAGGTCTGGAGTGATCCTTATCAAGCAGGTGTGTCTCGGTTAAGAATGCTATTTCTGTTTGCAGCTTTGATAAATGAGAAAACACCTTACTACGCTTTACTGGGTGGTTAAGCCCTTTGATATTCCAGTTCGTAAATTTAGTGTTTGCCTGCCCCGAACCACTAAACTTAGGGGTCGCCATATTCTAGTATCTGAAATGACCTGACAGCAGGCTGCCTAGAAACAACCTGATCGTAAAGCCTTTTCACAAGTGACAGATCTCTGTTTAGACATTGTGCAATTAAAACCAATAATAAAAAACACAAAAACAACATGAAATACAAAAACACAAAATCAAACACATCATTCACAAAACCCCATTGCTGGCCTCTCCCCAAACGAAAGGCTGCATACTCCCCCAGTCGTACATTATCGCACAACATAACAAAGCTTACCTCGTGAGACCGAGTCCCACCAAAACTATATTAATGACAGAATAACATGTTGCAGCTAATCTTAACTGTAATCAAATATAGTACACCATAAATAACTCCATATGACTCCATAAATGTCCAATCTAGCACCTTATTTATATTACGCTTTATGTGAGTAACCATAACCAACATGAACAAAATCTCCAAGCCAACCAGTCATGCGTTAACAGGGCCCGACAGTTCAAACAAACAAAATAAATAAATAAATCCAATACAAAATTAAATTTCTACTGGTGCATAATGGACACAAAAGAACAACATTAACTTTTGATGGAGTTTCCAAACCGTCCAGTCATGCCAACAAGTCCTTAGGCCAAAAATGAACAGTGAAGCTCTAGGTTTAAGGAAATGAACATTTTAAATCAACCCGTTAGGTGTTATCAAGGCCAAATCAGCACAAAACAGAAAGTTTGTCGTAAATTTGCGCCTTTGCTGACGGTCTTTAGCTGGTGACTGGATATATTAAAATCCCCTTTGCTTAAACAAAGTCTTTATCAGGATGGTAGTCCGGGTAACGTTAGTCAAACATACCTCTGGATGTAAGAAACCACGGAAAGTACGTCACTCTGCACTGTCACATCTTTAGGTTGCGCGCTTCAAGTTTTCCATTATGAAATCCTTGGCCTGTTTTGGGTCTTTAAAGCTTGTGCGTACACCATCTGACGTCGTTATCCTTAGCTCCGCCGGGTACCACAGGCCGTAGCGGATTCCCTCACAACTCCTTAACAGGCCCGGTACTTCATTGAACTCTGCCCGCTGCTTGGACACTGCCTGTGTGTAGTCTGGTTGGATGCGGATCTTATAGCCGTCCCCCGTAGTCAGTTGTTTCATCTGCCCAGCTTCCCTTTGTATTTCCTCCTTCTCCTGGTAATAATGGCATCTGATGACGAAGCCTCTCGGCGGTTCACTGTTACCCGGTCTCACGCACAGCGTACAGTGTGCCCGGTCCTGTAAAGGGGGCTTATCGAGACCAAGTGTCTCCTTCAGGCACTAAGATATGAAATCCATCGCGCTCTTCCCGTCTTTCCTTTATCCCGGTAATATGCAGGTTATTGTGACGCGACCGTGCCTCCAAATCCTCATTTCGTGCTTTCTGGGTACCAAGCTCCCTCTGCACGATAGCCATGTCCCGCTCCAGAGCAGCAATCAGATCGGAGTGGCTGTCGGCTGCAGACTCGAGTGCGACCACCCGTTTATAGGGCTTCACTCTTGGCGTTAGCATTATCGTTGGCTAGTTTAATTTCTGCTCTTAGCTGGTCAACCTGGTTCCGAATTTCAGTGGATTGTGCCTCTGCTTTGGTGAGCAATTCAGTCCTTAGCTCGGCGATTGCAAGGAGGATGGCCTCATGTCCGGGTCCGCGGTCAGGTGCGGCGTTAGGTACAGCATCTGGTGCAGCGTTAGCCTCTGGGCTAGCCTTGGAGCTAACCCTTGTATCAGGCGCTTTTCGGGGTTTTTAGACATTTTCAGCGAGCGTTAGGTCAAAATGTCAAGCCTGGCGCGACGTATTGGCTTCAATAATGAGCGTGACTCAAAGTTACATTAAATTGCTGCTTCTATATTTCTTAATAGTGTTGGCGAGGAGCTCGGTAAACCACGTCCTCACATGGCGCCGCTCAGACCGGAAGCCGGATCGCTGTCTTGACAGTTTCCCTTACCTAAGAGAACAGTTTATGGGATTATATGCAACACCCTTAAGTCATTCCCTTGGGTAAGGGGAAATCATGCCTTAACCTGTTAAGCTGCAACCCCACTTTTGAAAAATCCCCAGAAATGACATACCCAAGCTGAAACAGATACAGTTCATGAACCCTTTGTACTAACAGCACAAGTATGATCTCATTTGAAAGCTGACACCTGGCAGTTTATTGTAAATGTAGAATTAATTAAAAATTTAAATTAAAATAAATTTTTTTTTTATAAATAGCTTTAAAGCTTTGTAAAGTTATTAGAAATTAATTTTTATGAAACATCTTCATGAAAATAAAATTGAAGTTGACACTGTAGCAATCTAGAAATGCACTGCAGCTAAAGCCACATGTCTGACCATATTATATTTAAAATATGAAGATGATAAGTCTAAAACTCTGTATTTAGTTAAATTTTTTTCAAGATAGAAGCACCTAGAGCTAGCTAGCATGTTATCTTAGCACACCATCAATACATGACAATTTATGAGATTAAAACCATGTTTGTGCTCCAAACTTACTTCAAAACGCAAGTGAAGTGTTTTAAATAATCTTCTGTGATCTAATTTGACATCATATAAAAAAATCAGACAGAAAATATACTATTTGATCATATTCTGCACAATGATGGTCTATATAGATTAGCATTACATTATAAATATAATCTATTATTATGAAAATACCTGGCATTGCTTGAAAAACACAGGTAACTCAAATATCATTGCAATCATGTTTATTGTCTTCAAAACATCTTTATCTGCATGTTACAGCGCGCATCTCTGTAGCTTTGTGTGTATCAGTGACGTCCTGGAATGTCACATGATTATGGCTCTTCTTCATGTCCCATATATGGGTTATTATTGTGCTTATAGCGCCCTCAGGCTATTGGTATGAATTGAAAACAGTAAATGAGAGTGCCAAACGCTCATAAAGATTACATCGATGCATTTGGGTATAAATTCAATAAATATTATTCCTGTCAATAGAAATCTGATGTAAACCTATGAGAATCTATCAATATTTCTCCAAATCTGAAATTTTTTTAGCTAAAAGCCCTGAGGGACGTTGTTTTGTGAATCGCTGTCATGACGACAGCACAGAGTTTTTTTATGAATGAAACCGGCTGACGCGCATAATTCATATTAAAGGTATCGACTCATTTTTTCATTTCATAACTCCTGACAGAAATTAAGAAATAACTGTCGCTATAAGTTTCTCAGAATACAATAGTGGTCAAATACTGAAACTTGAGTCTTATATCTTTTTAATGATGTATAGTTTGTCAAGGTATAACATTAAATCTGATAGTAAATTTGAACTAATTAAAAAAAAAAAAAAAACGCTTCAGTGCGCGGGCGCACTGGCAACGGTTAACAGGTTAAGTCTCATACTTAAGGGAAAAACTTAAGGTGCTTTATGCAACCGGGCACATGACTCTTTTTAGTGAAAGTGTCTCACTACAAGGTACTCAAAGATTGCAAAGAGATAGTGGTCAGATGTGTTGAAGTCAGACTCACCCCCTAGAGGCTGCTGGAGGTCACTGCACAAACTTCCTATAGAGGAACGCACTGCAGATCTCCAATAGAGCGGTGTTCACTGGGCGGTAGCTACTAACAGACATGTGGCACACATTGACCCCACTGTAGGTAACGAATGACCTTATTGTGGTACAGAAGTCAATAGATCATTTGTTTTTAAATGGTTTAAGGTTAAGAGGATTGTATCAGATCTTAGACGGGTAGGTTAGAGATTTGGGGGTAGTTTTTTGTTTTTGGACCATATATGTTGCATCAGACAGGAAACATTTCTTGTTAATTAATTTTGTGGTAGGATGAGCAAAGATGGCAATATGGTTTACGGAAAAGGAAACTGAAAGGAGAAGGGGAAGTTTGTCCTGAGGTGGTTTTAAAGGCTCTTATAGTAATTAGAATCAAGGCAGAGTTTAAAACTGACAAATAATCTGGACAGATTTATTGAAATTTGGGTTTTGAATGATGTTTTGGGCACAGTGGATAATGAAAATGAGCTGGTATTAAGTTTATGATGAGTTTTTTTGACTGTTAAAAACCTTACCAAACAGCCCCAATTTTGGCAAGTGATGCATACATGACATACCCAAAATAAAAAGGTTGCTCCTCATAAGTCATTCTGAATAGACACATAACCAACATATATTTAGAAAGCCAACCCTTCAGACTTTACAATTCAAGACTCAGAATTAATCAGACTGTTATTAATATTGAGATATATAAGCTCAAACATAGAAAACAAAAACAACAAATATTAAGAATATATTTATTAGAAGTATAAAAATATTATGTGAATGTATAACAACTTATAACCACAACTAGTGTAGCCACAATTGTGGTCATGCTTCATTTCAAATCTGAGGATGATATCTAAAATTATGCATTTTATGAAGCCTATTGTGAGACCATGTCAGGGGAGGCTTTGAAGAAGTTTTAGAGAAGGCTAATAAGGTGCTTATCAAATATTTGATTGCCCTGTAAACACCCATTTACAGTCTTTGACTAATGTCTGGCGAGGAGAACTAGCCCATTCATGCTTTTGATAATCATGCTATTGATGAAAATCGACGAGCCTTTCACTCCTCTGCCTGTATGAGACTTGATCTTCATTATTCTTTTATCCTTATTCTTTTGTTTGAATTCAGCCATTATGGCCTTTGTTCTGGCATTATGCTTGGCCATCTACACCTCTGTCATCCCACTATACATGAATAATCCATTGGGGGGGCATTGGGGTGCATTGGACGGGCATTGGGGTGCATTAGGCGGGCATTGGGGGGGGCATTGGGGGGGCATTGGGGGGGGCATTGGGGGGGCATTGGGCGGGCATTGGGCGGGCATTGGGGGGAATACGGCAGGCATTGGGTGGGCATTGGCATTGGGGGGGGCATTGGGCAGGCATTGGGGGGAATAGGGCGGGCATTGGGCGGGCATTGGGTGGGTGAGTCACTAGTACCCGCCCTGGATGAGCCCGTCTCCCTTCATCAACTATACGTCATGTCACGTCCCACATCTCAGTTCATCGCGATCTTACAAAGATCTTTTATCATCAATGCAGCTGACTGCACAATGAATCTTACATAATGTCAACACTTTGTTTGGTATATAATCAGTCAACGATTGATTTGTTTTTGGATTTTTTATTTAGATAGGGAGTCCCACAAATCGTTTTATTCTCCCGCAACCCATTACTTCCCGCGCCTGCACTCGGCCATCAAATCTAGTCGGTAAACGTTAGTAGTCTCGCGGGAGTGCATGTGTCTACCATCAACCACCAGTCCTTGCTTGTTTACACTTTTTTTATCAATAGGCTACTGTTATCAAAAGTTGTCATTTTGTATATACATGAATAAACTCCTGAATAAAAATAAAAATGTGTTCTGTGATCTGATTTAAAATAATAATAATTTAAAACGGATTTGATTGGTTTGTCGATAGTGAGCTCGGGAATGTTTGTTTGTGTCCTAAGCATAGTAGTGTCATGATTCTGCACTCGTGTCCGTGATTTTCTTTAGTCTTGAGGCAGAATCATGACAGACCCGTGTTTTGTGTGCAAGCACATGGCCTTTTGTTTGTGCCATGTGCTTGTGTTGTCTCGTTCTCTTGCCCCGCCCCCTTGTTATCTCATCTTGTAATTATTAGATTGTTGCTTTCACCTGTGTTCCTGATTAGTTTGATCCCTATTTAATCCCCTTGTGTTTGCTGTCCTAGGTCGGTACATTGTCTATCCTTGTCTGATACCCTCCGTGAGTTACCTGAAGAAAGTCTTGTCTAGTTAGAAGTATTTGATCCTGTCTTTATTGTCTAAGTTTATCGTCTGAGTGTTAGTCTAGTGTTTTCTGTCTTTATAGTTCATCCTGTCTTGTTTTACCCCCTCGTGGGTTTTGTTTTCTGTTTTTTGCCTATAATAAATCGTGTTTTTTTTTTTTTCACAAATTGTGCTTGCAAATTGTATAATATCCAAGGTAAACATGTCTATTAATTGTGCAGTTAATTCTCATACTGTATTTTCAGTTTTGGAATATTTATCCTCTCCCCAAATTTGTCACTAATAAAACACAATACAAATTATTTTATTAAAAATTTTATTAAAAACCTTTTATTAAAAAGGTTACAATTACAACAACAATTCAAGTGTAATCTTTCTTTTTAAAAACTAAAGTATACAAAACTTATTATTTGATGACTTTATTTTTGATTATTTTTGATATTTTTCCTCATCTCAGTAGGCTATAGCAATAGAGTTTGCAAAAAGCTGTTCATTTAATACAGCAGTATTTGAAAATCGATAATATTTTGTAAAATTACATTTATATTTGCATTTATGTCAAAACCTAGACACTTTATTTCAACATATTTCAGTAGATTTTTACTCATCTCAGTATAGCAATACTAGTTTGCTAAAACATCATCATTCATTCACACACGCGATTTAAATTTAAACTGTCTTTTGCGAGCTGTGGTAAACCGCGCATCTCTGCCGTTCATTCATTCATAAACAGAAACCCGATTCACTTGAGAAGGAAAAAAACATACTACAGCATTCCTCAGCTCGCTCCTCGATATACCCGGACTTCTGAGGTACATTTTCTATTATTATTATTCCTCACAGCACTGCAAGACGGTGTAAACAAGTAAGCTACAATTATCTGATTCAGCTTGTTTTCTCGAGCTGATATGGGGGTGTTCACAGTTTGCACGGATTGCCTCAGCCATTTGCGTTTGAATAGCGCGCGCTCTCCGAGGGCGGAGTCACATTACAAGTAATTAGATGAGATGAGAACGACTGACATCTCGCTCTTTTCTTACAGATTACATGAACTGAGAATATTTGTTTTTTATATAAATTACTTCATTTAAAAGAAGAGAATTCAAGCTTCATGCCTGTGTGTCTGTATGCCTGATTGACTGAGTATTCGCTGAGTTACAGTTCATTTTCGGACGCGTTTCAGAATGGACTACACTGACAGAGAGAAGGCAGAACTCGCTTTGTGTTTATTTTTTTTTATTTGGCAAAAAGCACAACACTTTGTTTTTATTGTGAGTACACACAAAAATAATACACATTTAACAGAATCGATTGATGTATGAAACTCCTATGGAAAATCAAAGTCAACAGAGTATTTATGAGTTTCTTTTACACTGATAAAAAAAAAAGCGACCTGGTATCGCCGGCGATACCGTCGACCTCAGGGGGTTAATAAACATTCAGCGTCAAAAGAACACCAGGCTTGTGAAGCTATGTGGAGGGACAAGGAGAGACTTGATTCAGACCGGTAAAGAAATCACAACTTTAACAATGCAGAACATTTGAAACGCAATAGATACTACTTGTGATCAATAATCGATGTCGTTGAGTTCCTTGCAGTGAACCAGCTACCTTTTAGAGGTGACCATGATGCTTTTGATTGAATGGATGAAGATGGATGCAGATTAGTTTTGTCCTTATTTGAATATACTTTGAGGAAAGATGCTGTGTTGGCCAAGATAGCGCAGACTATCCCACACAATGCTAGGTATACTAGCCATGACATTCAAAACAGTTTGATTGAGATTATGAGTACTTTGGTCACGGAGCACATAGTGAAAGAGGTTGGCGAGTCATTTTATACGATAAAAGTGGATGGAACTCGAGACCCGACGGGAAGAGCTCTACAAATTCCTCATAAAGCCTACCGCTGCCATTCTCTACAAGGGAGAGACGCTGAAACGCCTCCTAGACCAACGCTGGACGGTCTCAGTTATTCTGAGATCATTTTATTAACCTAGCCACACTGCTCCGAGAAATCAACAGCAGCCCAGCCTATGGAGCAGATGTGCGAGTCGAAGCAGCAGGTTTACTACGGGCCATGTCTGAACCCAGCTTTAGGTTCATTGCCCAGATGGTGCACAAAATATTACTGTATCTCGACCCCCCCTAATATGATGCTACAGAAGGCATGGATCTGTTAACAGCAGTGCAACTTGTAAATTCGGCATGTACATGTATTGAAAATCTCCGTTCTGAGACGGAATTTGAGACGCTCTTGAAGCGTTGCAAGGATGCAACAATAGAGCCTGTGCCAAATAAGAGACGACGAACACTAAACACATCCTTCGCCATGTATGTAGTTGAGGAAAGAATCACATATGAAGATCTCAGCGATGAAACAGAGCGACGCAGGATGCATTTCAGTTGTATCGATGCAGTTTGTGGGAAAATGAAGGAGTGCTTAGAGGAAGGCAATTGTGTGCTGATGCATGCACTCAGATCTCTTGACCCAGAGGATTCTACTTTCTTGGATGTGTCCAAAGTGAAACCTTTACTGGACATTACTTATACACCCATTGTGGAGTCTGAATACACAGTGGGGTAAAGGACAATGAAAAAAGTTCTACAAGACTTTCAGAAACCTCTGGAAACAATGCCAACCGTGATGACAGCACTTAAACATGCTTTGAGCTTTGGTGCAAGCACGGCACTCTATGAGAACTCTTTTTCCACACTAAAGAACGTCCTTACAGAGCATCGCCTTAGCATGCTTCATCGACACAAGGCCAATTTAATTAAGTTGGCATTTGAAAAGGACCTAAGTTCAGGATGGAGTGGAAGGACAGCGTTTTAAGAAGATTCCTCTCTGTCGCACAACGTCGCCTATGCCTACCGCTCTACTACCCAGCCAGCAATGACATGTGGGGCCCAGATGAGGGCTTCATGGGCGGCAAATGTGGGCCCCATTATGGGCTTGCACCCGGGATCCACATTGGGGCAAGCCGTGGAAGCCCAGACGTACTAAAAGTGGGACCTGTAAGGGTACTGCATGGGTCTTAATTGGGCAATTCATGTCAGACCCATTTGGGCCCCACATGCCCAAATGGGTCTAAAGTGGGCTTGCACCCGGGATCCAACCATGGCTACCCAGATGGGCTTTAAATGGGCTCTCTAAGAGTCTTATGTGGGTCCTAACTGGGCAATTCATACCAGACCCATTGGGGCCCCACCTGCCCAAAGGGGTTTAAAGTGGGTTTGCACCCAGGATCCAGCCGTGGATGCCCAGATGGGTTTTAAGTGGGACCTGTAAGGGTCTTATGTGGGTCTTAACTGGGTAATTCATGTCAGACCCATTTGGGCCCCACCTGCCTAAAGGGGTTTAAAGTGGGCTTGCACCAGGATTCAACCGTGAATGCCCCTATGGGCTTAAAGTGGGGTCTGTAAGGATCTTATGTGGGTCCTAACTGGGCAATTCATGCAAGGCCTATCTAAAGCCTGGAACACACCAAGCCGACGGTCGGCCGTCGGGCAGTTTTTGTCCGTCGGCCGACTAAGTTTCCTCAGTGCCCACCGTCGGCTGAAATTGGTCCTCGTCTGCTTTTTTTCGGCCGATTCGTCATGTTGAATCGGCGTCGGGCCGTCGGTGAAAGAGGGAACTCTGATTGGCTGTTCAGCTTAGTGAACGAGTCAGTGCACGAGAATAATAGCAAAACAGCGAGCAAACTCAAAACGGTACAGATAAAAGGCTGTTCTAATGTTACGTCATCTTACACGAGTGTTCCTTGGCGAATATTTCAATATTAACATGAGAGGAGTGAAATAAAGAAAGTGTTTAGCAGGATTGATATTCAAAACGGTAAGTACGCACAGCTTTGTTTACGGATTGTGTATCTGCAGCCTGCAGCGTTGGTTTCCCTTTTTGAATGACGAATATATCTGCAGAAATGGACAGTTGCCTCATTTACACGCAGGCGCAGAACGCGCATTCTAGCTGACAGTCGGCAGTAGTTCTCTCGGTGTGTTCAAGTGCACTTTTTACCCCGACGCGAGGCGACAACACAGTCGGCTTTCATCAGCGCTAGTTCGTCGGCGTCGGCTTGGTGTGTTAAGCCTGGAACACACCAAGCACTCCAGGCAGAACCAAGCAGAACTCCTGCCGACTGTCAGCTAGAAAGCGGGTTCTGCGCCTGCGTGTAAATGAGACAACTGTCTATTTTTGCAGATATATTCGTCTATATTCGTTATTCAAAAAGGGAAACGGACGCTGCCGGCTGCAGATACACAAACGTAAACAAAGCAGTGCGCGCTTACCGTTTTGAATATCACATCTGCTAAACACTTTCTTTATTCCACTCCGCTCGTGTTAATATTGAAATATTCGCCAAGGAACACTCAGGTAAGATGACTTAACATTAGAACAGCCTTCTATCTGTACTGTTTTGACTTTGCTCGCTGTTTTGCTATTATTCTCGTGCACTGCCTCCTTCACTAAGCTGAACTGCCAATCAGAGTTCCCTCTTTCACCGACGGCCCGACGCCGATTCAACATGTCGAATCGGCCGTTACAAAGCCGACGAGGACCAATTTCAGCCGACAGAGGGGAACACACCGAGAAGATTTAGTCGGCCGACGCACGGAAACTGCCCGACGGCCGATCGTCGGCTTGGTGTGTTCCAGGCTTTACAGGCTTAAGCCCAACCATTCCAAATGGTTTAAGGAAATAATCTAAGAAAAACTAAAAACGAAGAATGAATATAAGTCCAAGATAAATACAAGACACTTGACGCTTTGAACTGCAAGAAATATATTGTTAAATTGAACAACAAAAATGATCTTTAAAAAACTATTTAAATGTCACAATGTAACGGGTACCGTAGCAACGGCACCGTGGATAACAGATTAATTCCTGTAAAACAGGAGAGAAACGAGGAGACAGTGTTATCAGTTTCGAGCTCTCTGCAGTAATTTATTTTCTGAATTTTCTTCAGCAATCACATCTCTATTGTTAAGTATCATTGTATGTTTCACATATTACATGTTCAGTGTCTTTTTAACATTACAATGAATTTTCAGTGTCCATGTCAATGCAAAATCCATATTAAAATAAACCTCTTTCCACCAAATGCATGTTCACTTACTCTTCATGCTTGTATTTTATACTATTTATCAAAATTAAATGTAAAGACAATGGTAATATTCACCAGCTTTTTTTTAGATACTTAGAATCTTCCATTCACAGTATTTTATCAGTATCATGTTAATACAGTACTGCAAAATCATGCTCAGAACTCATAAAGTGCTTAAAGTGTAACTTTTAACCTCATTTTAAACTGTAAACATTTTTGTATAAACTCATTGAGCAAAAAAACATTTCCAACAGATGGTGGGAAACTGACATACAGTGAGCTAAACATATCTGTTAACATTACAAGCTCAGAAAAATATCTTCATGTAGCCTACATATATATAATACACGGGAAAAGTGTGTGTTGAGCTGACTTGCTCTCTAGTAATGTCTCTCGACCGTTACTCTGTAGGACTTTGCCCTCTCGTTTCAACTCATTTCAAACTAAAGGCCTCATTATACTTCTGCGTCGGACCTACGCCGGAGCCTAGTATACGCCGTAGGCAATGTGTTGGTTTTAATTTATACTTCTGTGTCGTTGTCCACGTTGACGCGCACCTAGGGAGCATGTGAAACCCAGAGGGAGGGGTTCTGGCAGACCAATCACCGCGCTTGTGTCCGCGTAGAATTGACGCGTTGTTACATTTTTGGAGAGGTGCACGTCAGGGTACGCCGTAGGGTACGCGCGCTACACACAGCCTACGACGTAGCTACGGCGGCAGTTCGATGCAGAAGTATAAAACAGGCTTTAATCAAAAACAGACCCTAACGAAACTCATTTCACTAAAAACAGTTCACTCATATCTCACATACATTTCAGCATAGATAAATGCTACTTCTGAGGTGTTTTTATACATTTACCCACCTGTAAAACAGGAGAGAAACGAGGAGACAGTGTTATCAGTTTCGAGCTCTCTGCAGTAATGAGAAACCCGCAAATCTCACGCAGCTACAGTAACTTGTCACTCTACACTGCCCCTACTGGCCTGGAGCAAACACTACACAATTCACTTTAAGTCAGGAAAATTCACATTAAAAATAAAACAATTGGGATACTTGTTTTTTTTTTTTTTTTTTTTTTTTTAAATACAATCACTTGTTTCAAATAAAAGACAATAATTGTGAATATTCTTAAAACACAAATACAACACTTTTGTGGTCGTCACAACAACAAATCAAAAATATATTTTAATTAAAAAAAAATCACTGAAAAAATACATCTCTACAAAAAATAAATTAATACAAAATTGTTACATCGAACAACAAACACAATCTTTAAAAAACAATTTAAATGTCACAACATAGCGGTAAATAAATCAAAAATATATTTTTATATATATTATCCCAGTTCAAACTCATGCCCACTTTGCCCATAAATGTACCATGCAGGACCCATATATGTGTTCCCAGTTCAAACCCATGGCCACTTGGCCCATAAAAATTCTATGCAGGACCCATATATGTGTTCCCAGATCAAACCCATGGCCACTTGGCCCATAAATATGTCATGCAAGACCCATATATGTGTTCCCAGATCAAACCCATGCCCACTTGGCCCATAAATAAACCATGCAGGACCCATATATGTGTTCCCAGATCAAACACATGGCCACTTGGCCCATAAAAATTCTATGCAGGACCCATATATGTGTTCCCAGATCAAACACATGCCCACTTGGCCCATAAATAAACCATGCAAGACCCATATATGTGTTCCCAGTTCAAACCCATGGCCACTTGGCCCATAAAAATTCTATGCAGGACCCATATATGTGTTCCCAGGTCAAACCCATGTCCACTTGGCCCATAAATATGTCATGCAAGACCCATATATGTGTTCCCAGATCAAACCCATGTCCACTTGGCCCATAAATAAACCATGCAGGACCCATATATGTGTTCCCAGATCAAACAAATGCCCACTTGGCCCATCAAAATTCTATGCAGGACCCTTATAGAGCTGGTAAGTCCCTCCCCTTCCGTAAAACCCCGCTGGACCTCAAGGTTGAAAAACCGTCAATGCAAGTGAATGGGAGAAAATAATTCTTTTCTGATCCCGTTTGAATTGTGCCATGAATTGAACATATGTTGTCTGTGAATTTTTTATATAACTTTTCATGTTACGAGTTTGACAGTATATGGTATGATTCTTCGGCTAGCAGTTGTGGAAAAGACATAACGAGAAAGACTACATGTCGCCTATGTGACGTCACCCCATAAAGTTGACTTACCCGTGGTTTTCGCCAACCTCAACGATTTTGTCCTCTCCCTGAAAGAAGGCGATGAAGTGCACCACAGACACAGCCATGTTTAGCGGGATCCGTGAGCTAGTCCGTGTGCGAGTGTGTTGACGTTTCAAACGCGTCGAGAGTTGTAGTCCACAAAGTGCTCTCACACAAAGTCTAACCATATCAAACTTCTACCCGCTAAATTCTAGCATTCTTTACACGAAAAGTTATATAAAAAATTCACAGACAACATATGTTCACATTCATGGCAAAATTCAAACGGGACCAGAAAATAATTATTTTCTCCCATTCACTTGCATTGACGATTTTTCAACCAAGAGGTCCAGGGGGATTAGCGGAAGGGGCGGGACTTACCAGCTCTATATGTATTCCCAGATCAAACACATGGCCACTTGGCCCATAAAAATTCTATGCAGGACCCATATATGTGTTCCCAGATCAAACCCATGCCCACTTGGCCCATAAATAAACCATGCAGGACCCATATATGTGTTCCCAGATCAAACACATGCCCACTTGGCCCATAAAAATTCTATGCAGGACCCATATATGTGTTCCCAGATCAAACCCATGGCCACTTGGCCCATAAATATGCCATTCAAGACCCATATATGTGTTCCCAGATCAAACCCATGGCCACTTGGCCCATAAATATGCCATTCAAGACCCATATATGTGTTCCCAGATCAAACCCATGCCCACTTGGCCCATAAATATGTCATGCAAGACCCATATATGTGTTCCCAGATCAAACACATGCCCACTTGGCCCATAAATAAACCATGCAAGACCCATATATGTGTTCCCAGATCAAACACATGCCCACTCGGCCCATAAATATGTCATGCAAGACCCATATATGTGTTCCCAGATCAAACACATGCCCACTTGGCCCATAAATAAACCATGCAGGACCCATATATGTGTTCCCAGTTCAAACCCATGCCCACTCGGCCCATAAATAAACCATGCAAGACCCATATTTGTGTTCCCAGATCAAACCCATGCCCACTCGGCCCATAAATATGTCATGCAAGACCCATATATGTGTTCCCAGTTCAAACCCATGCCCACTCGGCCCATAAATAAACCATGCAAGACCCATATTTGTGTTCCCAGATCAAACCCATGCCCACTCGGCCCATAAATATGTCATGCAAGACCCATATATGTGTTCCCAGATCAAACACATGCCCACTTGGCCCATAAATAAACCATGCAAGACCCATATTTGTGTTCCCAGATCAAACCCATGCCCACTCGGCCCATAAATATGTCATGCAAGACCCATATATGTGTTCCCAGATCAAACACATGCCCACTTGGCCCATAAATAAACCATGCAAGACCCATATATGTGTTCCCAGATCAAACACATGCCCACTTGGCCCATAAATATGTCATGCAAGACCCATAAATGTGTTCCCAGATCAAACCATCAACATGGCCGCCACGCCAAGTATGACGTCACGACGCCCAAGCCCTATTGATTATGAATCAATATTCACATCAGAGCAGGCGCGTAGCCAGTAATGGACCAGGGCGGCACACCCACATTACTCACTGGCCCGCCCAGGCAAGTTTGATCAAAACACATTTTTAGTTTATTTTTATTATTCAAATGTATTTAAGAAAATATGTTAATATAAACCTGAATTATTGTTGACTGGTGTGTGTGTTTAATTTGTTTTCCGAATAAAATGGAATTGTTGAAGCAAGTTGTAGAAAGCCTATTGCTAGGGCGACAGAAGACTCTCTGAGCGGCGGGCTCTGGCGGCCTTTAGCCATAGACTGTAAAAAATAGCAATTAATATCGCCACAATAATGGCTAAACAAGTTTCTTTAATGTTTTATAAAAAAAAAAAATAAAAAAAAAAATTATAAAAAAAAGAGTTGAGGAAGAAGACACGCCATTATTGTGGCGATGTTCAATAGCGTACCGCACGATATACGTCACCTTTTCTCATTAATATTCATTAAGCTAGCGACGGTTGCTAGGGGGGTCAAACTCGCGCGTGTCACTCATGCTAGACGCATGTAAACAGTTTACGGACGAGATGTCTACTGAGCTAAACCTGCTAACTCTGTCCGAGAATGATGTCCCCGGTGCCAACTTCACTGGTATAGAAGTAGAAGAACATACAAATATTCAATTGAAGAGATGGATTGAGTGTAGAGGGCTGAAAAAGACGGGAAAAAGAGCCGACCTGATCCAGAGGTAGATTGTTATCGACAGAATTTCTCCCCCAAAAAACATCGCCTTTACGCCACTGACAGTGACATTTTGCAGTTTCAACAAGCTATCTTTTACCACCCTATGTCCTGTCTGTCATATATACTATGTCCTCTGGTTGTCTTACGTCTGACAGTTGTTGGGGGTAATTTATATTATTATTAATGTATTTATTTTTTGTTTAGCGATCGCTAATGCTACTTGGTCACAACCAACAACACTTAATGGGTATTTCATTGTTATTCATGATGATTTTAAACTATTAACTTTTGAATTAAAATGTTTAAAAGATCATTTCATGTGTATGCATTTCATTAGTTTTATGTAAAATACATTTTGATCAAAAATTCCCAAGATATCAATTCTATGTTAATCTACTCATTACCTCAAAACTTAGAATATTTTCTATTATCTTTCTTTATTGCTTTCACTGTACATACAATGAAGGCAATAGTGCACAACTGTTCTCTTTGCAATTAACCTTCATTCTCTCTGTGGATATAGGTTATAAATTACCCCTATATGTAAACAAAAATGAAATAATAAATCCAAGTAAATGTTTATAGAAAATAACTTTTTACATTTTCAAAGTTCAAGTGTATATTTCAGAATGAAATTGAATGGGGTCACTTGTTGGAAATATGATTGCCTTTAAGCATCAAAGTAATATTGAGATGACCCCTCTAAATATTGATAGATTTTGGATTAAATGTGCAGAATTAGTAGAACATTTCACAACTTAAATAAAGCTTTAACATGTCTTCTTTTATTTACTTTGCCAACTGATCTTGAGCGAGCGCGCTTCTATGTTGACCCCCTTCCGGTTTACGTTGCTGACGTCACGCGGCCTTGCGGTCTAAAAATAGCACTCGTGCGGCACGCTATTGCAGTTAGATCGGCGGTTAAACCCGCGTCAGGCTGACCGGGAGAGAGCACTGCCACTGCCGCCAGGGAGAGAGCGGTGGCCCGGCCGCCATCAGCGCATTGACTTTGTATGTAATCTACTCGCGCAAATAATTAATTTCGCGTTTGGTGTGAACACGCCATAAGTTAAGCCGCTTGTCCACCAGCGTCCGATAAATTTTTGTTCCGACGCGACGCCTGTGACGTTTTCGCTGCTTGGGTGCGGGGTTTGTGGGCTGGAATAAATATGAAACCATAGCAACGGCCATACACAAAGTCTCGCCGCCGAGTTTCCATTGGCTGCTGCCCCGCGTTTTGACGCTCTCATTTGCATAAAGTATCCACCGAGATACTTTTTTGACGCGCTGCTGTTGACCAAATCGACGCGACGCGACCCATCATGCTTTGCGGGGGCGTTTTTGCTGCCTGACGTAGTTCCATAGGAAATGAATGGGCTTTGGCGTCGCGTCAGAAATCTCGACGCTGGTGGACAAGCGGCTTTAGCCTTCTTGTGGCGGCCACCGCTCTCTCCCTGGCGGCAGTGGCAGGCAGTGCTCTCTCCCGGTCAGCCTGACGCGGGTTTACCCGCCGATCCAACATTGATGAACCACCTTCACAACCCAATCTGAAGGCATACAACCCAATCTGAAGGCATTTCCCTGCACTGTCAAGAATAGAAAATCAAGGAGCTTCTCATCAAAGTGGTATGGACAGTTTTATTGGTTGTAAGTTTTTTTGGCACAAAAGCTTAATTTCCACCAGGCTGATTGCATTGTAGGCCTATATGGTTGATTTAACAGAAATTAGGGAGTGTGGTGTTATTTATTTTAAACCGTGCTCTGCTGAGAGTTTTCATTATTTGAATTTCTTTTATTTTTAGCCTAATTTATTTTCGGGTGAACTGTCTTTGCACTGCTGACTAACCTGAATAAAATAGACAGGTTATTGTCTATGCTGGTGGTTTGTCCAGCCTTTATTGAGCTCTGTTGGTTGAACTTGATGACAGAACAGTGTTTTGTTATTGTCTTTGCCGAATATTGCAAAATAAAGGTGTAACTGTTTTTGCAGTTTGTCTATTCTTTTTTCTACTCTCTAAGGTTTAATTATTAAGTCATATTTTTCTAAGAAAAACTATAGGCCCACTCACTTTTTCAATGGCCCGCCCAAAATACAATGACATTTGTGATATTTTTGTGATATGTTTACCTTTATAAAGGGCATTTTTCCCCAATCTTATGCTTAATGATTCCTCTTTCATTTTACATTCTTAAATATGATCAATAATACATTAAATTAGAATAAGAAAAGTCAAATTAAATCACTTACACTAAATAATATACATTAAATAATGTTATGAGATTTTTAAAAATATATATATTTTTTTTATATAAATAAGAAAAGTTGAAAAGAATGACACTTTTAAACATGAACCTGAACCACCAGTAGATGGCGGTAGGTGATAAGCGACGTTATTAAGCGAGTCATTGAGTCATTTATTCAAACGATTCGTTCAAACGGCTGATTCATCAAGAATAAAGTAGGCTGTGTCCAAATTCAGGAGCCGTTTCTCAATGTCAAGGAAGGATCCTCGGAAGCCAGAATTTTCAAAAAAAATATTTTTTCAGTGGTTGAAATTTTTATTTTTATTTATTTTTTAATAAGGAATGGCCAAAGCTCAGGCTTGTCATGTATTTGGCTTTTCATTCTAGGATAAGAATTGTGAACACCCCCATACTGAGATATAATTTAATTTTCACATTAAATTAAATAAAGTTTTCTTATTGTGGGAAAAGCCTGTTCTGTCATTGACCTGATTTTAGCAATAACAAAGATAACTGATGGATCCTTTATGGTAATACATATGATATGGTACAACTACAGTTCAATGCAAATAGTAAATATAAGATAAAGTGAGAGGTAGGCTAATAGTAAATAGTTTAGTCAATAAAATAAACAAACAGTATACAGAAAATAAAATAGTAATGAAAAGTATAATTATATAATATCATAAGTACTAATATAGCCTAATAATAATAATAATAATATATTGATAATAGCATATAGTTTATGTATAATACTATAATAATAGCAATAGAATATGAAATATCAATTACAGAATATAGACAATAAAAAATAATAAGTTAAATAGTTACTATGAATAGTAAAATAATTTAACAGCATAACTATAATAGATTGATAATCGCAAGTGGTATATTATTATAATAACAATAATAAATAATGTAAATTTATACATTTTAACATATTATTACATAGGCTATATAAAATAAAATGACGCAACCCTGTCTCTTTTGTATAAGAAGCTATACAAGTCAAGAAATAAAGTAAACAATTCAGTCAAACATACAGCAGGCTACACCGTTAAAGTTAAATAAGCCTAAATATATAAAGTTATGAAACTTCACTTTGCCCTCAGCCACAACAATCTGCCAAGGAACAAATTATAGATTAATGAAACCAAAGATCGCCTGTTAGATAAACACAAGACGAATTATTCTCACTAGACTGACAGCGGCGAACGTCTAGAAGCTCTAGCCGAGGCAAGGCTGTTCTCGGCGGGGTACATGAGCGCTGAGCGCCCGCTGATCCCTGGATCTCACAACTCCGAAACCGTCAGATAACATTTTTAAAATGGCGCTCTCTTTATAAATAAACCACAGATTTGAGCTTTAAACAACTACATTGTCAACTGAAAAACTCTTAAAACTACATTTCGTGACACAGTAACAGTAGTATTTTTAAATTTCGCGGCCTTTCTCCTCTGAAAATATGTGAAAGAAGGGTAGGCTGTCCAAATTCACAAACACCGACTTCCGAGCTTTGCGGTCGTCGGAGGACCCCTCCTCCTTCAACCGGGTAGGAAGGATCCTAAGGAGGATGTAGACCCTGAATTTGGACACAGCCGTAGTCGTTCATGAATGGGTCATTGAATCTTTGACTCAACCGATTCATTCAAAATGCTGAATCATTCAGTAATGAAAACACGGTTGACTGTGAGATGTGTTCTGTTTCTGCTGAGATCTTTGTTTGGATTGGAATTATTGTCGCATCTAAAATGTAAGTGACTTAATATTAATTACTTGTTTTAGTGAACTGTCGAAATCAGTGTTACATTTGCAATCGTGGTATTCAGCACTTGGTCGTGTGGTGTTGCTTAATTGTATCATGTTATAAATATATAAAAAATTTTACTGCAGTAACTGAGTTTCTCTGGTGAGATGCAGTTTCATCGAGAGGCTGCGCGAGCCTAAACAGCACAACCTTATTAGCGTCAGTAACGTTACATTACGTAGGCTACTATGGATCATTATCATTGTATCATACATATTCATAATCGATCATTATCGTTTAGTGTTATTATGCAATTAGTTTGATCTCATTTGAGCCCCCCTGAACATTTTTAATGCCCGTCCGTGAATTTGTGTCTTTATTCATATGAAAACAACCCAAATCACACACAAACCACATATACTCAAAATCGTGCATTTATTAGCTTCTTGTTTCAGATGAAGAGATGTGTTTAGTTTTGTTTGTCACGGATGTCAGAATGAGGAAGTGTAGACAGGACGCGTCATGCAGAAGGGCAGGATTATGGTCACGTTGGATCACGTGAGATGATTGACAGCAGCGAATGAGAGAGAGCTGAGATCATAACTGATGCAAATCAGGAAGAGGAGAGACAGAGCTCGCTGTGTTCGCTGTTTGAGCTCTTCAGATCGCATAATTCAGTGGAAAATGAATAGAAATGTTATTCTGTATGACGAAATATTTTGCAATCATGTGATGATAAATCATTATTTCTCCAAATATGCGCACCATTAGACTAATAGCCCTGGCGGATGCTGTATATTGCATGTATGTGTGAACACACAGGAGAAGATGTGAATTATGCTTTATGAGTGATGATTTCTATTCAAAATAATGAAGGTTACAGATTAATTATTTTGCACTCCTGGCATAAATTAAGAAATTAATGTCACTGCAAACCAGTTTAATCATAAACAGTGGTCAAATATCGAAGCTGGAGTCTTAAACCTTTCTAATGATGCTCAGTTTCTCCAGATCAAGTAAGAGTGTGATGTTTTATTATTATTATTATTATTACCTTTATTTAACCAGAAAAAACTCATTGAGATTAAAAATCTCTTTTCCAAGAGCGTCCTGGCCAAGACAGGCAGCAGCACAATTGACAAGGTTACAGACATAAACACATATAACATCAACATATAACAATTTATGCCAGTAATAAATAGTTATAAAGTCATAAAAAATCAAAGTTTCATATATATTATCACAAGCGATAAACAACAGCAAGGATCGTCCGAATAGTCAGTCATAACATCTACAGCCAGTTTGTGTAGCCTCCATGTCGTTTAAAAGTAATTTAAAATCAACCAATGAAACCGGCTCCTTAAGATTCAGGACATTTTGCAGCTGATTCCAAGCGCAGGGGGCCGCATACTTAAACGCCCCTTTTCCCAATTCGGAGAGAAAGATTAAAAAGAAAAGTCAAAGGCGGTGCAATAAAATCAGATGCTAACTGTAGAAAGCAAGGCTCCAAGTTATCAGGACCAGACGATTTTCTAATGTCTAAAAGTGTGAGGGCTTTATGCACTTCTGAGACTGAAAATGCCTTAAAACTAAAATAATTACTGACTCCAATATGACCCTGAATATTACCTTTAGGATAATTCTGATGTGAAATGTTGAGGGAATCGAATAAAGAACCAGAGGCAATAAAATGCTCATTAAAACAGCCCAGCATTTGAGCCTTATCGGATCATTTACGTGAGTCCTTAAGAATACATGGTGGCAGCTCGATGCCAGTTTTATTTCCAGCCAAGGATTTAATCGTCTTCCAAAATTTGAAGGGGTTATTTACATTTTTTGAAGTTTCTATAAGAAAGTGGTCTGCTTTGGCCTTTCTAATAGCCACAGTGCACAAATTGCGCAGTCTCCTGAAGAGCAGCCAATCAGAATCCAGGCTTGGGTAACACTTTATAATAACATTCAGTTGTAAGTCATTTATAAGTGGTTAGTTAATGATGAACTAATCGTTTACAAAACATTCATAAATGATTAGCAAGTGTTATACTAACATTTTATGTATGTTTTGTAAATTCTGTTACAAGTCATTTACAAGTGATTAGTAAATGATTAACTAATTATTTACGAAAGATGACTATGTGTTTCATAAATGTTTAATAAATAATGTTATTTTTTTTTTATTGTATGTATGTAGCAATTAGAGGGTGCAGAAAGTGTTGTAAATGCCTTGTATACACGTACAGATCATTTGTAACAGGTCAGTAACAGTGTTCAACACAATGATTGTGTAAACGCAATAATAAATCATTTACAACACTTTCTGCATCCCCTAATCTAAAATCTACACTATTCATCACTTGTACATGTGTTACACATCATTCGTAGATTACCACTTCAAGAATCAGTAAGGCATAAGATCAACGAATCGTATCTACTGTTGTGGAAAAATTCATCTTTTCTTTGTATTTTATTTTCAACGATTTAACAAACGAATGCCATGCGTTCTTTGGCTGTATTTTGAGTTTCTTTTATGATATTGATACAGCTGCAGGGTGTGTGTGTGTGAGATTTCAGAGGTAAGGAGATTCCTGTGCTGGGGAGGGGTCAAGGGGGGGGGTCCCTTTTGTTCCTTGTGCTGTGAAGGGTGACAAGAGATAACACTATAAAAATGCTGGCCAACCTCTGCTCTGGGTCTCACTCCGCCTGCAGCTGGACTGTGGATGGACTGGGAACATTCTTGCAAGAATAAATATCTTTTAAGGACAATTTGAATCCTGATGTCTCTTATGCCTGATGCTATTTTGTTAGTTACTTGTTTTTGCCTCAACAAGTTGGTGTCAGAAGTGGGATCCATGAGGTTTCTTCTGGCCCTGAGAAAGCGTATTGACGGACTGATCACCCTAAAGCACAAAAGGCTTTAGTCTTACCTCGCCGAATTGAGAGAGAAGAGCCAAAACTGCTATCAGGGCCAGGAGGAACCCACTGGATTCAGAAAGAACTCGGAGGCAGTAAAAGCATCTAGGGTAAGAGACAGTTAAATTATTTTGATAATTGTGAGTGAACGTGAACCATGTTGGCTGAGTTTTGCTTTTTTGGTACGAGCGAGAGGTGAGTCAGTTAATCACAAATGTTTATGGGGAGAAATCGATCTGACAAAGCAGACCAGTTTCTGCCTCACTTAGCTCGTTAGTGGACAGGGGATCCACTGGTGATTCAGAGAAATCACAGCTGCTGAGATGATTACGTTCTACTCGAAATTTATGTAAACCTTAGAGAAAGTTTAAAACAGGATTAAGAAGTTTCTGGGTGATTGTGCTCTACTCGAAGTTTTACCACATTGAATTGAGTCAAGCGAATAAGCGCACGTGGGGGAACTTTGAGTGGAACGTAATTACAAGACCAGGTTGAATTAATCAAGTAAAAAGAATTGAGAAGTTTCTGGGTGATTGTGCTCTACTCGAAGTTTTACCACATTGAATTGAGTCAAGCGAATAAGCGCACGTGGAGGAACTTTGAGTGGAACGTAATTACAAGACCAGGTTGAATTAATCAAGTAAAAAGAATTGAGCAAGCGAATAAGCGCACGTGAGAAAACTTTGAGTGGAACGTAAACAAGCAGAGGTCCGTCCGATCTCGGAGTAAAAGATCGGGTCTGTCGAAGACGTTTGACAGATTCTGTAAGACACGTGTCGAATTGTGAAATCCAGAAAAGAGGAACTCAGCCAAAAATGGGGTCATCTAACAGTAAACCAGATAATTTTTTATACACCGGTTTACAGTCAAATGAATTATGCAAAAGTTGATTAAGTACCATGATTTTCCCTGGGAGGGAATGTTAAGTGTCACTAGGCTGACAGCGGTGAGAGACTCGAGGGAAGTGAAAAACAAAAGGTTGTTGTGTGAGAGACGTGTGGATTGTAAGCAAACAATCGTGTACTGGTTAGATGAGGTAGAGCGAAAAGAAGGGAAAATGATGCAGAAGGAACTGGCATGTAGGGAAAGATAAGGAATGTTTTATTAAGCAGAATGGGGAACAATTATATTTTACTGGTAAAATAGTGATGTCTAGAGAATTTTCATAACAAGAGTATTAAAGAATAGATTGACATATTTTGGTAACAAGAGTTGAAGGTGCAAGCATCTAGGATAGCTGTGTAATTTAGAGACTGAGAAGATTTAGGGAATCTTGTGTTTTCTGTGAAACAGTAGAGATAAGTAGGACTGAATAATTATAATACAATCTTGTGATTTATGTTGAATCTGCAAACTAACCATTTGATAGAAGAATAAGCTTTTAAAACCAGTGTTGATGAAATTAATGACACGTTAAAGTTTTAATACTGTATGAAGAGTAACTGAACAGTCCTGATAAATAGTGAGATAATAGAGAGCAAATGCTATAAGCAGTTCTGCTCATGCTCTGAAGAGATTTGCAGATGATGTTTTGTAAAAGTTTGATTGTGATTGGAAAGATAAACAATAACTTAATTGGCTCCAAACAAAGAAAGTGCCAAAATGACACAAATTTAGAGAAAAGTCTGTGTTAATATGGGTTAGAAAGTAGATCAATGTTAATATGATGAAGATTGTTTCAGCTATTGAAATTGAATTTGCAACTGTAAAAGAAAAGACAGAGAACTGCTTATCAATGGCTCTGTTGCATTTCCTGAATACAACACAATGTTTCAGAAGTGCAAAATAGGGTGAAGCTGTTAGAAAGATAAAAGGCAGAATAACAGAGAGTGTTTTATTGCAGTCAGCTGGGTCATTCAGTGACTGTATGCGCACTGTATGACTGTAAAAGTAAATGAGGGAGAAATAAAGTTGATAGTTGGAACTTTTGAAAGTTGTAAGAAGATTGAAAGATTTAAGTGTAAGGAATTCCTTTTGAAAGGAAAGAACTATAAAAAGTACCGGTTGACATAAAATTACAGATAAGACTAAATGAGTTGCAAAATATTTTAAAAGTACCGGTCACTAAAAGGATGATTGTGTTTTTGAATGAAATGCTTTGATAAGGTTTTAGATGATATGGAGAGACAAATCTAATGAATGATTTATAATGATAATCAAAAAAATGTATCACAAGCAGGGAGCGCAGCCTCAAAAGTTAGTATGAATCATAGAAGCAGATTGATAAAACTCCTAGAGAAAACATTGAAGTCAGGTATTAAATTATGGTAATTAAAAACCTGACAACTAAAATTGAAATGAAATTTGAAAATTTTATCATTTCTTTAAGATAAAATAAGCAGAAGCAGTGTTACAGGATTAACAGTTGCTAAATGTAAAATACATGAGAAAGGCATTTGATTAAACAAAAGCTTGTTAATGTTGATTTCAAAAGATAAGCTTGTGATTTGGCTGAAACAAGTTGCTTATCTAAATCTGGCATGTGCTGTGATTGAAACTGCCACAGTTTCAGTGCAACAGAGACTCATTCTGAGCGGAAATTTGTAATGTCTGAATTACAAATACATGTAATTTATGGAAAAGATGCCTTAAGATGGGCTAGAGTTAAAGTCTGAAGTTAAAAGTTTATGAGAAATGCAGTGTACCAGTCCTGAATGCTTCAAGAGTCTCTCTCATTCAATGTCAGCTGAAAGCTGTTGTCTGAGCCTGTTTAAAGCACAGTGTTTCAATTGAAAAGAAACATAGACATGGATGTTAAAAGAAATCATGCTACAAGGCAGTTCAGATTTCATACATGTAAAGGAAAATTTGTAAATGTAAAACTGAATGACTTTAAAGAAGTCTTAAACGATAGAAGTGACATTTTTGACTAGTTAAGGACCAGTAACTTTGTCTCATTTTAGTCTCCACCATGAAACAGGGCCGATGGCTCCGGCCACAGATGTAACAGTACACTGAATGGACGTTGTGATAACTAAATTCACTGAGTGTAAGCTCAGTATTGCGATTTTGCTGATTTGAAGATGTCTAAAATATTTAAGTGATTAAATACTGCTGTTATTAACCTGTCTCCCTGTGTTAACACTATTAGGCAGTCCAGAGTGCTCTGGTGACTCTTGAGTGTGCCTTTCCTAAGCTCCAGAACTGATTATGTTGAAGAAAATGGTCAAAGATTCTGTTATGGGGAAGAGCGGTTACCAGTGTGCACGAAGTGATATCACTCAAAGGGCCAGAGGTCAACCTAAGACAGAGGGTCACGCCGACACTGGGCATCTGCAGAATGGCGGTGTTTTATGTGAGTTGGGTATGAGAGTGGCGCTGACTGACTGAGTGGCCACCAGCATCAGCAGATCATTGAGAGGCCAGATGGGCTGTGAGGAGTTACGGCATGTCTGACCCAGAAAATGTGAGTTCCTCTATATACCACTTGCAAGAAACCGCATTCATTGTATGGCTTGTTTTTCATTATGACAAGTGTTTGCAACCATGCCAGGGGACAACACCCTGATGAAGATTATAGATAAAGAGCTGATGGGAATGGGCTTTCAAGAGCCAGCTGAGACTGTGAGGTGGTTGTCTTTATTTGTTGTGGAGACAGTAACAAAACTTAATTTTATCAGGAACATGATGTTGGTTGCCTTATGGGCAAGGGAAAATATTATAGAAGTTGATATTGAAATAATATGTCTTTAAGATAAGTAAGAGATGTTTTGTAAGTTTTAAATCCTGAAGGTCATTAGACGTGGTGGTGGCTAAAGGTGAAGACAGCTTTTGTAGATTCAAGAAAAGTCTGGATAAAGGTTAATGGTCAAAGGTTATTGAAATGAATTTATTATTAGATTTTGTCTAAATTACAGTCTTAGGAGGCTGTTGAAAAGATTATTTGTTTATAGTGAGAGAGACTGCTTGAGTGAAGGAACGGATGGTATTCTGTAGGTCTTTCTGTTATCGGCATGCTAAAGCAAGCTGAAGCAAAATAATGATAATGAACCAAAACAACCCAGCTGACTTTTCTAAGAGAAAATGAATAATGAACAAACGTGCTTTGAAACTGGTAAAGAGACCATGTAAAATTAGATAAAAGCTACAGGAAAATGAGAAGTTTAAAATCTTATTTAAAATTTAAATATGTTTAGAGAAAAGATATGAATAAGAAATAGGAGCGGCAGGGATGAGTCAGAGTGTTAATCCATGTTTTGTACAGTATGTGTTAATTTAGGACAACTATTATGTCTGAATAGTGTGTATAAATTTGTCATTAACCTCTGGAAAGAGTGTTTTAGCATTATAGATGGGTTAAGGCAAATGACAAATTTGAAAGTAAGCTGAGGATTGTAAGTCAATCTGATGAGAAGACAACACAGAACAGGATGAGCTTTAAGTTGATTGATCATCGAGCTCTGTCTGTTAATTATTATTTTGGTCATTCATGAAGTGCAGTAGATTTGAATTACTTTCTGGACAGGTTTAAGTATTGATAAATTAGAATTGTGAAGTCGTAGATAGCCGTCAGTCATGTGTTGAGAAAAAGTTATAGATTTGACAGCAACAAAACACATAGGCTAAGTAAATATCAGATTATCCAGAGAGCCCTTAACAGTTATGTATTGTAAAAAGGGGAAGATTGTTATTCGACTGACGTTGACGAAGTGTACTGACGTTGACAAAGTGTACACGACCTGACCTGACCAATTGATGACCTGGAGAATATTCGTAGATGACAGTTGCTTAAGAGACCAAACAATAGGCCTGAAAAGCAAGAAACGCTGTGAAACTATGGGCCGTTGCCTTAAAACAATTTGATAAGAAGATGAAATTGTGGCTTTAAGTAATATTTTTATTTCAGAGGCAGAGAAAGATGTCTAAAAGAAATTTGGCTTAAGGACAATGTTTGGGTTAGCAAACTTTATCCAAACAAATGTTACCAAATAAATATTAACAAATATTGCAGGTTTTCCTATAGCTCAAACAGTAGAGCGTTAGCGCTTGTAACGCCAAAGTCATGGGTTCAATTTCCGAGGGAAAGCAAGAACTGATAAGAATGTAAATGTGTACCTTGAAATGTAAGTCGCTTTGGATAAAAGCGTCTGATAAAAGTAAGAGAATTTTATTATGTTAAATTTATGCACGAGATGGGTGTTGTGCATCAAGAGGAGGATGAATATGCTCATGGCAGGAACAAGAGAACGCACAGTAAAACAAGTGGTCAGATGAGTCTTTGAACTTTTTAGTATGGATAATTTGTATTCAGGCCACAAACAAAGACATTTCGGCCTCACAGGTGGGAAAACAGTAAATCCAGGGGGGAGGGCTAAACCCATTGTCTTCACAGCAGGCTGAGAGGTTATCTAGCTTTGACCTCATCGGTATATGAGGACAGTAAAAGTCCAGGAGGGGTTAGAAGAACTTTATTTGTCTTAACCAGCTAGATCTGGTTTACTAAGGGGTTCACATTTGCTGAAAGCCATCGCACAGGTGGGAAGATAAATGTTGGGAGGACATTGGGTTTAATTGTGTGCATTGTTTGTATTTTAAGTGTGCTAATAACAAGAATTGTTTCGACAGGAAACGCCGGAGCAGATGTGGCAGCACAGCAGACAAAAGAAAACTATGTGACAATAACCTCAACATTTGTTTTTCTTTACAGAAGATGCAGACTTTTGCGCATGGCATGAGCAAAGTGAAGAAACAGTGCCTAACCCTGTGTAATGCCTAACTTAAAAATTTTCATTTTGCAGGATGTCAGGATGGATTGAACCAAACAGAACTGATTCTGTATTGTTTTGTTAACATGAGCAACATGGGTTGAATGTTTTTTTCAGGGGAACAAGGACCCTGAGTGCTATTCAATGAGCAAGAAATTATCTGGTGATATGTTTCAGGTTGAAAATTTCACAGGTCACACCAAAGGGACGACAAGACACGCGCCCACTAACAAAATCACTTAAGGCCTCCATTCGCAGGTGACAGCAGGCAGTAAATGACTCATTCCAGTGGGGGTGCGATCGTGATCTAAGGGAAAATCTTGTAAGGATTTGAAAATGATTGAAGGGTGTTAGACCTGGGTCCAAGCATCTGACCTTAAACTATACCAACCAACATCAACAACCTCACACGCCAGCGCAAAGAATAAAGTAGGGGATCAATAATATGTGCTAGAAACATATCTCCCCTGCCAACGTTGGAAAAAAAAATCCTCTCTACGGCATGCAAAGTGTCATATTGGTGAAGATGGAACGTCCATGAAGCAACGAGATGATCAACATATCTGGAGAAAATGTTGACCAATTAATGGTTGAAGAAAAGTTTTGCGATTTTATTTGATTGAATCAAATTAGGGCTTAGTATTGATATACATGAAGGGTATAACTGTTCTTGAATTAAGACTTGAATTAATTCTATTCTTAAAGATTTAATAGTATAATGGGTTTGATTAGAAAACAAGAGTGAATTTTTCTATGTTGTTTATCAGAGAATGATAAAGAGGAGGAATATTGTTGTGGAAAAATTCATCTTTTCTTTGTATTTTATTTTCAACGATTTAACAAACGAATGCCATGCGTTCTTTGGCTGTATTTTGAGTTTCTTTTATGATATTGATACAGCTGCAGGGTGTGTGTGTGTGAGATTTCAGAGGTAAGGAGATTCCTGTGCTGGGGAGGGGTCAAGGGGGGGGGTCCCTTTTGTTCCTTGTGCTGTGAAGGGTGACAAGAGATAACACTATAAAAATGCTGGCCAACCTCTGCTCTGGGTCTCACTCCGCCTGCAGCTGGACTGTGGATGGACTGGGAACATTCTTGCAAGAATAAATATCTTTTAAGGACAATTTGAATCCTGATGTCTCTTATGCCTGATGCTATTTTGTTAGTTACTTGTTTTTGCCTCAACACTACGAATGATGTGTAACACATTTACAAGTGATGAATAGTTTACACTTTAGATTAGGGGACGCAGAGAGTGTTGTAAATAATTTATTCATGCATTTACACATCTATAACAGGTGTTGAACACTGTAGTGTGCACTGCAGTGTAAGTGCTGACTGGTGAGGGTATAGACAGCTGTCTTCTGTAGTGTGTAGTGTAGTGTGCACTGCAGTGTAAGTGCTGACTGGTGAGGGTATAGACAGCTGTCTTCTGTAGTGTGTAGTGTAGTGTGCACTGCAGTGTAAGTGCTGACTGTTTTTTTTTTTTTTACCTTTATTTATCCAGGTAAACTGTTTGAGAACCACTTCTCATTTACAAACATGACCTGGCCAAGAGGCTACCGGAATAAATAGGGACATACTGTACAACTGTACATAGTCAAACACATGACACACATAGAACAAGCAATTGAATTAAAAAAGGTAGACAACAAAGAAAAGAGAAAAAGAAAAAGAATAAAGTGCTTAAATATGTGTGTATAAATATGGTTCATAATTGTCAGCAGGAACAAGAGTCAACTATGTAATTTTGGAGGTTTTGCTTAAAGGTGGAGATTGGGATCAGAGATGTAAGTTTCGGGGTATTTTGTAGTATGTTCCAGTCGTGTACTGCTGCAAAGCGGAAGGCATTACGTCCAAAGATAGTAGAAGTAGGGGGGGTACTAAATTTAATCAAATTACTTGATCTTGTGTGATAGGCGTTATGAGCAGCATGAAGAAGAGATGACAAATAGAGAGGTGTCTTGCCCAGGATTGTCTTGTATATGAAGAGAAACCAATGATGGAGCCGCCGGGTATGAAGGAAGGGCCAGCCCACCAGTTTTTACAGGTCACAGTGATGAGTGTGAAAGGGTGCATTAGTGGCAAAACGGATGGCTGAATGATAGAGTGTGTCAAGTTTTTTTAGGGCTGTGTTTGGTGCCATTCTGTAGATAATATCGCCATAGTCCAAAATTGGCAGTACTGTCATCTTAACGAGGGTGCATTTGGTAGCATGAGTAAAGGAAGCTTTATTGCGGAAAAGAAAGGCTAGTCTAGCTTTGACTTTTGTTTGAAGGTTATTGATGTGTGTAATGAATGACAGGGATGAATCCAACCAGATACCTAGATATTTATATTTTTTGACATACTCCAGAGCCATACCGTTCATGCAGGTGATTGTAAGTGGAGTCTCGATGACTGGTTTTCGGCTAAAAATTATACATTTTGTCTTACTGGTGTTAATACGGAGGTGGAGATTGTCAAAGAACTGCTCTATAGAGGTGAAACTGAGTTTAAGACTGGAAGCCGCAGAATTGGGAGATGAACCAACTGAGTACAAAATGGTATCATCTGCATAAAGATGAATCCTGGAGGTGCCAGCAGCTCTGGCTATATCATTGATGTAGATAGAAAAAAGGGTTGGGCCCAGGATGGAGCCTTGAGGCACACCTTTAGAGATATTAAGTGGGTCTGACATAATGTTTTCAACCTTCAATTGCTGGGCACGGTTGGTGAGATAATTGGCAAACCAAACACAGCTAGAGGAGGACAGACCAATACTGGAAAGCTTATGTAAGAGGATCCTATGGTCGACAGAGTCAAAGGCCTTGGCGAGGTCTATAAAGGTGGCAATACAGACCTGTTTGCTGTCTAATGCTGTAATTACCTCATCAAGGACCTTTGTGGTGGCTGTTATGCACCCATGTCCTGTCCGAAAACCAGATTGCATGTCAAATAATATATGATTTTTATCCAGGAAATCATTTAACTGTTTTTGGACGAGCTTCTCCAGAACTTTGGCAAGGCATGGTAGGATGGAAATTGGGCGATAACAATTTGGATCAGATTCAGAACCCCCTTTGAAGAGGGGAAAAATTATAGCTGATTTCCAATCAATAGGGAACTCAGAGAGCTGTAGGGACATGTTAAATAGTCTTGTGACGGGAGCGGCAATAATGCGGGATGCTGCTTTTAAGAACATGGGATCAAGACCATCAAGGCCAGCAGATTTGTTTGTGTTCAGCTTGGAGAGTTCATCCTGGACTTTAGAGGTGGAAAGAGGCATAAAAGAGAAGCCATTGTTGCTTGATGGAGAAAGTTGGGCATCTGCTGAGGTTGTAACTGAAGTATCCATTGAGACAAGATTAGGGTTTGACATTGAAACTGTATGGGATGCATTAATAAAGTGATGGTTTAGAAGAGAGGCCATCCGAGACTTCTCAGTAATAATGATGTCATTAAATAACATAGAAACTGGTAAATGAGGTGAAATAACTTTATTTTCCATTACCTTGACTGTTTTCCAGAATGCCCTAGCATCAGTGCCACATGTGGTGAGTTTTTCTTTAAAATGCGAGATTTTGGCATTTCTGATAGCCTGTGTTGCTTTATTTCTGCATTGACGGAAGGCCAGCCAGTCAACTGGAGTTTAAGTAGAGCGGGCTTTTCTCCAGAGAGCATTTTTATGATGAATAATCTCAGCCAGGTCATTGGAAAACCAGGGACTATATCGATTTTTTATTCTAATTTTTTTCAGAGGGGCATGCTTACTCATAATCAGACTGAAAGTGTTTTTTAAAAAAAGACCATGCCTCCTCCAAGAGGTGGAAGGAATTAATTCTGTCCCAGGACACGGCCGCAACATCTTGGAGAAAAGCTTGCATGTCCAGTTTTTTCAAAGAGCGCTTGGTTACAATTACTGGGGGCCTTTTGAATGAAAGGCCAGAGCGTACACATGCAATAGCGCAATGATCACTTATTTGACTGAAAACTCCAGCTTGATAGTTAGATGGATTGTTAGTCAAAAGGAGGTCAATCAGAGTGGATGATGAGGAAGATTTAGGATTAAGTCTGGTGGGCTCAGATATCATCTGAGTAAGGTTTAGAGCATCAAACTGTTGCAAAACTGTATCTGGGGGATTGATCATATCCCAGTTCAGATCACCCATAAGGACAAACTTGGATATGTATGGAGCTAGGAATTGACTAAAGGCTGTGAGTGCAGAAACTGGAGCTGAAGGTGCTCTATAGCAAACAGCAACAGAGATAGAGAAAGTGGTTGAAAGCCTAAGCTTTAGTACCAATAGTTCAAGTTGTTTAGGAACTGACTTAGAAAGAACAACAGTACATTGCAGATGATATTCAACATACATAGCTACACCACCACCCCTGGTAGCTCTGTCCTGACGAAACACGTTATAGCCTGGTATGAAGATGTCAAGATCAGTGTTCCCTTTTTTAAGCCAGGATTCAGAGATAGCAAGAACATCAGGATTAGCTGTGTGCACCAATGTTTTTAAAGTGTCAAAATGCTTAGAATTCAACAGACTGCAGATATTTACATGTAAAAAACCCAATGATTTACGGTCACAAAATTCACCAAATGACAGCTGGGCAGTAACTGAGTTAGCTGGCCCAGGATTTGGATGAACATGATACTGTACATCAGGGCTTGACATTAACTTTTTTGCTCACTAGCCAATGTGGCTAGTGGTTTTCCAAAGTTACTAGCCACACAGCATTTTTACTAGCCACATTTTTGTTGTTGTGAAATTACCTGATAAAAGTTGACTATTGCGTGCTAAAATGTACTTGAACTAGATTTACAACCCTTTTAAATGTAAAACCACTGTATACACCCAAATCAAGACTACATAAATATATAACAATACAGGTCATTATCATTAGCTCTGATAAGGTTGTGTGTAAAGCTCCTTTTTTAAAATAAAACCATGTATTGTGTATTATGTCGCCACATTGCTCCACCGGCATATAACATAACTCCAGCAGGTTCTTTGTTGTCTGTCACTAGCGACAATACTCATTAGGGCTGTCAAAATTGCTCAAAAATGACCTTCGAATATTCCCTCTAAAAAAAACACATAGCTTATATTCGAACTATTCGAACATCTGGTTGCGCATTTTGTCATGACGCGCATTACGTCAATAACAGGACAAATTAATACAAAGAGACATAACTACTTGTATAGGTAGTTTATTTAAGTTTAAACATATTTGACAACGTATTACCTACACGAAAACAAGGAAATCAACTAATAGCCAAGACCGCAGACCTCACTCACTCTCGCTCGCTCACTCGCAGGCACTCTTTCTCTCTCTAGCCCTCACACTCAACACCAAACGCGAATAGACCATCTGGCGCGAGTGTAAAGACGCGTTTACGCGCGTCTGGAGGTCTTGCGGCGCGAATGAGGCGTCACACGCTCTGTGCATAACAGTTTAAAAATGAACAACAACAATAAGCGAATGTTGAGTGCTGATCAAGAGTTTAATGCAAGCCATTTAAGGTCGCGACTCTTATATAGCAGGCTTCATTCAGTGATTGAAACAAATATTATTAACATTGATTGAAGTTTTACAGTATATATAATCGACATTGAATGCTCCGAGCGTGCTGTGCAGTGGTAAACATGGAACTTTTCCTTGACATGAAACGGTAAATAATCAAACCAGTGGAAGCCTGCAGTGCATGAAACTGCTGTATCAAACCTACCTTATTCATGCAATATATATTCAGTCAGTACAGTAGCCTACACTTCAGTAATGTTTCTGTTTAACGTTAAATAAAATGACCCCTCAGGCAGCGCGCCCACTCGCAAAGCAGACAGCCGCGCCTCTGCTACCGCGGGCGTTTTTCCACATTCGAATATTAATTTTCACCTTCGAAATTCTGTTTTTTAAAACTATTCGAATATAGCCTATATTCGAATTTAGAATATTCATTGACAGCCCTAATACTCATGGGAGTTGTAGTGTCGTAGTGTCACACTTATTTCAGATGCCTTTTGAAAAGACTACAATTATTCAACCCGCCAAAGTGGCTAGTTGGAGTGACTGTGTTACCCGCCACGAGCAAAATCCACCCGCATTTGGCGGGTTGGCGGGTGTTAATGTCAAGCCCTGCTGTACATGCAGCAAAAAGGTGAATGACAAAATCCAGAGAACCAGTAAGATTTTTATAAAGAAAAGCATGATTCAGAAACTTTAGTAGTGTAGCACAGGCTTCAATGTGTGCTGGAAATAAGCCTTGATGTATCTTGATGTAAATCCTGATTCGAAAACCCCTGCCACAGATCTAGGCTGAAGGCAAGCCACACTGCAGCAGGTCCATGTAGGCCTCAGACCAGGTGGAGTAGGCCGAGATCCTCTCGAAAACAAGCAGGTTGGCCTCAGACCAGGTGGAGTAGGCCGAGATCCTCTCGAAAGCAAGCAGGTAGGCCTCAGACCAGGTGGAGTAGGCCGAGATCCTCTCGAAAACAAGCAGGTAGGCCTCAGACCAGATGGAGTAGGCCGAGAACCTCTCAGAATAGCTGTAGCCAGATAGCATAGGCTTTAGTGTGTGCTAGAAGCGAACCATAATGCAGCTGGAGATAGATGTTGTTATCTTGCTGTAAATCCTGTTTCAAGAACCCGTCACAGATCTAGGCTGAAGACAAGCCACACTGCAACAGATCCCTGGGCTGTAGCACGGAGATAGGCCTCAAACCAAATAATAGGCCAAGAGCTCACAAAAATAACAGGGTAGAATATCCATGACTACAAAAACTTAGTTAAGATTAAATGAAGGCACTGTCTGGATTATTTCAGTGAAAGGTGCATAAAAACCTTTAAAAAAGTTAAAAATGGACAGACAAAGAGCAGACAGAAAGAAATGCAGCCATCTTGGAAAGACTGGTGAGGGTATAGACAGCTGTCTTCTGTAGTGTGTAGTGTAGTGTGCACTGCAGTGTAAGTGCTGACTGGTGAGGGTATAGACAGCTGTCTTCTGTAGTGTGTAGTGTAGTGTGCACTGCAGTGTAAGTGCTGACTGGTGAGGGTATAGACAGCTGTCTTCTGTAATGTGTAGTGTAGTGTGCACTGCAGTGTAAGTGCTGACTGGTGAGGGTATAGACAGCTGTCTTCTGTAGTGTGTAGTGTAGTGTGCACTGCAGTGTAAGTGCTGACTGGTGAGGGTATAGACAGCTGTCTTCTGTAGTGTGTAGTGTAGTGTGCACTGCAGTGTAAGTGCTGACTGGTGAGGGTATAGACAGCTGTCTTCTGTAGTGTGTAGTGTAGTGTAGTGTGTAGTGTAGTGTAGTGTAGTGTGTAGTGTAGTGTAGTGTGTAGTGTGCACTGCAGTGTAAGTGCTGACTGGTGAGGGTATAGACAGCTGTCTTCTGTAGTGTGTAGTGTAGTGTGTACTGCAGTGTAAGTGCTGACTGGTGAGGGTATAGACGAATCCGACGAGCGTTCTGTGTAGGCTGCCATCTTGTGGTGACGCCATTACTGAGCTGTTACTGGTATGTAAACAAACCTCTGTGATAACGCACCCTCGATGACAGCTACAGCCAGGCAGTATGACTTGTTGGGTTGATGATGTTAGACAGTGGCCTCCAGTCACAGATGAAGGGTACAAACGATCTTACAGATTATTTATGGAAATAGCTTGGCAATAACTATGCTAGCTAGGCTAGCTAACGAGGAAACTATAAAAAGATCTGTTCATTTGGCAACAAAAAATAAATTAATAAATGATATCAAATAAACAAATTCATGTTTTTCATTTGTGACCATTATTTATCTCATTTTCACATTTCAAAAGGAAAGGGTACAGCTAACTGCTAGCGTTGTTGGTTCTCAGAGTGAGAGTCACAGTCAAGCAAATCAAAAATTAACAACAGACATAACAATAATGTTACTGCCCCAACGCGCCCCTTCGGTTGTTTTAAAGGTATTCAAGAGTATTTTCTCCTTCGCCTGGCATCCGATGATCAACAAAATGCCAACTACAGGTCACTGATAGAGGGTCAAAATTATCTGAGCTCCGGATGGTTTGGATAATGCACACTCTACCAGATGATAAACATATAACGTTAGTTCTAAAAGGACCTGTCCGATTTTCACAGACCATTAACAACACTCATACTGTACAAATAACTCGGCAGAGGAAGAATAGGAAAGTTGTAGATGTAACGTTAGTGACAGTCGTAAATCGCGGGCTGTTTATTCCAGTGGACGCAACCAAACCAATAGGAGGCAATGGCGCAACGCTACCCAGCAACAGCTCAGTAATGGCGCCCGCTTACTTCCGGTAGTTTCGCCGGATTCGTCTATAGACAGCTGTCTTCTGTAGTGTGTAGTGTAGTGTGCACTGCAGTATAAGTGCTGACTGGTGAGGGTATAGACAGCTGTCTTCTGTAGTGTGTAGTGCAGTGTGCACTGCAGTGTAAGTGCTGACTGGTGAGGGTATAGACAGCTGTCTTCTGTAGTGTGTAGTGTAGTGTGCAGTGTAGTGTAGTGTGTACTGCAGTGTAAGTGCTGACTGGTGAGGGTATAGACAGTTGTCTTCTGTAGTGTGTAGTGTAGTGTGCACTGCAGTGTAAGTGCTGACTGGTGAGGGTATAAACAGCTGTCTTCTGTAGTGTGTAGTGTAGTGTAGTGTAGTGTAGTGTGTAGTGTAGTGTAGTGTAGTGTAGTGTGTAGTGTGCACTGCAGTGTAAGTGCTGACTGGTGAGGGTATAGACAGCTGTCTTCTGTAGTGTGTAGTGTAGTGTGTACTGCAGTATAAGTGCTGACTGGTGAGGGTATAGACAGCTGTCTTCTGTAGTGTGTAGTGTAGTGTGCACTGCAGTGTAAGTGCTGACTGGTGAGGGTATAGACAGCTGTCTTCTGTAGTGTGTAGTGTAGTGTGTAGTGTAGTGTGTAGTGTAGTGTAGTGTAGTGTGTACTGCAGTGTAAGTGCTGACTGGTGAGGGTATAGACAGTTGTCTTCTGTAGTGTGTAGTGTAGTGTGCACTGCAGTGTAAGTGCTGACTGGTGAGGGTATAGACAGCTGTCTTCTGTAGTGTGTAGTGTAGTGTAGTGTAGTGTAGTGTGTAGTGTAGTGTGTAGTGTGCACTGCAGTGTAAGTGCTGACTGGTGAGGGTATAGACAGCTGTCTTCTGTAGTGTGTAGTGTAGTGTGTACTGCAGTATAAGTGTTGACTGGTGAGGGTATAGACAGCTGTCTTCTGTAGTGTGTAGTGTGTACTACAATGCTGACTGGTGAGGGTATAGACAGCTGTCTTCTGTAGTGTGTAGTGTAGTGTGTAGTGTAGTGTAGTGTAGTGTAGTGTGTAGTGTGCACTGCAGTGTAAGTGCTGACTGGTGAGGGTATAGACAGCTGTCTTCTGTAGTGTGTAGTGTAGTGTGTAGTGTGTACTGCAGTATAAGTGCTGACTGGTGAGGGTATAGACAGCTGTATTCTGTAGTGTGTAGTGTGTACTACAATGCTGACTGGTGAGGGTATAGACAGCTGTCTTCTGTAGTGTGTAGTGTAGTGTGTAGTGTAGTGTGTAGTGTGCACTGCAGTGTAAGTGCTGACTGGTGAGGGTATAGACAGCTGTCTTCTGTAGTGTGTAGTATAGTGTGTACTGCAGTATAAGTGCTGACTGGTGAGGGTATAGACAGCTGTCTTCTCTAGTGTGTAGTGTAGTGTGTAGTGTGCACTGCAGAGTAAGTGCTGACTGGTGAGGGTATAGACAGCTGTCTTCTGTAGTGTGAAGTATAGTGTGTACTGCAGTATAAGTGCTGACTGGTCAGGGTATAGACAGCTGTCTTCTGTAGTGTGTAGTGTAGTGTGTACTGCAGTGTAAGTGCTGACTGGTGAGGGTATAGACAACTGTCTTCTGTAGTGTGTAGTGTAGTGTACACTGCAGTGTAAGTGCTGACTGGTGAGGGTATAGACAGCTGTCTTCTGTAGTGTGTAGTGTAGTGTGCACTGCAGTGTAAGTGCTGACTGGTGAGGGTATAGACAGCTGTCTTCTGTAGTGTGTATTGTAGTGTGTAGTGTAGTGTAGTGTGTAGTGTAGTGTAGTGTGTAGTGTGCACTGCAGTGTAAGTGCTGACTGGTAAGGGTATAGACAGCTGTCTTCTGTAGTGTGTAATGTAGTGTGTACTGCAGTGTAAGTGCTGACTGGTGAGGGTATAGACAGCTGTCTTCTGTAGTGTGTAGTGTAGTGTGCACTGCAGTGTAAGTGCTGACTGGTGAGGGTATAGACAGCTGTCTTCTGTAGTGTGTAGTGTAGTGTGTACTGCAGTATAAGTGCTGACTGGTGAGGGTATAGACAGCTGTCTTCTGTAGTGTGTAGTGTAGTGTGTACTGCAGTGTAAGTGCTGACTGGTGAGGGTATAGACAGCTGTCTTCTGTAGTGTGTTGTGTAGTGTAGTGTGTACTGCAGTATAAGTGCTGACTGGTGAGGGTATAGACAGCTGTCTTCTGTAGTGTGTAGTGTAGTGTGTAGTGTAGTGTAGTGTGTAGTGTAGTGTAGTGTAGTGTGTAGTGTGCACTGCAGTGTAAGTGCTGACTGGTAAGGGTATAGACAGCTGTCTTCTGTAGTGTGTAATGTAGTGTGTACTGCAGTGTAAGTGCTGACTGGTGAGGGTATAGACAGCTGTCTTCTGTAGTGTGTAGTGTAGTGTGTACTGCAGTATAAGTGCTGACTGATGAGGGTATAGACAGCTGTCTTCTGTAGTGTGTAGTGTAGTGTGTAGTGTAGTGTGTAGTGTAGTGTAGTGTAGTGTGTAGTGTGCACTGCAGTGTAAGTGCTGACTGGTAAGGGTATAGACAGCTGTCTTCTGTAGTGTGTAGTGTAGTGTGCACTGCAGTGTAAGTGCTGACTGGTAAGGGTATAGACAGCTGTCTTCTGTAGTGTGTAGTGTAGTGTGTACTGCAGTGTAAGTGCTGACTGGTGAGGGTATAGACAGCTGTCTTCTGTAGTGTGTAGTGTAGTGTGCACTGCAGTGTAAGTGCTGACTGGTGAGGGTATAGACAGCTGTCTTCTGTAGTGTGTAGTGTAGTGTGTACTGCAGTATAAGTGCTGACTGGTGAGGGTATAGACAGCTGTCTTCTGTAGTGTGTAGTGTAGTGTGTACTGCAGTGTAAGTGCTGACTGGTGAGGGTATAGACAGCTGTCTTCTGTAGTGTGTAGTGTAGTGTGTACTGCAGTATAAGTGCTGACTGGTGAGGGTATAGACAGCTGTCTTCTGTAGTGTGTAGTGTAGTGTGTACTGCAGTATATATCACTTATTATTAATTTATGAATGCATAGTCATGTTTCGTGAATTATTAGTTAATCATTTACTTATCACTTGTAAATGACTTGTAACGGAATTTACAAAACATAAATAAAATGTTAGTATATCACTTGCTAATCATTTATGAATGTTTTGTAAATTATTAGTTCATCATTAACTAACCACTTGACTTACAACTGAACGTTATTATAAAGTGTTACCCAGGCGGGTTTTCCTGGCTTTTGCCCAGGCCTTATCACGCTCATGAAGAGAGTTGGCTAAATCTACAGTGAACCATGCGTTGTTTCGGCCTTTTACTCTACACTTTCTGAGGGGAGCATGCTTGTCAACAATTTCTTTAAAACCATCATAAAAAAATTTCCAAGGATTTTCGACATCGGTAATAAGATACATTTTATCCCAGTCAAAATAAAACAGGTCATATAAAAACCCTTGTTCCGAAAAATGTTTTGTGTCAGGCTTAATAATGATGCGTGGCTTGGTTTTGGGAATTTTTGTGTTTCTGACCGTGGCAACAACACAGTGGTCACTAATGTCGTTTGCGAAAACAGAAGCTGCTGAGTATAAGGAACGTTGGTTAGGATAAGATCAATTAAAGATGATTTATCTGGAAATTTCAGATTAGGTCTAGTGGGACTATCAACGAGCTGAAAGAGATTTAGCGAGTCACAGTAAGCTTTAAATTCATCAGATACTGGATGTAACCAGTTCCAATTTAGATCTCCAATGACTAGAATTTCGTTCAGATTCAGTCCTGATAAAAGCTGCATTAAAGAAGGCAGAGCATCCCTGTCAGCTGAGGGTGTCCTATTGCAACCAACTACCGAAATGTGGAGAGTCCTAGAGACCTCGAGATCAAGAGCTAAAAATTCGAATTGCTTATTCACTGATTTAAAGAGAAGCATATTTACACGAAACTAGTGTTGTCACAATACCAAAATTATGACTTCGATACGATACCAGACCAAAATACCTCGATACCGATACTGAATCGATACCACGGCGAAAAAAACTAAAACAGTAATTGAAAAATATGACAGAACTACAAATCATTGTTTTATAAATTAATTTTAAAAAGCTAAAAACTCACATGACCAGCATGTTCCTGTCCTGCTTTATGACCATTCCCTCCCCTTTATTAAAAATAATAATAATAGTTATTACATGTCAGTGTGAACGTCCTTACCGAGATGTTTGCAACAATCACATTATTATCAATCATGCTAACATTTACAAACCTTTCACAACTCTGCAGGTTGGGATGACCAAAATCTTATTTCATGATTCGAGTAATTTAAAGCAACACTAAGTAGAAATCGTGTTTTTGTCAAACAGCGACCCCTAGAGTCGCTGTGGAATAGTTGCACTGTCGTGAATATCCCTGTACACCGGTGTCGGGCATGGAACAGGCACAGATAGACTCCGGAGATATTGACCAGGTAATGTTTCACGATTTCATACAAATATTAGGCTACTGCATACTGCATAGTCTACTGAACTACTGATGATGGTAATAGGATAATAATAAGTTTATGTCAAGTGTTAAAATAATAAAGTAGGTGGCGTTTGCTGGCTTATAACATTTTTACATGATTGCAGTTAAATCACAAGTAAATAGCCTATAGTCTAGGCCTACTGTATAATTTAATTTGTGGTTTTTTTTATTGTAATGTAAACATTACAAAATGCCAGATAACATCAATAAAGTTAAATGTACGTCGCATTATTTCATAACATTGGCCGTTATGATGTCATTAGACATAATTATTGCAATTGATCATAATAGTCTGCAAATTGTGCTCGTTTACACTATTTACAACCTCTACGTTAGGCTTATTTATGTCCTGATAATTATGTGAGATATTGAAAACTGTTCTCATGATAATCGCAGGAATCAGCGTCAACAGCATCTTCTGATATCCCTCAGGACTACGTGATAAATACACCTCACAGCACCTGAGTTCAGCTGGCAAACTAGTTCGTGAGGCAAGCTAGGCAATAAAACACAACACAAAAACACGTAAGAGAATCGAGTGTTTGTTAGCAAGTCTGTTAACAGCTCTGATAATAGAAAGCTAGCTAGACATATGTGGAAATTATTGGACAGGTCTAATTATAAACAATGAATCGTAAAAAAAATTACATACTACAAGCAAAGCGCTTAGAACGCAAACAAGTTTACAAGTAAGAGATTTATTTACTGGTCACTTCATGTGTTTTCTCAGATCGGATAACTATCTGATTTATTAAAACGATTCCATTTACACCTGGTCACATAAATGTGTTTTTGCGAAACGGATTTAAATCCGATCTTCAGTTCCCGCACTATATGCAGATTTAATGGAGTGCACGTCACCGAAAGCAACAGATATGAGCTGCATTTTATTGATCATCAGCTAAAATTTCAAAATCAAAGACCGCAATAAGAGAGAACAGCAACAGCCCTGGTAAGATCATTTCATTTCTCTACTTGTAATGATGATGATTGTGTGTTAAGCGTCTGCGACTTACTTTCACTGTGATTTGCGATAGTTTGCACGTTGGCTTGATGAATAGATGCTCAGTTGCTCATCTGCGGTGATGCGTGTTCCAGCGCGTCGTCATATCTGGCTATAACATAAAGCCTATAACACGCTCTCACACGTTTTTTTTTTGTTTGTTTTTTTTGCATTTTTGGGGGGAGTACAATTTACATATGTGGTTTCAACAACCAGATGCATTTACTCTTGTCCAGTTTCGTCTGGAATGCGGCCCAGACCTCCTCCTGAAGTGGTTTGAGCGATCGGATTCAAATCCGTCTTGAATGCGTTTCGGAGGGCATTTACACCTGGTCTTTTCACGATCAGATAGCTATCCCATCTGAGAAAACGCATGAAGTGGCCAGGTGTACACAGCCCCCATGACAAAAACATACGCACAAAATATTGAAACAAAACGCTGGTTGGCCTCTCACGTCCACATTTGAGGAAGTGGTGGGGGAAGTGACGTATGCCGTAAAGCAGTCGAATTTTGTAGTTCTTTTTGTCTTGGAAATATATTATGAAGGTTGAAAAGCTACATAGTGTTACTTTAATATTTTTTAAATGTAATTTTATAATTATAATATAGATATCTAATTAAAAATAAGCAAAGAAGTAAATTACAAACAATATGACAAATACTATAAGAGACAAATAAAATAAACAGTGCTTAATTTATTTTTTGAAAGCTAAATAGACCTTCTGTAGCTGAAAAAATAAGGTCTTCACCCTATAAATTAACTATACGGGGAGATTCCTAATAAATAGATTAAATGTATTCAGTCAAGCATTGGGTGACTGTCTATTTTCTTTTGTTGTTGGATTAACATTAATCACACAGAATATTACGCTGCCGGTCCGGCCCTTTAAGACCTGCACACAGTGGCGGATGCAGAACGTGACAGATGGGTGGGCCTGGATTAAGTCGAGGTGGGCCTGAATCTATGGGTGTTCCGAAATCAAAGCAGTTGTCCCGAATCTAGCAGGGCTGGGTTTCCCGAAACCTTCTTAACGCTACGTCGTTCTTATGTAACACTGTATCTTATGGTATATGTGCACGTCACGTGTACATCACTTTTGAATAAGAAACGATAACAAGTCTATAAAAACATCCTAATACATGCAATTTCAACTATTATTGTATCACATATTGCTGCCACAATAACCATTTCAATTTTTTACGTGCTTTCTTCTCGTTCCCATTTTTTGTTTGTTGTGGTGAAGCTGCGATGAAATATTGTTCTTGTAAATACTTTCCAGCATTTCAGTAAAAAAAAAAGTGTAGCCTAAATAAGAAGGTTTCGGGAAACGCAGCCTTGAGTCCTCTGACGTTACTAGGTACTGTAGCCATTAAAGAAAACGTATTTAGGTTCATATTTATGTTCAATATTATAATATATATTTTTTATTTATTTAATCTATTTTGGTTATGAAAAGTGAACACTTAACAGCATTATAAGAGGCGCAATATGACATGGTCAGACATGATTATGACCACTTCATAGGTTTGTTTTGTAGAAAGACTTTCTTTAAAGTGAATTTCGTTTTGTATAAATTGTATCTTAATTTTAATAAATTTTTCATCAACCAATTGCCTGAATTTATCATTTATCCTTATTAATTAATCATGGAGGTGCCCGCGCGGTCACTTGCACTGCACGTTAACTGGAGCGCATCTCATAACTTAACACTCAGTGTAGCTATGCCTCACACAGACATGAGAAATACATCAAATACACAAAGCTTGAAATGTCTTTAAATGTAATAATTTAAAACGAAACAAAATTAAGGTTATAACGTGGTGTTATTCAAAATACGTTTTCCACTTGTCTAGTTCAGGGTGCTTGCAAGAAAAGTTATCAAAGTGATCATAGCTGAAAGCTGCTCGGGAATACATTAGAACAATACTGTAACGCAATGAAACATTCAAACTGCTTTATAATGGTAAAAAAATGTTTATTAGCCTACTTATTTTGTAATTTAAATTTAATCTATTGTCAAAACTGAGCTAAATACATAAGCCTATATAACATAGGCTATGGCTACCGAGCCAGCCAGCCAGGAACATATCATTCACAAAAAGGCAACATTGTGATAGTGCATGGGGAAGATTAATTAGACAGCACGTAGCTCTAACAAAATAACAAAAAAAAAAAACAAAAAAAAAACAACAACAACATACCACTCTATTCAGTGAACATTTAAAGTAATGACATGTTAACTGAACTAATATTTAGGCCCTGAACAAGAGGCCTAGGTCAACCCCCACAAACACGTTTAGCTTTCTAAAAAAGCAACATTATTTGAGCTCAGAGGCTCAAAGTAGCCTACTCAATAGTCTCATCCTGCTATCAATCCACAGCCTACATGTAAAGAAAACCATGGCCTATACCTTACCTGGCTATACAAGGCGGAGTCGCCTGGGTTTTGAATTAAAGATGCTTATGATCTCGTCATAATCCAGTGTTTCTGTCAGTTCTCTTTCAAAAGATAACAGGGTCAAATTGTTCAAGCGTTCAGTCACCATTGATGCTCTCAAGCGAGTGTTGATCCTGTGAGTAGCGGAGAAAAGTCTTTCAACACTGCAGGACGTCATGGGTAGTGTGATGATGGCCCTTAACAGACGGTTCATTCTGGGGAAAATATCAGCAGCGCAGGCATCCAACAATTCAATTAGTGAGGGCATTTTGTCTTTGTCAGCTTTGCCCTTGATGAATTGGGTAAAAAAGGCAAATTCCGCATCACAGACTGTTATCCCATACAAGCTGCAAGGAGATTTGATCAGTTCTTGTGTGCCAAAAGTGGTGGATCCTGGGATGAGGGCAGCTGAAGCTCGCATTATTCCGTAGGTGTCGTCTTTAAATCGGCTGTTCAATTCAGCCATCTCGTTATCCAGAATACAGTTCCAGAGTGCTCTCAGATCACCATTATTCTTGATAGCGGATGTTTTCCCCAATGTTGTGGTGACAATAGACTGACTAAACTTTGCAGGCAGCTTTCGCTCACGAGACATTATCAGATCCCAGCATGCTATCTCGTATTTATCCATCAACTCCTCCGTCAATCTGAGAACTTTGTCAAAGTCACCATCTGAATTATCTCGAAAAGTGGCAAGGGTGGCTTTCAATGTTCCAATTAAGGAGATGCAGTCTGTCACGCAGATTGCTGGACTTTGCAGCCCCTTTGTGGCAAAATCGTTGCACTGAAACAACTTGCAAAACACAACAAGCATGAAAATGAACTTTTTTGTTTGCATCTGTTGTAATAGGTTATCTGCATCTAGTTTTGTCTGTCCGCTTGTCTCAGAATACTCAACAAGAGTCTCAAGTAACACGTCTAGCATTTCTAAAACTTTATGAACAGATCCTGATTTAGAGCTCCACCTGGTGTCACATGACCTTTCCAGTTCCTTGCATGGGCGTTCTGGGTGCATTTCCTTCTGAAGTTCCACAAACCGAGCGTGCCTCTGGGCCCCAGTGAAGAAGTTGTGTATCTGATTGATGACAGTGAAAAAAGTACTGACGTGTCCAGATGATTCCGCAGCAGCAACAAGCACTAAATTCAGTCTGTGGGAATTACAGTGTACATACACAGCTTTGGGAAATGTCTCTTTCAGGATAGATTGAACGCCTCCTCTGTGCCCAGACATGACCGATACCCCATCAAAACAGAACCCGACACAGAGAGAAGGGTCCAAACCAAGTGGTTCTAGAATTTCAAGGATCCTCTGCGATATTCCTTGAGCAGACAGGTCAGCTGTTTTGACAAAGCCCAGCGCTCGTTCTTTGATTGTCCCACTATGGATAAATCGAACACAGACAGCAACTAGCTCGCGTTTCGAAACATCTTTAAACTCATCTGCAAGTATGGCAAAATATGTGGGCCTAAGCTGTTCTTGCATCTCCGTTTTTATCTTCCTGAGTAGAAGTGAAGCGGCAGCCTCAAGCAGCTCGTCCTGAATGTGGTGGGACATGAGTGTAGCATTTCGTGGCAGTTCAACAAGTTTTTTTTTTTATTTCTGGGTCGTACTTCGATATAAACTCGAATAGCTCCAAAAAATTCCCCTTGTTTAATGATTCCTGAGTTTCCCGGTGCCCTCTCAGGGGTATCTCCATTTTGGCACACTGCATGACAACATCCAGCACAACTTTGACGTGCTGTTGATTACGTTCAATGAACGAAATGGAATCTCCGTGCATCTGATTTAATACAGTACCGCTGCCTTGTTGCGCATGACTTTGTTTGTAGGAGAGTAATTTTACAAGTGCAGAAGCATGTAGCTTGCTAGACTGATGCTTCTCACAGACCTGGCCGATACGTTTCCAATTTTTGAAACCCTCTTTAGTAAAAGTCCCCTCAGTGTGCTTTTCAGGAAAATGCCGACAGGCTTTACAAAAAATCAGGTCTTTCGACTGGCTATATTCAATCCAGTTGAACCTTTCATACCACTTGGCGTTGAAGCTTCGATATTTCCCATCAATTATGGTATTCGGGAATGCCTGTAGATGAGGTTGGGTAGCAGGTTCCTCCAGAGCTGACAGATCCGACGGCAGTGGCGGTGCAATTAAGTGTAGCAGTGATCGTCGATTAGCCATAGGCAGATCTGCTTGCCGGTTAGTGGATGTCGTCGGTTCGGAGTTAATCTCTGCTCCATTCTCAGAGCCAGCAGTTGTTCCATTACGATCCACAAATTGGTCCTCCAAATAATTATTAATCTCAATCTCGAGGTTTTTTAAAAAAATGAGTGAGAGTAACTTGTTTGGCCATTCTAAGAAAAGTCAAGATACCGTACACTTCTAGCGACCGCTAAAACCGTTGGTTGTTCGCGTCATAGATGGTTCGCGCCAGATTACAATAGAGCGTGCTACGTTGATGTTGCATTGAGCAATGAAAACACGTCACCAACACACTTAAATTTTAAATAGTTATCAGGCTTATAATTTTATTGTTTTTAACATAATATGTTATAGATGAAATACACCACATAAAGTAGTATCCATGTTTAACAATACAGAGTAGTATTTTTTTTATTTTTTTTTATTTCAGATTGGGCGGGCCAGCTGTCAATGTGGGCGGGCCCAGGCCCGTCCAGGCCCACCCACAGCTCCGCGCCTGCCTGCACGTATCCAATACATTGGAACATATGCGATTTCTTTTTACAAACGATTTACGTTCACTAAAGACATACCCGACTGTGTTTACGTGAATACTCGCCAGGACGTGCATTTTTACATATCATTTTGACTATTCAAACCTTATAATCCGCGAAAGAGAACTGAAGTCGCGATCGTATGCTGTCTGAACGGCTTGTGCGCTTTATTTTCTCATGCATGCAAGTTTCTTTGTCAGTGCTGTGTGTATATATTTTACTGTTCTGCTTCCGTTGTTTAGTGAATGTACACGTCCTGACTCCTGCTGTCACACAGCTACGCAAATTAAGAAATACTGCTCTTATTATATAGAGTACTGTCACTCTCAAAGTACCGGTACTAATGAAAGTCAATATCGTATTGTTTTTAATAGCAGGGTATCGCAATACCTTTCTAGTACCGGTATATCGTGCAACACTACACAAAACTTATTTTTGATATATACCGCGACACCCCCACCCCTTCTGGGACGATCAGTCCTATTGTAACCATCAATACTGATATCCTCATTCAGAACAGATTTGCTCAGCCAAGTTTATGATAAAACAGTACATCAGCATCAGTTCAGTGTGCCCAAATACGAATCATATCCATCTTAGCGATCAAACTACGAACATTCAAGCGAATAAAACCAAGACCAGCCCTAGATTTTAAATCAGCAGGGGTATTGAAACTTATAGCAGAGTCTGGGCCTGGAATGGGTTGCACATTTCCTGAAATCAACAGCAACAGAACAATTAAACACCTCAGCTTAAGTGATTTAAATGATTGAAAAGAGGATTCATTCTTACAACTTATTTTTGGTACAAAGCTACGAAGGCAGCTTTCAGAAATAGTAAAATTGTCTTGTAAAGCCATAACACTGATCATACGGGCCAAGTCCACAGCATCAGAGGAGAAGAACAGAGGCAGGGGCAATGATTTAATGTCCGACGCACAAACAGATGCGCACGTCCCCCAGCGTATTGTGACTGTAGTTAAAAGACCTGCACGGGAGTAGTTGGTCCTGTGCGGGCTTCCATACATTCCGCTCAAGGCTAGTAAACACATTACAGAAAAGGGCAGCGCCATTGCACGTTCCGTTCCTAGCCAATGCCTTAGTAATCCAGTCCAGTTTCCTAAAGGTTATTATCCTAAAGGTAATATTCAGGGTCATATTGGAGCCAGTAATTATTTTAGTTTAAGCCATTTTCAGTCTCAGAAGTGCATAAAGCCCTCACACTTTTAGACATTAGAAAATCGGCTGGTCCTGATAACTTGGAGCCTTATTTTCTACAGTTAGCATCTGATTTTATTGCACCGCCTTTTTTTTTAACGAGTAATGAATGTTGAACAACAATAATCTGGGTCCGCCTGTGATCTTTGCCGAGAAAGGGATTAAAAAAAGTTTAAATGAGGATGGTAAAATTGTATTTAATAATTTGCTAACTTTAGTATGTGAATTTTAATAATGTCTTTGCATGGATATATATGTGTATGTATGTACATTTGAGAATATAGATATGTCTATGACATTTTTTATTTATTCATTATTATCTCTTCAAATTAATTAAATGTTTTTTATCTAAATAATGAAATTGTACTACGGTTTGGGTTTTTCTTTTTTTGTAAATATAAAGGATGTGTTACGGTTAAATATATTGTTTGAGGAATGTCTATACAGTGTAATTATAAATGAAGGTGTGTTAAAGGTCTCTCTCTCTCTCTCTCTCTCTCTCTCTCTCTCTCTCTCTCTCTCTCTCTCTCTCTAATGTAGGTTAAGCCGCTGTCGTATGACAGATGAAGGTTGTTCTGCTCTGACTTCAGCTCTGAACTCAAACCCATCACACCTGAGAGAGCTGGACCTGAGCTGGAATAAACTAGGAGACTCTGGAGTGAAAAACCTCAGTGATCTACTGATGATCCCACAATTCAAGCTGGAGAAACTACAGTTAGTATCATTTTACTGTACAGCAGTTACAGTGAGATTAAAGTTTGCTGTTTATTTTATTTTAAGGCAACTGGACTCAAGTCTCATCATTTATAGCACTGCACTTTCTGGTGTTTCTCCATCTGAAGAAAGATTCAGAAACACTAATAGTTAATGTTTGTTATGTGTATCAGTAGAAAGAGCATTAAACTGTGAAGCATTTGAAACTTCTTATAAACATTTTTATATACTGAAATCTGACAAATCTTTGCTCTGAAACAATACAGAAGTGAGAACAGACTAAAAACAGCTTAACAAATGACAGTAGATTATTCGGACAGAGTTACAGTTATACTGGACTAATGGTGCTTTTCACTAAATCTTAATTTATTAAGCAGAATGTGTAAGTAAGCAATAAGGTCCTCGAGGCTGTGCTGTATCGTGAATAAGTCACGGCTGAAGGGTGTTGTTAGGCTTGATGCGAAGCGAAGTCAGCCGTGACTTATTCCCCATACAGCACAGCCTTGAGGACCTTGTTTCTTTAATAAAACGTTTACCACACAATACAAATTTTAAAGCCAACAAATGTATCAATACAACTTGCATGAAGTAAAATAACTAAAAGCCTTCCTTCCACTGGAAAAAATAGTCCCTGACCATGAACAGCAACAGAAGTTACATTATTTCTCCATTAGATGGCGGAAAACACTGTCTTTATGAGTGAGTCAGTCAGTAGAGAAGACTTTTATATTGAAAGGACTGAAACTTCTTGTGAACAAGGAGAAGCAAGACTCATAAATAAATGATAAATGACTAGCGTGTCACGGGAAAACCCTTAGCCTAGCTGTTAAAAGGACAAGATATTGCAGCGGACATTCAAAATGAGTTTTTATTATGAATACAGGACTGACCTGAAGGAAAATGCTATATTTACTGTAAGTGCAGGAACACTCTCTTACTCAATCTCTCACTATACTCTACTCTATAAGCTTCAATGAACAATATCAGTGAGATCAAACATGTGTTTGCGTTGCTAAGAGTGGTTGCTAGGGGTGTTGTGTAGTGATACACAGAACCGTTGGGTGAAACGGCCGTAGCCGTGTTTTATCCAAGGGGGTAATCCATCACCCGGAAAGCGTACCTTCCCCGGGCGCCGCCATTGATTAGCGGACCATCACTCGCTGTTAGCATTCCAGTGACTCCCATTCATTTTGGCGTCACTTTGACAGCAAATAACTTTACATCTCAGGTGTTTAAAGACTCCATTTGTCCATTATTTATTTCTAAACAAACACGAAAATGTATAAAAGGCTCCATTACCTTGTAGCTTACGTTATGGCCCCGTAGAAGCAATTTTTTGTAAAAATAGGCTAACGATTGCGTCATAACTACGCGACTCTCTGTCGCACAGTAGAGAGATTACCGTATAGACAGGAGGAGAAGCTCGTGGGAAATCGGGGGACGTGGAGGCATAAAGTCCGATAAAGTCAAGAAGAGAAGCCCATAGAGAGGCATACAGTTGCTCCTGCTCCAGCTCATGTACAGCTCCGACTCACACTCTCCGTCTCTACGAGTTTCGTAAGGGAATGATCAGATTTCTCTCGGCACAGCCGCTAGAAGACAGACGGGTTGCTCACGTCACATCTACGTCGTCAAGCTCAGTGTGAGTCTGCACAGTCGCTCCGCCATCAGGAAGAAGAGCTTCTAATTGATTTCACTTTTCTCCGTTGACGTCTATGGGGTCGCTGTGTCCATTTCTTTTCTTTTTTCTTTCTTTGTCTGTGGTTTATCGTGAATAACACACAAATATTGACCAATCAGAATCAAGGATTGGAACAAACCGTTTTATAATGAGATGTAAACTCCACTTTAAAATTACTTTAAATAAATTGTGATTCATGTACAAGATTTTCTGATGATGAAAATGTGAAATCAGTCCATTTAAATGTTTGATTTAAAACTTTTCTATTGTTTCTATATTGATCCTATATATTAATCTACAGTGATAAATTCACTTATTTGTGAAGTGAGGACGGATCCAGACTTGGATTGTAACTAGTTTCCTCAAATGCTCCTGTCTTGGTTTGTTCATATCATTATGTTTCCATGATTTTGCTGGTGTATTAGTGACTGTATGGCATTTATTAATGATGCTTTTAGATCACACATGAACTTAACATGGCTTTGAGTCATTTTCTCTTTCTGTCTTCAGTCTGAGTGGATGCAGTATTACAGAGAAACAGAGTCTCATCCTGACTTCAGCTCTGATATCAAACCCATCACACCTGAGAGAGCTGGACCTGAGCGGGAATACACTAGGAGACTCTGGAGTGAAGCGCTTATGTGGCGTACTGAAGGATTCACACTGTAAACTGGAGAGATTGAGGTCAGTCACATTCACATACAAGACAGAAAAACTGTTTTGATATTTGAAAGAGAATAAAGAGTTTGTTTTTCTCATTTCTCCTAATGTAGGTTAAGCTGGTGTCGTATGACAGATGAAGGTTGTTCTGCTCTTACTTCAGCTCTGAAATCAAACCCATCACACCTGAGAGAGCTGGACCTGAGCTGGAATAAACTAGGAGTCTCTGGAGTGAAAAACCTCAGTGATCTACTGATGAACCCCACAATCCAAGCTGGAGAAACTACAGTTAGTATCATTATACTGTACAGCAGTTACAGTGAGATTAAAGTTTGCTGTTTAGTTTAGGTTACACCGATTATACCGTAGGATTGCATCTTCTGGGCTCTCATTTATAAAACTGTGCGTAGGATCCTTACTAAAAGTGTATGTGCGTCTGGAAGCCAAAAAGGGTGTTGCGTTTAAAATATTTGAAACAATGCACTGATTGTGTACATTAGGGGTGGGCGATATCTCGATATTTACGATATATTGAGATATTTTTTAAACTCGATATGGATTTTGACATATCGTATATATCGATATATTGTTTATTAATTCTGATTTCGCCACTTTGCTTGTTTGCCTTCTCTGTGCTGTGCTCGCCCCCGCCCTCCTCCGCCTCCTTGCTTTTGTTCCCCCTCCCCTCGCGTGTTGTCTCATTCAACCAAGTCCCCCGAGTCCTATCAGGCCCATCAATCTTTCCCCGCCCAGCGAGTGCTTGAAGTGCGTCAGAAACAGCGCGCGCGCGATCAGTTGTTGTTGGTAATTTTTTGTGTAGCGTCGCCTCTCGCCGCATTGCTTTTGTTTGAGGGCGCTTAACACACTCACACTTAACATGCTTCCCTGTAGAAACGGGCCTGGCAGCTCGCGCCAGGTCTAGACACGGTGAAAGTTTCCTGATTGTGACGGATGGCCGAATTTACATGACACATTATAAATTAGCATTAGCCTACCTATTCTGCTATAGATACAGTGCCAAAAAGAAGAGAAGAGGATAAAGGTGGATAAAGACAGAGGTAAAGTGATGTAATGAATGAACCGTTTATCTAATTGCATAGTAGTAAGATACTGTAATTTAATGGCAGATATTTTTACCTTAAACTTTATGCTAGCAGTTGTTCTGAGTTCCCCAGAGGCCCCAGACAGTGTGATTTTGTAACAATCATGTCAATTTTTAGATGCATTTGTATCACTTTTAATTAATGTTTTACTCTACAGTTGTGCAGTTTTTGGGGGATATATGGCATTTTTTTATTTATTTGCCAAAATTAGTAATGATATTTCTATACAGGTTTATTTAAAATAGTGCAATATGTATTATTTCTTCCTTTATTTTACAGTTAAATTATTATTTTTGTATACAGGGATTTTTTTTTTTTTTTTTAAATGTCGCAGAAACACTTTGTTCCTACATGAACTGCCTACCTATTTGCACTTCAGTAAAAAAAAAAAAACTTTGTGGTATTTGGCATATTTGTTTTTGCAGTAGTTTTTGGGGGGTTATTTTTCCTGTAAAGATATCGAGATATATATCGTATATCGAGATATAGCAAAATATATCGAGATATATTTTTTGCTCCATATCGCCCAGCCCTAGTGTACATGTTGTTCTGCAGAAATATCATGAGATTTGCATCTGCTGCTGCAATAAACAAGAGATATATTATAAGAAATAATTTAAAAAAAAAGAAAGAATAAACAACAGTTTCCAGCAAACAGAACTAGTGTGACACGATTACAAGCAGAATATGGGAACTATAGACTAAATTACAGACTATATTCCTGCTGTAGCTCTGTAACCCCTATAACCCCCATGAAAAAAATCATAACCGCATTACTAAGCAACCACTGAATATAATAAATCAAAATATGTATCACTTCAAAGCTCAGAAACTCTGCTTTTTAATGCTTCTAACCATTTCGATCAACTCTTGACGAGTTCTGAGTCGTCCCTCTAAACCGGAGTGAACCGCTGGTGATGCCACCTAGCTACGAAAACATTAATAATCATATTGTTCAAACTACTGCCTTGATCAACACAAAATAAGTGTCATTTCAAAGCTTAGAGTCTGAACTTTACAATGAATGTAGCCAATTTGATTAACTCCTGAGTAGTGCTGAGTTTTTCATAATTTATTAATTTATGAAATATTTTTGGTACTATGTACTGTAATATGTCAAAAACATCATACATCTCAAGTAGTCATGTGTCATTTGTAAGAGAAGAATACAACAAACATAATTGTTTTGGGCTTTGACCAAACTTGAGTGAATTTCTGTACATGAAGCCCCGCAAGACCCATATGTAAATAATAAATATCATCACTTACAGTGGATGCTCCCGATTTAAATACCTCATACCTTATTTCCTTCATGAGTTATTGCATGTCAGATAAGAAAGATGTGTAAAATTTCCCTTGAACACACTTTTTTTAATCTTTTGTCAGCAGTGTCTCAACATGAGATTGTCCAAATGTAATAAAAAAATACTAAAAATATAAAAAGTTTTCTATTAAATGATATCTAACTTTGAACTCTCCTTACTTTAGTTTTGATTCTTTACTTTTGTGTGTCATTTAGAAAAAACTCTAAAAATGCCTTCAGGACTTAAAGGGTTAATAAGATGTTCATCATAGATCTGAGTCATTTTCTCTTTCTGTCTTCAGTCTGAGTGAATGCAGTATTACAGAGAAACAGAGTCTCATCCTGACTTCAGCTCTGAACTCAAACCCATCACACCTGAGAGAGCTGGACCTGAGCGGGAATACACTAGGAAACTCAGGAGTGAAGCACTTATGTGACGTACTGAAGGATTCACACTGTAAACTGGAGAGATTGAGGTCAGTCACATTCACATACAAGAAAGAAAAAGTGTTTTGATATTTGAAAGAGAATAAAGAGTTTGTTTTTCTCATTTCTGCTAATGTAGGTTAAGGTGGTGTGATATGACAGATGAAGGTTGTTCTGCTCTGACTTCAGCTCTGAAATCAAACCCATCACACCTGAGAGAGCTGGACCTGAGCGGGAATAAACTAGGAGACTCTGGAGTGAAAAACCTCAGTGATCTACTGATGAACCCACAATTCAAGCTGGAGAAACTACAGTTAGTATCATTTTACTGTACAGCAGTTACAGTGAGATTAAAGTTGGCTGTTTATTTATTTTAAGGCAACTGGACTCAAGTCTCATCATTTATAGCACTGCACTTTCTGGTGTTTCTCCATCAGAAGAAAGATTCAGAAACACTATTAGTTAACGGCTTGTTATGTGTATCAGTAGAAAGAGCATTAAACTGTGAAGCATTTGAAACTTCCTATAAACATTTTTATATACTGAAATCTGATAAATCTTTGCTTTGAAACAATACAGAAGTGATAACAGACTAAAAACAGCGTAACAAATGACAGTAGATTATTCTGACAGAGTTACAGTTATACTGGACTAATGGTGCTTTACACTAAATCTTCATTTATTAAGCAGAATGTGTATTTAGAGGTTATAAACTACAAAAATGACTTTGAATTAATTGTTATTCATGTACAAGATTTTCTGATGATGAAAACATGAAATCAGTCCATTTAAATGTCAAGTTTTCTATTGTTTCCATATTGATCCTACAGATGGTGGACAACCAGAATGAGACTTTTACCGCCGCCGTTCCCGCGGCGGCAAAATTGGGATGTGTATTTGCTGCCTTTTACCGCTGAGTGGCGCTGTAATCACAGACTTTGAAAAGTGTCAGTTTATTCACTTTATGACGTAATCTGCCGCGGCAGTAATCTGAGCTGAGGCCACAGATAAATTCAAGATAAATATTGTGGTTAAACGAATTCAAATTCATTAAATTTAAACAAAGTAGACACACTTTAACATTGTGTGCCCAGTTTTTCTATAATTTAGAAAGGCTATGTCAATAGGTTACTTGTCATTTACTTCGTGTTATTTTAATGTGTTTGTAGATTTATTAACTGAAACATAACAGTGAAATAAATTAAAATTATTTACCGTAAAATTAAAACATTTTCAGGACTTGCAGTAGGCTACTAACCGATGTTAGTCGGTTTAAGCATTCTTTGTTATATTCAGAATTAAATAGGCTTACATGTTGTTATGATTATCAATTGAATTAATTAATAAATAATCAACCACAATGCCTATTACTGCCGCGGCAAAAATAAACCAGTCGAATTTCAAAGTCGTTCGCGAAATGACTAGGCTATACCGGGTGGCGCAAGTGACAGGGCAAAACAGCAGCAACTGCGGCATTTTAAAAGGTAAGTTACCTATCTGTTTATTTAACAAAAAAAAAAAAAAAAAAAAAACTTTTTTCATTATTTGAACAAAAATGAGACTGATTGAATATGTAAAAATATAAACAAACAAAGCAGAGAATAAAAGAAACTTTTAGGGAAAAAATATAGGCCTATTACGCTACAACAGAATTGGTTAACATTAACGAATTAACAAAATATGTAAAAATACATTAGTGTTTCGTGGCCGAATTCAAATCGGTTCAAATCCCGAACAAACAGTAGTATAGGCTATTCAGACGATAGCTCTGTGGTCAATGCATTAACAATAGAACCTCGGAGCTTCTAACGATCTGAGATCGAATCTCAGTGTAGCCGACAGTGTTTATGTTTTTCCGTTCTTGATGCTTAAATATGCATCTGTTTATTAAAGTCAATCGTCTTGTTTAATTATCAATTGTACATTACAACATAAATTTGCTACATTCCAGAGCCGCTGCAAAGACGACACTGATGAATTTGATGAAGGAAGACTGTAAGCCGATTGCACCAGAAAATGAAGATGATGAAGCTCGTCTTTAATCTGCTAAATTATTTTTTTTGTGTGTGTGTGAATCATTCACGAGATTGAGATGACTGACAGTGATACCCGGCCATAGCAACGGTAGACATTTTCCAAAACAGATCGAACAAATCAGAAAAATACTTTCAATACAGTATTACTTTCAATTAAAAAATAAACAATGAAAATGTAAAAGAAAAAGAAAACTAATTAAGTTTGAAAACCCATCGCACATTTCAAGGTATGAATAAAGTGTCGGGACAGTTTATTTATTTAAACAGGGTTGCATCGATAGAGTTTATTCCCTTTGTGATGCAAAATAAGAAACACAGAATCTTATTCTTGCAACATTTTAAATTTCTATTGTCAAAGAAATTGCAGCTAAATTATAAAATTAAAACGGTACAAAACGAAAAAAGTTCAAAGCAACAAATTAAGAACAGGCGTTTTTCTTTGCCTCTCTCGCGCTGGATATTTTTTTAATAAGTTTGGTCTCCCTCACTGCGCGCGGCGGGTCTTTCTCGAAATTAAGCATTAATAATACAGCTGATAATACTGTATATGTCGCTGTGTGTCATCCACACAAATCACGAAAGAAAAAACTGTAACAAATAGCTTTTGTTCCTTCAAAGATACAACATGCCTTGCTGAATTCACCTTACAATAAAACGAGGTGGGTCGCGAATTAAAGAGCTCTGTATCTGCTAAATTGAAATTGTGTGTGGAAAACCTTTAAATACAATCAATAAAACTACAATATATAATTTAATAAGATATAGGGCCTACTGTACATAGGCTATGGACTTTTGGAGATTTTGAGATTAATTAATCCCTAAAAGAATGTTGCCTTTGCTTGCTCATCAGGCTGGCTCCGACACTCTCCATATGAAAGACGGAACATTAACACCTCTGTCCTGCACCCCCACGATAAAGCAACTATTGCCTTCTCCAAACCCCCCACAGGCTAGCTGAGTTTGCAAAACAAAACAAAGAGTTTGCCACTCGTCGTGGTGTGCCAAAACACTTAATTATAAACTTCAATATTTCATACAAAACAATCTCAAAACGCTTTGTGACATTTTGAAAAGCCGTGGATGCATTACTGCCACTGGAACCATACTGGTTCTGATTTTATTGTTTGTCGTTTAAACGTCATATATATATATATATATATATATATATATATATATATATATATATAGCCTATATATATATTTTTTTTTTTAACGGAACTGCTTTTGAAATTACGATTGGAATTATTATTATAGGCTACAGAAGTAAAGTCATTGTATAATATTTGTTCCTTAGTGTAAAATGGAAATGCATGGTGATTTTATTTTGTAAATAGGCTATAAGCAAAAAAACTATGTTTTAGAACTAGACAAATCTCTCTGCATCAACAATAGACTATAAAATGCATTAATAGGCTAATATAAAAATATCAGTAGCCTAAGTTAGTTCGGGATTCGAACCTGTGTCATCTAAATGATCGTAACGTAAGTTCAACCACTCGGCCACGATTCACTCGTTGCGATACGGCCTAACGTTCCAGTGTGTGTTCGCTCACACGAGAGAGAAGCGCTCTTCATTCAAATGAACGCGCCGCCGCGTTTGTCCAACACTAATTCAACATGCCAGAATAAAACCTGGCTTTAGAACAATGCATAGCGCCACTCGTCGTGGTGTGCCAATTTTTTTTACAATAATTTAGTTTCATTTATTTCAGTGTTAATGTTTGAGTTAAAAAAATCCTTTACAAATTAAATTAACACAAAGTCGGCTATAAGAGTCCTTTATAGGCTATACGTAAAAAAGCAAAGGGCTTACAGTCTTAACATTTAGGCTACTTTGCTTAAATTCGATACATTTATTTTCAGTAGGGCCTAATAAATTTGTAGGGATGTAATTTCAGTATGCTTTACCAACGCTATGTATTCAATTAAAGTTCCAAGAGGTCTAGTCTCTATATTTCCTTCCCAGCTGACACTAATATGCAAGTGCACAGCAAAAATCACAACTTGTGCTTGCTGCGAACGCAAGTTATTTAAGGTGTCTCAACTGTACACAGTCTACCCTACAATGTGAATTCGTTACAAGGTTTCATTTAATTAAATTAATGTGCAGCAATTTGTACAAATAGAGTCTATAGGCCTACTATACTGTTGTAGCCATTAAATAATCTCATTTAGTATCATATTTGTTAAAATATTATAATGTTATTTTTTTCCATTTATGTTGAATATGAAAAGTGAACAGCACGAGTAAGATAAGATGCATTATATCGAGAGATGGATATGGAGTGGGTCAGACATGATTTTGACCACTTCATTAAGTTTTGTTTAGTAGAAAACCTTTCTTTAAAGTGAATTTCGTTTTCTATAAATTGTATCTTAATTTAAAAAAAAAAATTCATCAAAATTGCCTGGATTTAATAAGTAAGAGAAGCAAAGACACTAATCATGGAGGCGCCCGCGCGGTCACTTGCATTGCACGTCAGCTGGAGCGCATCTCATCCTCCTAACTTAACGAAACTCAGCATATATGCCTCACACAGGCACGATAAATACATCAAATACACAAAGCTTGAAATGTCTTCAAACGAAATAATTCAAAACGAAAAGAAAAAGGCTACTCTCTGATTATGTCTTTATGTGCTTTTCTCTCTAGGTGCGTTCACTACAAATATGGCGATCGTCAACTTCATCTTTGCAGTCGACACTGTCAGAAAACACTAGTTTATTGATAAAAATCAATGCACGCATCACCGGATTTACAAATACACATCTTGCTTGTTGCAGGCACACATTATGTCGAAAAAACGAAATATTATGTTGAAATAACATTATTATTAATAATACATCTTTTAGAATATTTGATTAAATGCTGATTGTTGCGCTTGTTCAATTTAATAAAATTAAAACTTAATTGTGATAATTAAAATAATTGAAAATTAAATATTTAGTGGCCAAGTTTTGCTAATTTAGGCTATTATATGCCTATTGCCTATATTAAGTAGGTCATATTAAGACAAGGCATATATTAGTTATTTTAGCTATTTTAGTTATGAGAAAAAAAAAATCTAACGAAATCTAAAATCTCAATCTAATAAATCAAAAAAAAAAAAAAAAAAAAAAATCTAACGCCAATTCAACATGCCAGAATAAAACCTGATTTTTGAACAATGCGTAACGCCACTCGGCCTGGTGTGCCAAAACACTACATTTTAAACTTCAATGTTTAATCCAAAACAATCTCAAAACGCATTGTGACATTTTTTTAAAGCAGTAGCCTAGCCTATATACATTAAGGGCATTGAAACCAGGATCTTAACTAAAACGCGTTCCGCGTAATCTCTCAAAAATTATGCCACACTACTCCATGTATTTTTTTTTTTTTAAGGACTGCTTTTGAAATCACTATAAATTACTATGTAATTTTATCGCTCACGAGAGCTCTTCATTTATCTAATTCCTCAATAGAATAGTAAAAATATTCATCGTCATTGCTCCTAATATCGTCTCTATTTTTAACTTTTGATTCTATTTTTTCAGTTCTAAAATTGATTCTATCTTTGGTTCTATTCTGTTGTAGCCTAATAGGCCTATTTATATATATGAAAAATATGCCTATTAGGCTTAGGGTTTTATATTTAACCCACTTACATTTTAAAATACGGCAATTGCTGCTGTTTTGCACAATGTCCCTTTGCGCCACCTGGCGGTCATTTCGGGAACGACTTTGAAATGCGGCTGGTTCAGAGCCATAGAGAGAAAGAGTTGCGACACTCTTTGATGTCGCCTCTATGGCTGTCACGTGGTTCATGTAAGCCCCAATAGTTCTAAAACACACGCTGGCTGTCATGCTCTTCTATGGGACAGACAGCAGCGATTGCATTATTGAACGGTAAATATAAAATAAAACACACCCCAAGTACTTTTTCAGCTGTTATTGCATTTTGTTAATGTCAGTTTTGCATTTGGAGACAAGTTTTAGGCTATATTTTTGGAGGGAAAAGCTTAGTGTTCATGTTCGCATGGGTAGCAGCACTGGCTTTAGCGCTCTAACTTTACTTTTCCATATCATTCATCTGATGATGGACGTCTCATGATATTTATTTTAGCACAACTGGGCTGTATTAGGCTATTGATTCACGTGATTTTGCTTATAAATTTTGATTCAGCCATTAGCCTACCTTCGTGATCACGCAAAGAGGTCTGCCGTGGCGGTCCGTTCAGAGTTCGCTTAAGCTAGCAGCTAGCTCACTTCTTCTAATGAAAGTGGCCACCCCAGGACCACAACGTGAAACATTATCATGTTAAGACTAAGAATATTATTTTAATATTAAGCCATACACATTATCAAAACTATAACAGATTAAAAACGAATTTAAGCATTGTTGATACAAATGAAGGTTTTCAAATAAACTATTTTTATTAAACAATGACAGACAACAAAAATGTGTGCTTGTGTGAACAAGAAAAGCAAAAATCAGGGGCAGGTGATCCATGAAACAGACAGGACTGGTGATGGCCATAACAATCCTAGAGGTCCACCAGCATTGTTCTCACAAGCCGCCTCACTCAAGGCAATAAAACATAATGAAAAGTTAGTATATCCCAAAAAATTAAATTAAATAAAAGTTGCTATAAAGGTGGCAGCGATTCATTACCGAACTCTTAACTGACGAAGTCGCGCTAGCTAACTAGCTATGTTAGCAGGCAGTGCTTGAAAATTGGTTGAACCAACTAACATAAAATATAAATAATTACGCTGTGCATGTACAAATGAAGACCAGTATAAGCATCGCAAAGGGCCTCTGATACAAAATAGACAGTTGACAATTCAAAAGAGGTCGATATTTCAACAACTTAACTCTGGAACAACTCGACGCGCAGCAATGTAAGTGAATGGGGTCCAACGCCAAAATGACAGTGTTTAGAACTATTCCGCTCTTCAAATCCCGGAAGTGGGCGGTTAAAAGCGCCGCCATTATTTACAACGGAGGTCTATGGGAGTGTCGCAACTCTTTCTCTTTATGGCTCTGGGCTGGTTTATTTTCGCCGCGGCAGCTGGCGCGGCGGTAATAGGCATTTTGGTTGTCCACCATCTGTATATATTAATCTACAGTGATAAATTCACTTATTTGTGGAGTGAGGACGGATCCAGACTGGGATTGTAACTAGTTTCCTCAAATGCTCCTGTCTTGGTTTGTTCATATCATTAAGTTTCCATGATTTTGCTGGTGTATTAGTGACTATATGGCATTTATTAATGATGCTTTTAACTCACACATGAACTTAACATTGATCAGTCATTTTCTCTTTCTGTCTTCAGTCTGAGTGTATGCAGTATTACAGAGAAACAGAGTCTCACCCTGACTTCAGCTCTGAAATCAAACCCATCACACCTGAGAGAGCTGGACCTGAGCTGGAATACACTAGGAGACTCTGGAGTGAAAAACCTCAGTGATCTACTGATGATCCCACAATTCAAGCTGGAGAAACTACAGTTAGTATCATTATACTGTACAGCAGTTACAGTGAGATTAAAGTTGACTGTTTATTTAATTTTAAGGCAACTGGACTCAAGTCTCATCATTTATAGCACTGCACTTTCTGGTGTTTCTCCATCTGAAGAAAGATTCAGAAACACTATTAGTTAACGGCTTGTTATGTGTATCAGTAGAAAGAGCATTAAACTGTGAAGCATTTGAAGCTTTGTGGCTATAAAATAGTTTAATATGCTGAGATCTGACAAATCTTTGCTTTGAAACAATACAGAAGTGATTACAGACTAAAAACAGCGTAACAAATGACAGTAGATTATTCTGACAGAGATACAGTTATACTGGACTAATGGTGCTTTACACTAAATCCTAATTTATTAAGCAAAATGTGTATTTAGAGGTTGTAAACTACAAAACTGACCTTGAATTAATTGTAATTCATGTACAAGATTTTCTGATGATGAAAATGTGAAATCAGTGTGTGACGTACTGAAGGATTCACACTGTAAACTGAAGAGTCACATTCACATACTAGAAAGAAAATGTTTAAAATCACTTCAACAGTTTAAACCAATAGACTTTTTTATACTCAATATCTCATGAAAAGTCTGAGTTAACATTATATTTGTGTAAAATTCTTCACCTTAATGATTTGTTAGTAAGATAATCTCTCTTCCTCTGTTTGTGTCTTTCTAGTCTACAGAACTGTGGCATTACAGATGTTTCTTCTTTAACTCAGTCTTTGACTAACTCAAAAGCACTGCAGTTTCTAAAAGATCTTGATCTGAGAGACAATATTATAGGAGACTCAAAGCAGCGGCTCAGAGACGAGCTACGAGACTCAAACTGTGTCCTGAGGTGAGGAAACATCACTTTATGATATTAAAGAGATCTTCATTTACCTCTGATATGAGAACAAACCTTTCAAACTTTCATTAAAGGACATTATCATTAAGCTTTATTGCAACACAGGGTTTGTGTGAGAACAACATGTAAAGTTGATTAAAATGTTTAACACAAAGGAGGAAAGAGAACAAAAGCTCACTGTCACAGCTTTATACATCAACACCTGCTTTATTAACTGTGTCAGTAATAGTGAATCATTTCAGTGTGAAACAGACTTGAAGCTCACATGAGAAATGTCTCTGTCTCTAGTGTGTTTTTACTGTGACAAGCAACACGTCACACTACTTTACACTTACTTTACTCTCAGTGATTTACTAAGAGCCTACAAACATGTTTAAACTAGAGGACAAACGGCTCTAACTCGTGGAGATTTAACTGAAAGGTTTAAACTGAAAGTAACATTAGTATTTGCTCGCTGTGGTTTATTCCACACGCCGGACACTCATCAGCGTGTGTTTCTCCTTTACAGAGACTCAATAGGAGTCGCAGGTCCTTCTGCACTCACACCAACACACACACACACACACACACACACACACACACACACACACACACACACACACACACACACACACACACACACACACACACACACACACACACACACACACACACATATGAACCTCATTCATGTTTTAAATCTATTATACTGAAAACTCAAATATTGTTTGAGAAATATCTTTGCAGGATAATGGAAAGTCATTAAATATGTCATTTCCACTTTGTTCCACTGAACACTGATTGTCTTCTCTTCTGGTTTCCCCTTAGAGAGTAGATGAAGATTAATCACCAAACGTCCCTAATAAATCATTACATCAGTTTAAATCTGTGAAACGGAGATGAGAGGATCAGTGACCATCAGGAGATCCACAGAAGAGCCTCATTACTGTCTATAAGGAGAAATACATGATTAATGTGTAAATGTGTTTCATACAGGTGGAAGAGACTCAGACTTTACAGTTAAATAAAGCAGCGTGTGTGTTAGCATGCGTATCAGAAACATGTGATATTGAATGATTAATGTTGGTTTAGTATTCAGCCAAATGATGGTTTAGTTTTATTTAAAGGTGGAACAGAGGATGAAGCAGCTCAGATGAGTCTGTCTGCAGAAATCTTCAGGATCTTCAGTTTAAGGCCTACAAATATAATAATGTCTGGATTGAACTCGTACATAATTATTAAAATATTTCTAATCATAAATGTGATTGTCAAGTATAGCACGAATGTATCATATGATGTATAGTCTACAATGTGAAATTTGTTAAGAAAATGTATATATATATTTTAACATTATCTCACTTACATTTTATGCACAGAATATATTTGTTTGTTTGTTATTCAGTTTCATTTTATATTAAGTTAGCTATGTGTGTGTCTGTTGCTAATGCACATATATTCAGTATATTGTCTTTGTTCTGTGGATGGAGTCTCTTCTCTACACACCAACTAAACATTTGTACTATTATGTACCTTTCACTTGCTCTGGTCTAGATAGTCTAATGCATTTTATTTAGAAATTCCTGAAATCTCTTTCACCACATATACATTCACATGTAAATAAAATTATAAATATACATTTAAGAGCAAACATTTTTGTTTGAAAAGTTCACTTGCTTGTTATGAGTATTATTAAGCTACATAAGCAGATCCAGAGAGATTCTTATGCTTAATGTTTTAGACGTTCTAGATGTTAAACATAAAAGCCTTTGAGTGATCTTCAGATTTGTTTATGAAGAAACCATGCTGGTCTAATATATAAAGACAGGAATTTTCCCAGTGTATGTATATTTAAAGGAATAGTTCACCCAATGTAAAATGTAAATTGTCATCATTTGTTCACCCTCATGTCATACCAAACATGTATGACTTTCTTCTGTGGAAACACTAGAGAATATATTTAGAGAAATATCTCAGTGTCTCTGATTGGTTGCCAACATTCTTCAAAAGATCTTCTTTTATGTTCCACAGAAATGAGCCAGCGCGAGTAAAACTGATTTAAGCCGACACTGGCCCTTCATAAAAAGCCGTATGTCAGCCAGAAGTGTTGTCTACACAGTCGGCACGACTCTGGCCCATTATCTTTTCACCGATGTCGACACTGAGCCGACAGTAACGCATTTCAGCCGGAATCGGCCCAAATGTGCACTCTAAAAAATGCTAGGTTGTTTTTCAACCCAAACGCTGGGTTGAGACTGTTGGGTAAGGATGCTGGGTTGATGTAACCCAATTTGGGTTGAAAATCGTTCTTAATCTGTAACCCAGCGGTGCTGGGTTGGAAACGCGGACGTGAAAGAGAGCGCGCACGTCACGCAACAACACGGACGACACCAGTCGGAGAAGCCGCCATTTTCTTAGCGCCTTCAGGTGGTTGCCGCTGGTTGCCGCCGAACCGCGTCATAGCTTATTACCATAAAGTTGACTTGTTTTCAACTCCTCTCGCCGTCCAAGATGCACCGCGCCGCCCTCGCCGGAGCTCGCCGTCGGCTCTCATTGAAAATGAATGGCTTCCGGCCACTTTGACGCTCTCGCCGCCAGCGGTGTGAACGCACTTATCTTAAAAGTATTATATAAATGCCAGACTTTTTTGTTACTGTTGTACTTGTTAAATTATGTTGTTTATTTCATAAATATTTTTTTTTCCAAATGCTGCTTTGACGCAGAAAATTGTTAAATCCAGCTAACTGTTCTGTCTCATTTTCCCACTTCTAATTTCAACTCTGTTAAGCCTTGTATATTTGATATCATCGACCCTGATTTCACTATTTTTAAAGAGCAATGATGTTTTCAGTTCTATAAACCTGACTACAGTTGCCTAGTTCAATAATGTTTACTAGCATCATGACCGCCAATTTTGCCTTGCCACTCTGTAATTGGGATATACATCATTTAGTCATAAAATGTATTTTATCTGTTATTTTATCTTAGATGGACGAATATGTGAAAACTAAACTAAGAGAATAGAATCTTGAAGAGTTAATTCCCACATTTGAAGGTATGAAGTAATATTTTACAGGGTTCATTGTAATCGTAAGCCACTTGCACACTTTAAAACTGGAAATTTGTGTAGAAATTACAAATCGACTTTTCTGTTGAATTGATCAAATCTGCTGTTCAAACAAGCGTATTTTTAGAAAAGGTTTGAATCTTCACTTGCCTCACGATTCGATTACAATTCTGAGGGTAACAATTAGATTATAAAATGTTTCATGATGCATCACGGTCCGTGTAACCTTAACAATTAATTTTTCAGATTATACAATGCAAATGCAAAAATTAAAAATTGAAACCAGACGTTCATCTTTTAGTTTTTCGATTATATCAATGGATATTTTCCATTTTCTCCCCTTTTTTCAATTTTACTTTTGCTAAATTGTGACATCAGAAACAATAAATTTTGAATAAATGAAATTGAGCAGATTTTCAATTTTTCAATGTTTTTGTCATGTAATTTGCGCCGTAGGCTGTGTCATTAGCACCACAAGCAATCTTGTTCTCATTATAATGTTATGTATATGACTGATTAGCGATGCACATTTTGCACTTAATTTTATTTTTCGTGATCAAAGTGATTACAGACATCACTGCGCGTTTTCGAAGCCATACCGAAAAACAACTTTCATTAAAAAACATGAGAACAGAATAACACTGCAGCATTATTAATATCATCAATGATTTTGAAAAAGAAATAGCCTATCTAAAAAGAATATAACCGTCTGAAATAACCCAGAGTCGATAACGTCGGGCATTGCATTTGAGCTGAAACTGAGTGAATGAACACCAGTTGGTAACGGCAGCGCTTTGCCGTTCCCTTGAAATGTCCTTAAAGGGTTAGTTCAACTAAAAATGAAAATTACACCATGATTTACTTACCCTCAAGCCATCCTAGGTGTATACATTCTTCTTTCAGACGAATACAATCGGAGTTATATTAAAAAATAGGACCCACTTTATATTAGTTGGCCTTAACTACTATGTACTAACATTTAAATGAATAATTTAATTCAATGCACTTATTGTGTACATACATGTTTTTTCATTGTACTTACATTTATAATTACACTGTTGACACGTCCCTTACACCTAACCCTACCCTTAAACTTACCCATACCACCACACCTGTCCCTAACTTTACCCTTAAACTTACCCATACCACCACACCTGTCCCTAACTTTACCCTTAAACTTACCCATACCACCACACCTGTCCCTAACTTTACCCTTAAACTTACCCATACCACCACACCTGTCCCTAACTTTACCCTTAAACTTACCCATACCAACACACCTGTCCCTAACTTTACCCTTAAACTTACCCATACCAACACACCTGTCCCTAACTTTACCCTTAAACTTACCCATACCACCACACCTGTCCCTAACTTTACCCTTAAACTTACCCATACCACCACACCTGTCCCTAACTTTACCCTTAAACTTACCCATACCACCACACCTGTCCCTAACTTTACCCTTAAACTTACCCATACCAACACACCTGTCCCTAACTTTACCCTTAAACTTACCCATACCAACACACCTGTCCCTAACTTTACCCTTAAACTTACCCATACCACCACACCTGTCCCTAACTTTACCCTTAAACTTACCCATACCACCACACCTGTCCCTAACTTTACCCTTAAACTTACCCATACCACCACACCTGTCCCTAACTTTACCCTTAAACTTACCCATACCACCACACCTGTCCCTAACTTTACCCTTAAACTTACCCATACCACCACACCTGTCCCTAACTTTACCCTTAAACTTACCCATACCACCACACCTGTCCCTAACTTTACCCTTAAACTTACCCATACCAACACACCTGTCCCTAACTTTACCCTTAAACTTACCCATACCACCACACCTGTCCCTAACTTTACCCTTAAACTTACCCATACCACCACACCTGTCCCTAACTTTACCCTTAAACTTACCCATACCACCACACCTGTCCCTAACTTTACCCTTAAACTTACCCATACCACCACACCTGTCCCTAACTTTACCCTTAAACTTACCCATACCACCACACCTGTCCCTAACTTTACCCTTAAACTTACCCATACCACCACACCTGTCCCTAACTTTACCCTTAAACTTACCCATACCAACACACCTGTCCCTAACTTTACCCTTAAACTTACCCATACCACCACACCTGTCCCTAACTTTACCCTTAAACTTACCCATACCAACACACCTGTCCCTAACTTTACCCTTAAACTTACCCATACCACCACACCTGTTCCTAACTTTACCCTTAAACTTACCCATACCAACACACCTGTCCCTAACTTTACCCTTAAACTTACCCATACCACCACACCTGTCCCTAACTTTACCCTTAAACTTACCCATACCAACACACCTGTCCCTAACTTTACCCTTAAACTTACCCATACCAACACACCTGTCCCTAACTTTACCCTTAAACTTACCCATACCACGACACCTGTCCCTAACTTTACCCTTAAACTTACCCATACCACCACACCTGTCCCTAACTTTACCCTTAAACTTACCCATACCACCACACATGTTCCTAACTTTACCCGTATCACACCTCAATATCAGCCAAAGTGTTTTACAATACAATATGAACACAATAAGTACATTGTACTTATTTTTTGATGTAAGTGCATAGTAGTTAAGGCCACCTAATATAAAGTGGGACCAAAAAATGTCCTGGATAATCCATCATTATAATGGCAGTGAATGGCATCCCAAAATTTGAAGCCCAAAAAAGTGTATCCATCCATTATAAAATGATGTTTCATCATCTTCATTTCTCTTACAGCTGAGAAGATTGATCAAGAAACCCTCCTTCTTTTAGATGATGTCACACTGACCTCTCTTATCCCCATTATTGGACTTCAAGAAGTTCAAGAAAATTTGCCCACAGTATATAGAAAATTCAAAAAAGTAAAATTCAAGAAGTACCTCAAGAATGCACTTGATGTAAGTACAAGGTATTAGGTGTAGAAGGCATGGGGTTCATCTGCTTTAAATGCAAAAGGTCTTAGGGGCCTAATATCAGAGCTTTATTTTCACATTTGAGGGTTGTACATCATGTATTTTCTACATCTAGTTACTTTCAGTGTGCTCAAGCTGGATGTCATCGCACATTCAGTATTATTAGATCATTTTGTGATGAAATTGCTGAAGAACAATTTGATGAGTTAGAGGAAGAAAATATACAAGACAGATTAGCTTTGTTTTTAGCGAAATTAAGGTCAAATTCCTCCCTTGACGTTGAGTACTGTTAATTTTGTGGTAGATCACACATCCAGCCTTATCAGTGATGTTGTTGGATCTCTACAGAGAAACACCGTCTCTTTTTTAAGAGAGATAGGCCACAGCGAGAGTCCTGGGGCCCAGAAACTCTTAGAACATTTTGCGTGTGCGGCTCAACCATTTCAGGGATTTGAGTCAGAGTACAGACCAGGGGCGATTCTAGGATTTTCATTTTAGGGGGGCTCAGCCCCCAATGAGGGTATGATGTAAAAAAAAAAAAAAAGAAAGTTAGTTTATGGTCTAATGCTCATTATTAACTAGTTTCATTCATTCATCCAGTAACATGCATATATGGCACGGTTTTATAATCACTGAGGTACCGAATGTGAGGTATTTAGGGGGGTTCGGGGGCATGCTCCCCCGAGAAAATTTTGATTTCTCTGATCTACATATGTGCATTTTAAGATGTTTTGAAGGCCAAAAAAATTGGATAACAATAGCTTTAAAACCATGTGCGGGCAGCTGTTTATTTTTCACACTTCATCAGCATCACACTCTTTTTCTCTTTGTTTTTATCTTGCTCTGTCTCTTCCCCTCCTAAAGCTGAGCTTTGACTGATATAGGCTTTTCATTTTTTTCTGTCAGTGAAGTAAACATAGGGTCAACTGATAGGTTGATTTATGAATCATTTTCTCAGACAAAGCTACCAGGAAAGCTAGGTAACTAATTTTATTAAATTCCTTCACAATATGTACACATTCATTATTGATCTAGGCCTAATACATGGTTTTGCATTTCGACGATGAATGTTTTATAAACAAAGCCCAGATCGACGGATTCTCTCTATGGCTCTGGCTTCGCCCACACGACCCGCCTCTAGACGCTCGTTTTTTTCCGGAAAGACTCGGTACAGCCTATCTTTTCTGTTATAAATATAATAAAACTAAAGACTTTTTGGAGATATGAAGGATGCAATACTACTCTATAGGTACTCAAGATTAACAGGAGATTGAGTGAAAATGAGCATTTCACCCCCCCTTTAAGAAAGGAAAATCAGGGGCTCAAAAACGAAAAGAAAAGAAGATTAAAGAGAGAACGGCAAATGAGGGCAAGCAGTTGCTCACTCAGTTTTTTTGAAAAGAAAGGTGAGCTCCAAATGCATCATCGAGCATTATTTTAACATACATATCTACTCCAGGTAGAATAGCATACATTTATGTTCGTACTCTGTTTGAATAATATACCAATACTTTATAGTATCACACCCTACATAGCGAGCAAACAATGTTTCTGGGTAAATAACAGGGAGTGAGAAGCAGACGGAGGCGGAGCTGGGAGCTCAACACACTGCCACTCCAGGCAGCTGCCTAAACGCTTGTCTCCTCTTCTGCTGCAGTTCTCCCCAGAGTCAGAAGTTTACATGAAAACACTGTATATTTACCTCCATTGTCAAAATCTAACACCCGCGAAAACACAGATCGTTAGCGCCTATTTTACCGCATTGTTATGCAAATTAGCTCACGCATGTTCTTACATTAAGTACAGGATTGTTCTCAGTTTAATGCACATCTTAATGATTGAAAATGACTTATTTTAAAAACGTAACTCAAAGACTGAAGGTCTAGTTTGGCGGTTAGTGTACTCTGTGATTCTATAGTCTGCATTTATTTTAAACAGACAAATAATCATCAATTAACTTGCACTTTTGACAATAAAACAAAAATATATTAATCAGAGTGTGGCTTATTTTGTTTACATTTTAAGTGTTTTTATGATAAAAATGCAATACCCCACCCATTGGTATCACTATGATATTTGGTACGGGGGCCCAGCAAGATGGTTTGTACCCAGGGCCCAAAATTTGGTGCTACGCCCCTGTATGTATGTATGTATGTATGTGTGTGTGTGTATATGTATATGTGTGTCTGTGTGTACCTCAGCTTAACATATTTTCCCACTCAAAATTCCTGTTTGTGATTTACATTTCTGCTCTCAACAGAGTCAAATGTAGATTCAGAAAGAGCTACTCAAATGAAAGAGTGGCTTAAAAATAATATCTGGCCACTAAGTCAGGTTGAGCAATACATGAAGGAGACATCTATCCATAGGGCCAAATGGATTCGTGACAATGGAACCAAGACAATCATGGAAATATTCAAGGAGTATCCACGTCTCCTCGACACACCAGGCATGGTGGGTTTAAATTTAAGAAATAAAAACAATGGCTCAGTATTTTCTTTTTTGTTTTACAACTTTGTTTGCCATGTTGGCCTTTGTTTTGTATTTTTTAGATATCCCAGGATTTCTTCATTTTGAATCCAGACTCCGCTTCAAAACTCACCGAAAATTGGGTACCTGTGTTTAAGGATAAGATTCTGCAGTTTGCCAGCAGAGAGAAACAATGTCTTGATCTACTTTCCAGTGTAGAATTGATGTCAGCAGTAATGGGTATTAAGAACACTGTTACAAATGAATAATTCAGTCTAAAAATTGATTACTATCTCTCATGTCATTCTAAAAAATGAGAGATTTTCCCTGTTTACAATTACTGTTAGTCAGGACCATTTCCATTTTCATTTTGTTAACTATTTCTTTGTAACACAATTTAATAAATGAATGTCATACATCTAGATTTATTGCAGTCAAATTTTATTGCAGTTTTATGAAACTTTTTTTTTTAATTTTGAGTGATTTTTGTGAACATTTTTTCATTGTATTCTAAAGAGATGCAGAGTGATGTCGCCTTGCAAGTACTTCCTGTAGTCCTTCCAACATCAGTGTACAAGATTGGAAGGAAAACGTTTAAACCAACTTTCATTGAAACCCGGAAGGCCTTCATAGACATACAGCCTGTAAGTTAACAGCCATTGCTAAAACTACACGATTTAAGTATTTACAATATATTGTATGGACCCTTTTCACAGACTGACACATTTTAACAATTATCAACGTCACAAATCTAGTAATGTTTTTAATTAATTTTTTGAGTGAAAAAATACATTAAGTAGTGTCACCCAAAAATGAAAATTCTGTCATCAATTACAAACCTTCCTGTGTTCCAAACCTTTAAGACTTTTGTTCATCTTCGGAATGGAATGACGATATTTCTAATGAAATATGAGAGCTTTCTGTCCCACTATTGACAGTCTATGCAATTGTTGCAACAATGGGTTGTACATTAATATTAATATTAGCTCAAATGATCTATAGGGAATTTTAATAATTAATCATGAATATGATTAATATTTTGTATGTTACAGTTACATTAATTTATCGCAGCTGAACTAGATTGATATATGAATTATTACCATAACGGGTTATGGTTCGTCATTAATACATCAATAGTCTTATTTCACTTAGAAGTTATGGGATAACTTTAATGGAATTAATTTAGTTATCAAACAATCTGTTTGTCCAGCAAACATTGAACGTAAGATTAACTTAACTCTCAAGGAAAATTATCCTTCTTACAAACACAAGAAAGAGTATCTTTTCCAGGCCTTGAAAAGACACCTTTCTGTGTTTGTAAAATTAGGTTACTTAAATCGTACCAAGATAAAGCATATAGCTAAGATCGAACATTTCAGTGACTTAGTAACATGGGCAATTAAATCAGAGTCAGTCAAGGACATATGGAATTTAATAATTGGACTAATACATCGAACTAAGGAATATATCAAACTACACAATACACACGGATTATATGTCTATGTACATAAGTTAAACAATACAAGATAACGAATAACAGTGAGAGAGAGAATAAAATGATCCGAATTAGAGAAAGATAGAATGACATAAAAGGATGAGAGAGCGGATGAGAGAGAGAGAGAGAAGGATGGGAGATGAGATCGGAAGTGAAAGCAAAAATCTGCAATCAGAGATCGCAGTAGGCTATGGCAAAAATCACAGACAGTAACCCTCGAGAGACCACAAAGAAATTACATTAAAAGTTCAATTCAATAATCGATACTTGCATTGCATATGGTTCTCTTTGTATGAGGAAGGAAGGCAGGGTCCTGCGTGTCGTCTGAGGGGAGGCGTGCGCGTGCTGTGTCTTCCATGCGAGCGCGGGAGGTTCAAAGAGTCTCTTCCTTTGAGGTGAAGTTGCCGGGAATGATTCAGGCTAAGTTCATTCAGCTCGTGAATGAACAGAGGCGAATAGGAAAACGAAACTAGACTATAGAGAAACATAAAAAGAAATAAAAGAGAAGAAAAGAGAAGCAGGCCGAAGCCGGCCCGGACTTGGGTTTCCAAAGTTTTTGAGGAGGGAGAAGAGAAAGAGGAAACTGAAGGTTTAGGCTTTTATCAGTGTCCCGTGTACCGTCCCCTTTTTTGTGGACGACGAATCCTCTTAGAGCATTCCGAGCTGAAGATTTTCTTTGTGTGTTAATGCAGTGTGGAATCACGAGGGGGCAAAGTATGATATTATGCTCAGGGAATTAAAAACGCATGGAACCATAACGTTTATCACAGCCTCTAATCAAAAATCTTCTTCGTCGTGCAAAGGGGATCAAAACAATACTAAGGACGAATATTGACAAAGATAGCAACATAGAGATACATTCTTTTGTTGAACAAAGGCACTTAAAGATTACATTACTGTAATTCAAAAACACAACTATTCTAATATCACACTGGTGAACATGCAAATCACCTGGAACACTCTTTGTACATTTTTTATAGTTAGTAAAGTGAAATTTTACTAGTGGAAGTCCATATATGTCAATGTCTGTGTGTGTATCTGTGAGGTCGGCATCTTTCAAAGTACATTATTAAATAACCTGAAGTTGTAGTATACTTTGTTAAATTATGGAATTTTTTAAGTGTTTTTCTTCATTCTTGCAATTACTTCATTGCTACTTTCAGAAAGTAATAAAACATGATAAATGCGTTGAAAGGCCATTTAAAACATTTTTTAATAAAGTGTATATGCTCTGCACAAAAGGCTAATTGCACACCCAGCACCAGACGTCATTAAGACGTTGTTTTTTGGGCTAAATCAAGTCGGCCCGTCATAGTCTTCATTTAGCCCAAAAATAGACATTGAAAATTGGGCTTTATTTGGTCCGTCTGCTTTGGTCCAAATTTAGCCCCCCAAAAAAGACTTTGAAAATTGGGCTTTGTTTATTTAGCCCAAGATGCTTGTCTGTTTTGGACCACATATAGGCCTAATATAGCATAAATACAATTAAAGTCTATTGTAGCAAGTGAAGAAATAGATTGTAGAAATAGTTTCACAGTTAGTGTAACTGCACATCCCAGAAATACATTATCATTATTTACGTTCGCAAAACATATAAATACCTACATGATTTGGCATAAATCCAGCAAAAAGCGCTCCCTAGTGGTTTATATCTTGTTGAAAACGCTTGTGCTGAATATTATTACACCTATTTCTGAACATTTGTTAACAATTACTACATTAAATATGCCTATAATGCATCCATAAAAACATTAAGTAGTTTAAATACCGTAGACCCCGATAAACAACAGCACTTAAATAGCCTAACTGCATATTATTCACATATGTGAAGCAATGTTAAATATATTGAAATACATTTTGTATATTTGAAATATATTTAAAAAATACTTAGAACTTAAAGCTTATCAATTGTTCCTCGTGTTACATCTGTAAATTTGTGTAGCCTATGAGAAATTATGTTCCTAATTATATAATGTAGTTTTTGCTATTTTATTTATACACCACGTTTACCATTCCACCATTTCTAAAGGTAGACCTATAGGCCTATATTATATTATAATGTAGCCTATTATATATGACTTCAACATTGTTTTACATTTTCAATGCTTTCATATTCATTCCATTTACAGTTTGCTATGGCCACAGGCCTACTATCCACTTAAAAATACATCAGGTTTCAGGATATTTTAGCTGATTATCAAACAATTCACTCCATCAATCTAAAATGTATGTAAATGCTGTGTGACTTCTACCGTATGGGCGCGCGCGCTGAACATTTAAGCCGCATTTGAACTGGAGCGGAGGGCGTTACCATGGAAACGAGATGGCAGCTCAACTGAAATCAGCGGAACTCCGTCTCTCACTGTTGTTTTAACTACTTTAAGGTAAGTTTAGTCCATAACATTACAAAAATAGTACATACAAATTTTTCTAAGACTTTATTTCATGTAAATCACTCGCTTCCGTTGAATATTTACTTTATAGCAATGGTTTAGTGTCTTCGAAAAAGTCCGTTAGCATCTCAGCCCCCTTATATAATGTTAGGGGAAACCTTGCACAAATAAATAGGCTAACAGTAGCTTGTGTTTGTTCGGGATTTGATGTCACTGAAATTGTTGGCCAACACTGTGGTATACCAATCGACTACGAATTAAGTTTCTGAGAAATGCCAATCTCACGACCAATTTGTATGTTTTTTACGAGGTGGCGAATTCGTACGATCACTCGTGCAAAAAATTCGTATGATTTGTCTAAGGCTACGTTTACACGTAGGTGGCTATTTTCATAAACGGACATTTCACCCCTCTTCGTTTTCAAAAATAACATCGTGCACACGAACCTGTGTATATGCTGTCAAGAGCATGCCAAACCTGTAGGTGGCAGTGTAACGAGAAGCTCAAGCCCACCTTAGCCAATCGGAATCCCGAAAATAGTCACATTCTGTGACGTCGCTACCTAAAACTCCGGTTTTCTCTGTTTACATGCAAACGTACAAACGAAGATTTTCAAAATCTCCACTCTGGCCGGAGTTTTTAGAAAGAATCGGTTTCATTGGCGAATCCTCCCTTTGCGTGTAAACGAAGGCCGCAAACGAAGGGAAATGTCTCCGTTTTTCCAAAATAACCATGTACGTGTAAACGGGGCCTCAATCCCAGTAACGAGTTGGTTTAGGGGCAGGGTCAATCGTTCAAATTCATTCAAATTGGGCAACTCGTATAAAACATACCATTTGCATAAAATAATAAAAATTCGTATAAGTGAGGTTGTTCAAATAAGAACGAATTAATACAGTGTTCTCGTGTTTTAAGTGGACTACAAAACAAAAAACAATTGGATTAACAATTTCTTAATTCATTAACAAAGGAATGATTTAATAAAAAGTTATCAACAATTTCTTAATTCACGCCACGGGCAATTTATTTTTTCTGCATGTTCTGTTTTGTACGTGAATAAATGTGTCAATGTGCATGCATGACCTGTTGAAATACATCAGTAAATTAGGTCTATTAGGTGTAGTTTCAAACGTTTTATTTTTTAATAATTTGGTCACAATATTGACAAAGTAGCCTAAATAAATTAGTCAACCTGTTAGAAAACTATCACTGTTCCACCAAAAAATCCACCTTTTCAGTCGTTTTATTTAATTTATGGTATAATGCACACCTCATGTTATAATCTAAAATACTGCCTACTGGCTAGTAACATGCACTGCTGTCACTGTAATATTTCACCGTAACAGTAAATAGCTGTAACATTAAACCCTTATGATAAATAACCTAAATTAAATGTTATCATGCTAAATTATTATTATTACCAGTAATTTATTCAATTGTGCCATCTTCATTTTCAAGTAAAAACGTTATGATTACTGAGCAAACCGTTCCTTTACGCCACCTGGTGGTGATTTGATTGTACTTATCGGGGAAATAGGCATTTTGGTTGACTACCTGTCAACTTGATTGATTGATTGATTACTGGTCTGTTGAAACAGTGTTGTTGAATATCAACTGATGCACAGCTGACATGCTACTGAATGGCTACTGATAACTAGTAGAATCTCAAAATGGTTTGTAAAGAAACATTTATATATGGCAGAAGAAAATATCTCAACATTTTGAAGTCAGTTGAAATAAAATTACATATAAAGAGCCTGTCATTTGGGGGCATATGAGGACAGGTTAAAAAAATAAAAAATAGAACTATGCCATTCCTTAAAAGATTAAAACCCGTAATTAAGACCAATGTAAGTTTGTACATTCATTTCTTAGAAGTTTTCTAAATTTAAAGAAAGAATAAAGTATACTCATCAGATATGCTTTAGATAGGTTTTTGTTGCTATGCTGAAAAAAATCTTACGAGTTTTCATTTCAACAAACTATTTTACTAGTTACGTAATAGCGAGAATTGGACCCTAAACTAAAGTTTGAACCACATTATACATCACTGCCAGCTGTTTCGGTTGGTCTTAATTACACAAAACAAGAAACTCTGACTCAATGCAGTCAGACCTCCCCTGGCCAGCCCAGGGAGAGTGGCCCGTCCTGAGCCAGATTCAGATTTGTCCACCACCGCTGGAGCTCCGTCTGGAGCAAAGTCAGTCCTAAAACGGACCTTTGGGTCTTGGAGGGACAATGCTCTGCTTGGACAAGGAACATGGACCAGAGAACCGTGGTGGTCAGACCGGTTGGGGAAACAGCCTGACCCAGCCCAGAAAAAGTGTACTTTGTGCGGGCGAGACTTCCAGTAAATAGGGTCTGGTTTGGACACCCAGTCCCTCGGTGCCAGGGCGTGCACAGCGGTGAACGTGCACCATCCTGGGTGAGCTAGGGGTGAAAGACACACTGGAGGATATTCCTCCTTGTAAAAATGTCCAAAAATATCTTGTATTTGAAGAAGAGCTCCATGCTCGCAGACCTCCCGGGCCGGCCCCAGGGAGGGTGGGTCATCTCCGGTCAAAGTCAGATCCGTACACCTGCTGGAGCTCCTGCTGGAGCAACGACGGTCCAAACACGGACACTCGGGGTGTTGTAGAGGAGGGAAACAACACTCTTATCGGACTAGGTAATGGAAAACAGGCCGTCAGGTTTTCTTCCTGGTGTATTGCCTTGGCATGATGGCTTTTCTACTATGTTTATGACATTAAAAATAAAACATATGTCATGTAATATTACATTAAAATATGTTTAAGACTAAACTTAACTTGTGCCTCATGTCTCACTTTACCCCACAGCATTTGTCTCACTTTACCCCACCGCCACATTTTAGAAAAAAACGATCTCTCTTAGCAATTCAGGCTTATCTTCAGCTAGCATCATCACATGGTTTTATATGTTGGTAGTTCATCAACATGTATGATATAAGTTTTTCTACCTGAGTCAATTTGCTTTGGCACAACAGTTGATTAAGTTGAAAGCAAGACAATTTACTTTTACATGCAAAAAAAAATTTTTTGTGAAAAAAACATGCTTATTACAGCACCATGAGATCCTCTCCTTCATGGCCACGGTGAAATGGAAGGGGCTTGAAAACATAATGGTCATATGACCACAATTGTGTTCCGTTGCCTAGATATAGGGGGTGTCTCACATTACCCGATGTCTCACATTACCCCGTTCTCCCCTTCTCAATTTTAACATTGTAAACTTCACTCTACATTCACTGAATGGAACTTTCATTAAGCCTTCATCCTTTTAACACATTTTAACAACTTCAGTGAACACATCCAAGACAGATAAAGTCATCGTCATCCATAAGTCCGTTGAGCTCTCCGCAGGACTCATGATACCACCGTTGGCAGTGGCAGCAAGCCACCCATTCCTCAGTTGTGAGGGTGGAGGCACGGGGGGCTGGCCCAGTTGTGAGGGTGGAGGCACGGGCACGGGGAGCTGGCCCAGTTGTGAGGGTGGAGGCACGGGCACGGGGGGGCTGGCCCAGTTGTGAGGGTGGAGGCACGGGCACGGGGAGCTGGCCCAGTTGTGAGGGTGGAGGCACGGGGGGCTGGCCCAGTTGTGAGGGTGGAGGTACGGGCACGGGAGGCTGGCCCAGTTGTGAGGGTGGAGGCACGGGGGGCTGGCCCAGTTGTGAGGGTGGAGGCACGGGGGGCTGGCCCAGTTGTGAGGGTGGAGGCACGGGGGGCTGGCCCAGTTGTGAGGGTGGAGGCACAGGCACGGGCACGGGGGGCTGGCCCAGTTGTGAGGGTGGAGGCACGGGCACGGGGGGCTGGACCAGTTGTGAGGGTGGAGGCACGGGGGGCTGGCCCAGTTGTGAGGGTGGAGGCACAGGGGGCTGGCCCAGTTGTGAGGGTGGAGGCACGGGGGGCTGGCCCAGTTGTGAGGGTGGAGGCATGGGGGGCTGGCCCAGTTGTGAGGGTGGAGGCATGGGGGGCTGGCCCAGTTGTGAGGGTGGAGGTATGCGCATCCTCATCAGGCTGGCTGGTTACGACAACTTCTTCCACACCAAAATAAATGTCCTCCTCTGACAACAGAAGGGTTTCTGATGTTTCCTCAATCACCCTTTCAGTGGTTTGGCTTGGCAAGAAAAGGTCAGTTGGAATGACTTCCATGGAGACAGGAAACATCCCTGAGGCTCGGAAACCTGTAATGATGCAATGTAAATAAGACGGTAAAAACAATGATCCACTTACTGCTAATCTTTTTATACAAATAATTCAAGACAACTAATTATTATAAAAGAGTCAAACCTGCTTGGGCATTCTCAACAGTGGCGGCCTTCTTCCACGCGGGGCTGAACACAGAAAAAAGGAGCTGTTTTGGAAGCTTCTTCCCGCCTGTCTTCCTTGTCCACTTGCGTCCCAGTTCCTGCCAGTGGTGTTTCAGGCTTCGAAACAGCGATCTGTCTGCTGGCTGGAGGGCGTGGGTGGTGTGGGGAGGATAGCTCACTACATGGACATTATTTTTCTTCATGAGCTTCAAGAATTCCAGATTGAAGACATGGCTGTAGTGGCCATATAAGAGCAGGACATGGGGTCTTGAATCCTCCTTAGGCAGCTGCTGGACGAACCGCTGGCCCCACTCCAGAAACAGCTGGGAGTTTATCCAGCCATTATCTGACACGCGGATAATTGCTTTTTCTGGTCGTTCCTCCAGCCACTCTGCCCTGAGCCTCTTTCCCTTAAAAATTACCATTGTTGGGGTGTAAGTCCCAACTGCATTGAACCCAGCCAGGACTGTTGTCGTTTCTCCTTTTTCCCCTGATGTTACCTGGAAGCAGGACTTGCCAGTCACCCCAACAACCTTTTTTGAGATTAAATGGTCCTGCAGTCCGGATTCATCACAGTTCCACAGGTGAGATGGCATCTCCTGGATCTGTAGGTGGTGGAGGAGTGACGTGTAGGTCTGAAACCATTGCTCAACAACTGTGAGATTCATCCCAGAGGCCCTTGCAGCTGAGAGTGATTCTGGCTTGCGGAGGCTCAGGTTTGGATTCCTTTTCATGAACCCCTCAAACCAGTAGTGACCGGCTTTTTGCTTTTCCGCAGAAAAACCAGGGATCCCATTAATTTTGGCGTACTGGAACGCAATACGCCGTATATCACTGCGTTCCAGGGGGAACCCCCTTTCAGCTAACATTTTAACAAGGCTAGCCAATTCACTCTCAGCCTGAGCTGAGAGCAGGGGGCTTTTACCTGAGGCATGGCGGTAGCCACTCACCAGCCCTTTCACTCGCCTTTGCAGTGTTGATTTTGGGATGTTCCATGCCCTAGCTAGAAACCTTAATTTTGGTTTGTGTCCTTCAGTCACCTCCTGCTCATATTCTTCAATAGCCCCTGCCATTCTCTCTTCACTCCACTGGTTTAGTTTTCTTCATTTTCTACTTTGCTGTCTTTTCCTTTTCTGTATTGCCCTGTCACTCCTTTTTTCTCGCTCTCTCTGTCCCTCTCCTCTCTGTATGGGTGCCATCTTGTATATATTGAAAAATATAAATTTTATAAAAATGTTATATTCAGACACATTATTATTACTTATAGCTTTAAAATGTTATCTTCTTGTTCATGAAATGGCTCCACTGAGTTTGCTAGCATTAGCCCTAAAACTGTCCCACTCAACTTGAAATGCACTGTCCCACTCAACCTAACACTGTCAGGTTGAGTGGGACAGTGCTGTGAATCTAATTTTCACAAATATTTTATACAGTTAGATGCTCATTGTTAAGTATAAATGTATGTAAAAGTAAAAGTTTTATTGTTACATCATAAGTGACATAATTATTAACCTTATTATTCTAAATAGATTTACACTTGCCGGGTGGCTTACCGTGAGGTCCCAGGAGTCAAGCAATTTGAAAAATAACAACCAGACCATATCTGTGATGTCACACCAATCACAACCTTTATTTCATATCCAATAGACATTCAGCTACAACACAGAAACACTTGTTGTGATTGGCTTACAAAATTAACCCTTTATAGGGTTGTAAAGGGGCGGAAAATTTCCGGTAAATTTCCGGAAAGTTTCCAGTAAATTTCCATGGGAAGTTAAGCTGGGGAATTTTGGAAATATTCATTACCACGGCAACCGCTTGCGCGTCCACTCTGAAAGTACACATAAGAGACAGATAGACACATTATTTAAGGTTATTTCTATTCGTTAGAATATTGATATATGAACTTGTTGTCAAGTAAGCCCCGTTGCGAGCATGTGCGTCTCTCTAAACTTTCAGTGTGCTGCACTGCTCTAGTTGACTTCTGCGCCTTCCCCCCCCCCGAAAATATCACGTTCATTTTGAAAACGTAATTCCTTTTGTGGATCCTCTTGGTCTTTCTTCATGTTTCTTTGACAAATATCAGTGTCTCAGTCTCACGCACGCTGCACGCGAGTTAACCACGCCTACTTATTTACATGTCGCGGTATACACGGAATAAAAAAATCTGTTACGGTTGACATTTTCTTCCGCGGTAATGATACCGTCATACCGCCCAGCCCTACTTATGTGGTAAATAAAGTTATGCTAGCTTATTTAGCATCTAACTTATCAGCTTGCTATCTACTAGATGAATACATTTGTATGTGATATTTGCTATTTAAACATTTAATAAATGTATTTCCCCATAATATCATCAAAACTTACTTCACTTTGTTTAGTCCACAGGCTCAAATGTGTGCCTTCAATAGTCTTGTGCTTTGAGCTTCTGTACATGTGATGGAGGCTGCACAGTGCCAGTAGGGGGTGTGGTCTCAGTAGCCATGCAGTAAGTAGTGTGCTATGTGCATGTGATTGAGGAATGGCATGGATATTCAAGTGAATCTGAATGGAATCTGTTTGTTTTAGTCAAGATTATGCTAAAATATACGTTCCTCAACTATATTTAAGTTCCCTATAAAGAGCCAACCCTCAACTTTGAAAATTCCCAGTTTATTCCCGTTTATTCCCATAAATTCCTGTTAATTCCCTTAAATTCCCATTAATTCCCATGGAAAGTTTCCATCTTTGAAAATTCCCAGAATTTTGCAACCCTAACCCTTTAAAGTACCCACAAGCTTAAGTGTCCCACTCAACCTGATGTCCCACTCTACCTGAATTCACCCTATTGCGCATCATATCTTACTCGGTCGTGCTGTTCACTTTTTTTAAAAATCAACATATATGGGAAAAAAAAACATAATATTTTAACAAATATGAAACTAAATGAGCTTTTTTAATGGCTACAACAGTAGGCTATAGTAGGCCTACATACTCTCTATTTGTACAAATTGCTGCACATTCATTTTATTCTGAATTTTGTACACAAGTTGAAAGGCATTTGTTCAAATCAAGTTCACGGATAATTGTGCATGCATTTATTAATCATTATGATACTAAAATCATAACAAAGTAGGCTATGCTATGTACAAAAAATCAGATGAGCCCAGAATATGAACGCAATTACACGTTAAGCATTTTCCTCCCATAGAAAACCATTATAAGAACGCTTAATGTGGCTTAATGCAGATTAGAATGTCCCCTTATTTTGTTGAAATAACGAGATATTATGTCGATACTAGGCTACTGTTGTGTCCACCGTGAAATTCCAAGAATGTGTCCACATTCTTGATCAGCGGAAACGATTTTTTCTTGTTTGGGATCTGACTGGCCAGCGTATTTGAAAAAGTTAAGCAAACTTTCCTGTCTTTTTGACATTTTTCCCCTGAGTGAAATGATCGAGGCTATCGAACAGCAATCTCAACTAGTAGCCTAGGCTACAACAAGCGCGCAAATCATGTGTCACAAACATTGAACACTACACAAACAGTAATTTATTTTTTTCATTTAGACAATTAATTTTCCAAAGTGACACATGGTGCCGGATCCAATAAAAAAGGTTCCGGATCCAATGTACACTCTAAGAAATAAATCCGTAAAATAACAGAAACCCCTGGTTTCACAGACAAGGCTTAAACCTAGTCCCAGACTAAAATGCATGTTCGAGCTGTTTTAACCTTAAGTAACTTGCACTGACATATCTTAAAATATGTCAGTGCCATTGTTTTGTCTCAAGATTCACACCAGTAATGTTTTTCCCCCCCTAAGGCACGTTTATAAAAGCTACTTAAATGTCCTAATTGAACTGCCTAATTCTGGCTTAATCTAATCCCTGTTTGTGAAACCAGGCCAAAAAGTACTGGCAGCTCATTACCCGGATTTTGTCCCGTAATTAAAAAACGGAAATTTTCTGTTAATTATTTAATGGTGTATCTATAGTAAAAAAGAAAAAAAACAGATAAAACTGTACTGTACTTTTCCTACAGTAAAAATAAAACTTGTGAATTTAGGCAATATACCTACAGCAAATAGAAATTTTACTTTTCTGTTAGTTAACAGTGTAGCTATAATGATAATAATTCTTGTTGAAAACATTCCAAACAGAAATATAGACCCATTTCCCTGGAGGTGAGAGGTTGGCCTTCTAAAGCTCTTGGTGTCATCTTGGAGATGTAATGCAATACGGAGGGCTTGTTCAGACAGTTTGGTCATAGACACAGTGATATTTTGTTCTCTAAGCTGAAATAAATGCTTTTACATAAAATGGTAAATATTACTTCATTTTTTATTATTTATTCATATCCAATATTTTGTTGTATTAAACAGTAGTGTATATAAAACATTGGGACATCTCTCAAAAAATATATTTTTTTGAATCATTGTTTTAGATTGTCACTAGTTTGGGTCAAAATGACCAATTTCACATTTTAACATAACTGAAACATGCATTAACATTTTCTTTTAAGAATGACACTTGACGTAGTTGACATAAAAAAAAAAAAAAATGACCCTGTTGTCCAGAATAGCAATGAAACAAACCCAACCCAGTTCAGGAACAGAGTGCAGATTAAGCGAGAAAAAGTGATACATGCATTCTACAGCTACTGTGTGAAAAATAATCAATATGCTGCCAAAAAACATATATTATGTGTTTGTACTATATCTATCGTTTTGAGTGCCTAGTTGGTGATGGGAGTACAATAGCATGCCTGTTGAGACCGAGACACACAAACACACCACACTCCTTTCTCTCCGTTCCAGATGCTACTTCTATGGCTGTAAAACAAAAACAAAATATTAAATATAGCTGCGAGCAGCGATTACGGGCCCAAGCCGGTGGCACCGCAACCCCAGGCACCGGGGTGGCGGTACCGCCGGAACATATATATATATATATATGTATTTATATATGTGTATATATATGAAGAGTTCAGATGCAAAAGCCTCTAAGTGCCATCTGAAATTTGCTTCCAGAATGATAATTTTTATCAAGCTTGTATATTTATGTTCAATAATTTCACTTAAATGGCAAAGCAAATTACCTATTAATTGTCATTTAAGTGAAATTACTTAACTTAAATATACAAGCTTGATAAAAATGATCATTCTAGAAGAAAATTTCAGATGGCACTTAGAGGCTTTTGCATCTGAACTCTTCATATATATATATATATATATATATATATATATATATATATATATATATATATATATATATATATATATATATATATATATATATATATATATATATGTGTGTGTGTGTTTTTAGGAGAAGTCTCTTCTACTCACCAAGGCTGCATTTATTTGATTAAAAATACAAACAAAAACAGTAATATTGTGAAATATTATTCCAATTTAAAACAGCTGTTTTCTATTTTAAAATATTTTACACTGTAATTAATTTATGTGATCAAAGCTGAGTTTTCAGCATCATTACTCCCGTCTTCAGTGTCACATGATCCTTCAGAAATCATTCTAATATGATGATTGATGGTCAATAAATATTATTATTTTCAATGTTGAAAACATTTGTGTACAGATTTTTTTTTCAAAATGCGTTGATGAATGTAAAGTGCAAAAGAACAGCATTTATTTCAAATATAATTTGTTTTAACATTATAAATGTCTATACTGTAACTTTTGATCAGTTTAACTCCTTCTCGATGAATAAAAGTATTGATTTATTTTATTTCTTTAACCTAAAAATAAAATTACAATTATTGCTGACCCCAAACTTTTGAACGGTAGTGTTTAATGTTACAAAAGCTTTAGATTTCAGATAAATGCTGTTCTTTTGAACTTTCTATTCATCAAAGACTGTACACAACTGTTTTCGACATTTAAAATAATCATGAATGTTTCTTGAGCATCAATCATCATATTAGAATAATTTCTGAAGGATAATGTGACAGTGACGACTGGAGTAATGATGCTGAAAACTCAGCTTTGATCACAGGAATAAATAACAGTTTAAAATATATTAAAATAGAAAGCAGCTGTTTTAAATTGGAATACTATTTTACAATATTACTGTTTTTGTTTGTATTTTTAATCAAATAAATGCAGCCTTGGTGAGCAGAAGAAACTTTGCTTAAAAACATTAAAAATCTTACTGACCCCAAACTTTTGAACAGTAGTGTATATATATTATATAAAAATGTAAGGGACAAGACACAGATAATTTTACTTGCCTGACCTGATTAAAACAATGAAAAAACTTAAATGAAAAAATAACTTGGGAATCACTAAAACGAGTGAATTAATCTGATTTTATGATACAGTCAAAATATTCTACAACAAATTCTTTAAATTCAACGATGTTGAGAACGGAACAAGAATAAAAAAAGAACTATAAACAAGCTGAAACTAAATAAAATAAAAATGAAAATGAAAGTAAGCAGTGTTGGGCTCACACAACTCTCTCATTAGAATCAAAATGTTTCAACATTTGCGATGTATTTGGATGCTAAACTATCCTTTATCATAGGCTTTGTACTTCACTCACTTTCCAATATCGACGGAAAAAATCATCCTATTCACACGCGCAAAAATGTGCTTGGAAACATCACAGTGGAGCGGTGCTTACCAATTGAATGGTACGAATTGTAGTACTGACTATTTAAACAGAGCATTGTAAATTTTATATGTTAGGTTGACTATTTTATTAATATATTTTATTAAGGCTATAATGAACAGGCTGCGATGTCAAGATTGCAATGCTGGAATGTGTGTGTGTGTATGTGTGTGTGTGTGTGTGTGTTTGGGGGGGGGGGACACATAAAAACATACTTTGTCATTTTGTTCAGAACATCATTCAAACTGCAAAGTGTTAACTTATATTTTTGTAGAGTAGCAATAAAACACAACATTGTGCTTTTTTAAAATACATTCAAGCAGTCCGCCCCCGAAAATGAAACTAAAATGCTCATGACTGCACAGGCATTCATAATGGTGCTCGTCCTCAGCGAGGAACGAGCAGAACAGAGTCAACGTTTTTTAGGTCATTCCTCCTTCCATAGGAATTTATTGAAAACGCTCGCTCTGCTCCACACCATTATCAATGTCCGTGCGGACGAACATATTTTACTTTCGTTTTTAAGTTAGCGATTAAAAAGCCCCCAGCGGTGTCACACGTCAGTTAACCGGTGGTAAAATATTCTCACCGTCACATACCTAGTATATTTTTATATAGATATAATAGGCCTACCTGATTTTGAACACAAGAGGGCAGTATAGCACTATGTTTGACTTTATTTATTTATTGTTTAGACTAAACAACCATTCTGGCAGTTTTTAAACTTAAACTTCATTCTTAAATTGAAAAAAAAAGAATAAAATGAGTTAAGTTCAGATATTTGTATACTTTTATATAGTAATAAATGGTGTATAATTAAATTTTTAGAATATATGACGTTTTTAGTGTTTCCTTTTTTGACATTACTTTAATCCCTCGCCATAGCAAAACCGTTTGAGATATTTATTATCCGTTCACAATTTAGCATAATTAATATATTTTTATCATGTTGAAAAAGTTTGGTGGGAATAAAATAAACCACTTAGATAAAGGTGGCTAAAAATTCGGAGGCTGATTTTGCAAAAAAATCAACATTCAGACCAAAATATCTGACTTCCTGATGGTCAGAGCTAATGACTTTAAATTAGAAAGTTGTCCGGGTCGATGAGATCAATATATGAACTGAGTTTTTTTTACTGTAGTTAAAACTAACCCCCCCACTTTTGTCAAAAGCATGTTGAAAGTGACAGACTTCCTGCTGCCAGTTGGTGGCGCTATAAACTTTGACTCACAATAGTTACATCCATCTAATCGGCCTCTTACCACGGACACTCTGCTGAAGTTTCATCAAGATCAGTTAATGTATGCAGAAGTTATTCCACTTCGTGTTTCTCTTTTCTCGCCATAAATTCGATTCCTCGCCACGGCCAAACCGTTCGAGATATCAAAAATCCGTCCGCAATTTAGCATCCTCAATGTCTTGACTTCATGCACACCGAGTTTGGTGGGGATTGGATGAATTCTCTAGGAGGAGTACTTCGCATTCCACAGCAAGCGTTTTCCAAACAACCCATAATAGCCGACTTCCTGTTGGGCTGGTGTAAAACTTGACGGGGGAAAAGTTGTTTGGCACAATGAGATCTATATGTGTACCGAGTTTCATAGTAATTCATGCAAGCGTGTTTGATCTATGGACCAAGTTTTCAGACCCAGTTCAAGGGGGCGCTGTTGAGCCCCCCTGCCACGCCCGGGTACCAGCTTCAGCCCGGCCCTGATGCCAGGGGGTTCGGACTTGTGTGCAAAGTTTCAAGAGTTTTTGAGCACGTTAAGGACCCCAAAAGCCCCTGAAACCTTGATTAACAATATAAAAGCAATAGTCAGATCCCCCCTCCCCTCACACACACAGAGACACAGAGAGAGGGAGAGAAAATTCTCCAGAAAATCCACATTCAAACCAAAATATCTCTCTTCCTGTTGGTCAGAGCTAGTTACTGTAAATTAGAAAGTTGTCCGTCTTGATGAGAACAATACACATACCAAGTTTTGTTGCTGTTGATAAAACTAACCCCCCCACTTTTGACTAAAGGTGGCGCTACTGAGCCATTTCACAACGCCCGTTTCTGAAACTTTGCACATGTCTACTGGATAATAAATGTGATGTGTCTGTCGAGTTTCATGCATTTTCAAGCATGTGAAGAGTCTCAAAAGCATCCGAAAAGAATATTAAAGTTTGATGCGTTGCCACGGCAACAGTATCTAAGATATCAATAATCCTTTCACAGGTCTACATCTGCCGTGTGTCTACATTATACACATAAAGTTTGAAGCAAATCGGGTAAAAATAAGAGGGTGATTTCAAAGCATTTTGAAAGGGACACACTTCCTGCTGCCAGTTGGTGGCGCTATAACTTTGACTCACAATAGTCACATCCATGTGATCGGCCTCTTACAACTAACACACAGCTGAAGTTTCATCAAGATCAGTTAATGTATGCAGAAGTTATAACACACTTCCTGTTTGAATTATTCGCCATAAATTCGTTTCCTTGCCACGGCCAAACCGTTCGAGATATCAAAAATCCGTCCGCAATTTAGCATCCTCAGTGTCTTGACTTCATGCACACTGAGTTTGGAGGCGAATGGATGAATTTCCTAGGAGGAGTACTTCAAATTCCACAGCATGCGTTTCCAAACAAACTATCGCCCTTTCAGGGCTTGGGCCCTAATTAGCAAATGGATCTTGCTGAGGTGCTTTAAATAGCATTGAACATGTATCCCAAGAAATTAACTTGGAACATACATGGCATTTCACTTCCTCTTTATCTTTGACTTTAGTGAAATTAAGCCAAGCCTTTTCACTGCATCGCATATTCAGCCATCCTAGCAAACAACCAACTGACCAAATGAGAAATGAAGCAAGCGTGTAAGGACAGCCTGCATGATAGAAGGAAAATCTGCGATGTGCGATAACATTGATATATTGTGATGACAATAAGACTTTCCATAAATAAACAAACACTAAAGGCCTCATTATACTTCTGCGTCGAACTCACGTCGTAGGCTGTGTGTAGCGCGCGTACCCTTCGGCGTAACCTGACGCGCACCTCTCCAAAAATGTAACAATGTGTCAACTCTACGCGGACGCAAGCGCTGTGATTGGTCTGCTAGGACCGCTCCCCCGGGTTTCACATGCTTCCTCTGCATGTGTAATTGCGCGTCAACGCGGACAACGACGCAGAAGTATAAATGAAAACCAACGAGTTGCCTACAGCGTAGAGGCTCCGGCGTAGGTCCGACGCAGAAGTATAAATCAGCCTTGAGGCCCTTTCACACCGGATGCGTAACGAAAAAGCGAATAGTTCGTGTGCGAATAGTTCGTGTCAAAACCCATCACATGAGCCGCGTAAACACGGTCTCTATCTCTATCTTTGACGATTAGCTTTCTATCCCAAATGTAGTTTAGCCTGCTAGCCTACACAGCACAGGACTATACAACAACTAAATCTATCACACAACATACTCACAGTCGTGATAACCGAGTTGGTTGGCAATGCTACGCCACACAATCATTGTCCTTGTAGTATATGATTGGCTGAAGTCTTTTCTGTCGCCGCAAAAGGAAAAAAAAAATCGACATCGAAACAGAAAAAAAAAAAGTCGTTTTTTCGCTGCAGCACATTCGCGTTCGGTGTGAAAGCACTCATTACACAAACAGCTGATCAAAAACTAAAACCACCTTTTTAAAGGTTGTATCAGTGATTTCAGGCCCAAAAAAGGCCCAAACATAAATGATCACATTCATCTAATCTTTCCTAACGATCCGCTAGCTGCCCGCCCCATAAGCATGCCGTCAAAAAAACGCATAAGCATGCCGTCAAAAAAACGCATCTCTGTAGGCAGCCTAGGCTCTGAGATCTGCACACAAAAACAATTGGTTTCACCAACCACTCAAAACCAAAACAAAGTGTTCCAACCAATCACCGACAGGGGTGGGTGTTGTGAGGTTTTGCGCTCGTGCACGGCTGCACGCGAAAACCTCACAACCTGCTTATGGGGCGGGCAGCTAGCGGATCATTAGGAAAGATTAGATGAATGTGATCATTTATGTTTGGGCCTGAAATCGCTGATACCACCTTTAAATTCAGAATAGGACTAGAATTTAATATTTTAATTATAACTTGCTAGAGCAGCAACAATAAAGCTTACAACAGCAAAGTCACTATACAAACTCAATATCTGACAATCAAAATTCTGGGCAACATTTGCAAAAGAATGAAGAACTCGGGCATCAGTCCTTCCTCCTCTCTCTCTGCTGTTATTTCCTGCCTGCAAGTAATGTTACCTGGTAGAGAGGAGCTGCCGTTTTGTTTCAGCCAGCAGCTGAGTTTACAGAGTTGTGCTAAATGTACAAGATTTCAACAGAATAAGACAGTGTGAGTAACAAAGGAGTTTGTGTAATGACCTTTAAATCTTCCAAGGATTCTGGAAGTCACTCAGGTCTGACAGGAATCGAAGCAGTTTTGAATGTTGTACTGTTTTGTGCCCTTTTTTCTGTTTTAGACCCACGTGGAGCTGGAGATGAAGTTTTTGCTCGTTCACAGCCAACCTGTTCACATACAGAGGAGACGCGGTGTTTTTTTTAAACAGCAGTCAAAATGACTTAACAGTTAACGTTTGCAGCTTACAATACCAAGAAAACACTAACGTTAAAGGACAAGTTCGGTATTTTACACTTAAAGCCCTGTTTACAGATCGTTTCTGATGAAATAGAAATACACACGCTTTCCCCCCCTCCTCCAGAATGGCTGCATAGGTGCACTGGAACATTCCTTCCTAAAACACATTAAACTTTCCTTTACAAAGACGTGAAACTCACCGAGTGGTCAGGGGTGTTCACTGATATGCTGACACAAAAATCTCTGCAAAAGATGCTTTCCAACAGGTTTTATCGTAGTTTTTGTCCAACTCCATTGACTTGTATTGGATGTGCTGTGAGGTACAGTATTACTCCGCCACCAACTGGGCTGGAGTGTCTATTATTCAAGCTCTCAACGGAAGAATGTACGGGTTTGAGGCGTTTGGAAGAATAGGTCCACAGTTTTACAACGAATGGTAAAACACCTGTTGGAAAGCATCTTTTGCAGCGATTTTTGTGTGAGCAAATCAGTGAACACCCCTGACCACTCGGTGAGTTTCATCTCTTTGTAAACGAAAGTTTAATGCGTTTTAGGAAGGCTTGTTCCAGTGCACCTATACACCCATTCTGGAGGTGGGGGGGGGGGGGGGGGGCGAAAGAAACCTAAAATTCTCGGGACAGCAGCATGTGTCCAAATTTTTATCTTAACTGTTCTATTTCATCAGAAACGATCTGTAAACAGGGCTTTGTGTAAAATACCGAACTTGTCCTTTAACTTCTATGACATTTCAAAATTACCTTTTACACGCAAAGTGGAGCTGGAGATGAAGTTTTTGCTCGTTCACAGCAAACCTGTTCACATACAGAGACAGGCCCGGCGCCACGAGGGGGCAAGAGGGGGCATTGCCCCCTCAGATCTGATTTGTGCCCCCTCAGTTTTATTTTTGTATTCATGGTTACAAATTAAATGTTTAACCTTTTATTTATGTGCCCGAGAGTACGGTCCCACATATGGGATTTAGAATGTTCAGTGACGTAACAGAACTGCCAGATTCAAACTGTGCTTTCGCGCCAGAGACGGACGAGCTCAGCGCTGTCATATATCACAACTATGCAATGTTTTCAACCACATCGTGTTTATTTTAGGTTTCAGACATTTAAATACACATAAGCACTAGTAAAACAATACATTTGGAGTTTGTAAAATACACAGATGTCAGTGGAAGCAGCAATAACAATCTATTCAAATATAATTTGCCAACATGTCCCAGTCAGCAAATTACCTTTGGCAAAGATGTGGGCCAGATAAACAGCTGAGCTGTGGACCAGATTAGTTTGTGTTTGCCGGCCCAGATATGGCCCACATCTCCTTTGCCAAAACTGAACCTAAGGACTGCCATAACTCCACCAAGCATGAGCCAAATACTACAAATTCATGTGGCCCATATGTGGGCCTGGTATGCAACTTTAATATGGTTGAGTTCTGTTAAAATCTAACGGCCCTTATGTGGCCCACATGCAGCTGACAGTATTTAAAGTCTTATTAACTCACAGGTAAATTAAACACTCAACAACAAATGCACTCAAAACTATTTATTTTGACACGCATTTAAATAATTACAGCTAAAGTGTTGTACTTAATTACAGTAGTATTCAGTTGAAAACATTTATAAAAATAAATATAATTACAGCAAGAGTTGAATAATAATTACAGTAGTATTCAGTTGAAAACATTTAATAAAAATAAATATAATTACAGCAAGAGTTGAATTTAATAATTACAGTAGTTTTCAGTTGAAAACATTTAAGAATACATAGAATTACAGCTACTCAGTTGTACTTATTTTAAGTAGAATTCAGTTGAAAACATTGAAGAATACAAATTAATAATATAAATAGCATTCAAAGCAAATTTTTTACACCAAAGTTCAAAACACTAGATCAAAGTGTGTATTAATGTTATGTTCAATTAGTCTAATGAGAGTAATACAAATAAATCACAGTAACTTGGTAAAGAGATCTTTAAAGAGAAATTGAGAAAGTTAAAGCAAACTTGAAAGGTAAAGAGTTGAGAAGTGTGTTGATGTGCAGAGAAGTCTCCAATGAGGGTCGGCAATGTGTTGATCTTTTCCAGTAAGGGGATTCTGCCTGACTGCACCTGCAATAAAGAAGAATTTAAATAATGTTAGCAGCAATACAACCTGGAAGCTAGAGCTGCAGGATAATGAAGAAAAAAATAATTCATGTAAATTTCCTTTAACATTTTAATTGCAATTATTAACAAATTGTACACCTCTGAACTACCACTGTATGAAAGTTTTTTCCAGTAAATTTTCAAAAGGAATTGCAAATTGTATTTTTCAATATGTGGGCCAGAATTATACCATAATTCCTTATGACAAATTATTACGATTTTTAGAATACTTTTGCACCAATAACCGGTTAAAATTTACAGCACTGCATGTATTCTGCTTCTTTTTTTTAAAGACATGCACACTCTAATGTAAAAACACACCAACACAGATAGCATTAATGTCATGTTTTAGTCCAAAGAGTCTACAAAAATAAGTGTTTTTTAACTAACACAAAGTAAACTCAAGATAATCCGCAATGATGCGAGACAATTTGGAAGCAGAAACACAAAACAATAATGAGCCAAGTACTGAATGCAAGGAGGAACATAAAGGGTTAGTTCACCCAAAAATGAAAATTCTGTCTGTAATTACCCTCAAGTTTTTCCAACTTCTGTGTTGTACGTCGGAGCGTAGACTCACTATTGGCCGACGCTGGTCATGTGTGGGATGCTGGCCTACGTTCTGACGTACAACACAGAAGCGCTGTGCTGTTACACTATGTGAACTCACTTAGAGAAAAAATGAAGAGTTGAATAAAGTCGTTATTTTTGCTTGTTTTGCACACAAAAAGTATTCTCGACACTTGATAAACTTAAGATTGAGCCACTGTATTCTTGGACTATTTTAACAATGTCTTTACTAACTTTCTGGGCTGGCAAGTTTCAATAATAATTTCAATAATAATAATTCGTCCGCACCCGCTCTGACCGCAAGTCCACCGTCAGTGTAGTAGGTAGGCACTAGGCATGTTTTTTGTGTTCATTTCTATTGCATTACGATTGAAAGCAGTATCAATAATGTAAAAAACATGATGTGCAGTCAAGTTGTGTATATGCTGTGAGTGTTCTCACTGCGCGCGCTTGTTGTGATCAAGCGGCAACCTCCCCGTCTCTCTCTTGAAACCAACACGGAAGTGAGTTAAACTGCAATTCGTTGACTGGCCGCTTGAGGCTGTTGTCAGAAGTGAGTCAAATCTGTATCTCCCCCATGTTAAAATGACCAACTTTACAGCAGAAAAAAACATGTTTAAAGCCTGGTGTCTGTATGTGGATTTGGTATATACAGCTAATTTTGCCCTTCATAACAACTGTGAGGGGGGTGAATTATTTTATAACTCGTCCGTTTAGTTGATTAATATTTAAATTTAAGGGTGTGGCCAAGCCACTTGATTGACAGATGGATTGCCGCTGTCAGTGCTAGCCGTTTGTCTGCTGTTACTAGCCGTCACTTCACCTCAGCAATGTTAGCTGCTGAACTTGCCATCTCTGCAGTGTTTGTGCTTTTTTTCGGGATTATTATTTCATACAATTTAATACTTGGGTAACGTTACAAAGCCCACGTCTTTGGATTCCGTCGTTATCGTTCGAGAGAACAACCAGCGCTGTATTTCAGTTGTTTTCGTCTGTGAACATGCACTAATGGATGTCTGACAATTAAAACGTCAATAAATGCTCGTTCGTTCTGCTCCCATGGAACAGATGGATTATATGCTTATGTAAGTTACCGTCAGATGAAATCATGCAGGCGTCGCGCTTTCTCCGTCCGTGCAATAAATGCACATGAATGAGCGCGGATTTTCTAGCGCATTTATTTGCACTTCAACGGCAATATATCTATGGTTTAACGGTTAAACCATAACCCATTTGAGAGACGGCCAACATCAGAATTTAAAATGGACTGAATAAGCTCTCTACGAACTTGAGCGATGCCGCGCTGACGGACCACGAAAGAGTGACGGACATGTCACATGTAAGTTATGCACATAAATCACTGTCATACACAAACACTCTCGAAGTAATACACAGTCTCACTTGTAGCCATGTCTTTTAACTATTATAATATTTCGAAGGGCAAAAATAGGAACGTTTAAATGGCTTTACATCATCAGCTAACACGAACACGTCGAGCTAGGTGATTTCAGATAGCCAGGCCAGGCTCCTCAGCTCCACTCACGCCCCGTCTGTTTGTCTATTTTCTGTTATCCGGGAGTGACGCAAGGCCAAGATGGCGACGGCCGGCTCCGCCCACTTTAGGCTTCAAAAATGCTCTTCAGAAACCTACGGGTGACGTCACGGACACTACGTCCATATTTTTTTACAGTCTATGGTTGTGATTCGAGGAGTTATGACGAGTTGTATTTTGACGACTTGATATTATTTCTTATCCACTAAAATCTTCCAGTTTTATGCGACATGTAGCCTATTGTTACTTTTGCAACGACTCTATTATTTTTCCAGTCATAGACCAGCGCTCAAGCACTGACTAGAATCCAGCGCTGATAAGAATCAGCATTCACGAGCTCAAAAATGTGTTTGGCGCTGACAACAATCCGGTGGTGCTGAGAATCCAGCACTTACAGTACTAGAATCAAAGGTATGGAAAGTTGACAAGCCATTAAAAAGTATTGACTTAAGAAACATATTTTTTCAAATATTTTAAATAAATCATGTTCCCATTCACTCTGGCGACGAATTTTAAAATTAATTAAACTGTATTCTATTTATAAGGTAAAACTTTTACATTTTTAGGCATTAACTAATTCAAATCCCAAATGCCAAAATGTTTTCTTTGTTCACCAAGTAATTTACTGGTCAGGCATTATTAACTCACAGTAAGGAGAAAATAACAATTTGATGGATAATTTAAATATATTCTGCAATCACATTTTAGTAATGTATTCATTCCGCCATCACATCTGAGCAGGAAACACTGCTTGGGTAGTTTCAAGATATACAAATAATTAATAATACAATAATAATGTAATTGTTCATATGTGTTTATTCTTGTTAGAAGATTTTTTTTTACTGATTATGAACACAAATTAATCACAACAAACCAAATTAATTGTAATTGTATTAATTATACCAGAAAACAAAACAAGAAAGAAAACAAGAAAACAAGCTGATACCATGGTATTTTAGGCCTACAATTCTAACATAATTTTTCATGAAAAATCAAGATTTTATTTATTTATTTTTCAAAAGTAAGGTTAATGTAAGCAGCTTCTTGCAATACTCTTCTAAATGCGTAATAAAACCTAAGTGCAAACATTACCACTTTAATGATCGTCCTTTATTTTTCAGTGCATTTGTTTTACAATATATGGCTATTACTGTCATGGGATTAATTTTATAACTATTATTATGTAGTAGTGTAATGTAGACAGACACAACTAAAAGAGGTTTAAATTTTTCTTTGTACACTGAATATGGGTTGGCACTTTTAATTTTGAACTCTCAAAGTGCACCAGATTGATGAATTTAACATTAAAATGCACAAAATTTTCTTACGGGGGGGCATGCCCCCGGACCCCCCTAGAAGGCCTGAGGTCCACTCACCACAGATTTACCAAAATCCTGTGAGAAATACTGGTATTGCTATGTCAATGCAATTTATAACTTTTTTTGGGGGGGGGGATGAATCACTGTTGAGTATAGTTCAGTTGTATTAACAAAAGACAGTTTTGCACTTATTTCATCTATTAACTCTCACTCATTCCTGCTCGCTCAGTAGTTTGGGGGTGGGGGGCGTTCAGGGACCTGGATATTGGATAGGGGGCGCTGGCCCAAAAAAGGTTGAGAACCACTGCTCTAACCTAATATTAGGCTACAAAAAACAACTCACACAAACCTGGTCAGTTTTAAATCTTCTGAGAAAAAACAGCTCTTTAATATCTCCCTATAACTAAGCGCTGGTTAATAACAGCAGCTCACGAACGCTAACGTTAGCAATAGCCAACGGAAATTCAAAATGGTATACACGATGTACCCAGACAACATAACATTTAAATAACATTGGATAACGTACATTTTTCCAAAAGAAAATGACTTACCACGGAAAGGCAGACTGTTGCAAAATCTTTTTTTTGACGTTCTGCTTAAAACGTCCGTCTCCGGCCACGGCAGTTGCATCAGAGATCAAAGTCCCATAATGCAATTCGAAACGTAAATAAACAGAAATACACCCGTAAATGACGTTCTACGGACAATTTCTGTCCTAAAGAACTAAACATAGGAATCATGAAAACGGGACCAACAGAATTAAATGAATATCAAAAAAAGTCTCTGAATGAAGAATAAAAAAATATATAAAAAAAGGTTGTGACACCACTATTGCAAAAGTTCCTTAAATTACTTTATATTCGTACAATGTTCACAGGGGCAGAAGAAACAAAAACAAATATCCGATTGTATATGTCATGGTTGTTTTTCATGTTTTAAATTTTAGAAATAAAACATCAGTTTAAGAATTGTGGACATAAGGATTGTGTGAAAGTCGTGTTAATAATTCTTCATTAGTAGTCTGCTTGCAGTACGAGGAACTGGAATTTAAAGTGCATTTGTCAGAGCCGCACTCGTACTGACTCTTATTTTGCCTGATAGAAAGAAAAGCTGGTAGCTTACTGAAGGCGGAGCGTTTTGGCCAATCAGATGAAAGGGGCGTTTCGGCGCTGCCCACGTGTGCAAATGAAATATCGAACCCATAATCCGATTTTTAAACTACAAACGAAAAATGAAAAATCGAGCCAAAATCTCATTTTTCGTTTTTTAAACTTAACTAAAAAACGAATAAACGAGCTGGTTTTTATTTCTCATTATTTCATTCTAAACAGGAAATGAAATGACCAAAAAGTACACGGACCAAGGTTTAGTGTAGGTGAAGGTTATTTTAAAGTCCAACTGAAATCAAAATTGACCCTATTTACTTTGTTAGCGCACATTACTAGTCTTGTGGTGAACAATTAATCTGTGCAAGTTAAAACACAGAAAAAAATTGTTTGCCGTCGTAATCTTTAATCAAAGTCTGAAAAGTTACTTCCGGTCTGGAATTCTCTGATGACGTAGGTTTGAGGACTTGGGTTGGGAAACGCGTAACCACTCCCCTCAAACCGTTAGTCTGTAATGAGCAGAGATGGAGAGGAGGAGCGCTAGAGTAAAACCCTGCCCTCTGTTCAATATTCCTTTTCACTGGGAAATACGTCACAGCACTGGAGAAAAGTCATTTGCAACTTACGGTTCACGCGGACTTTAAAACGTGATGGAGCAATAATCTTTTAGCGCCACTCACTGGACTTTTCAATTTAGAACTGCAGTGAAACGTACAAACTCCAACGTAATAGAGCATTGCCATATTCATGTCAATCTGTTCGGAAAAAAATAAACACGCTTTTAGCGCCACGCACCAGACATTTCACTTTGAATCTGTCGTGAAGCGTGGACGACGTAGCGTATTTTGTGTTTTGCAAAAATGTTGACACATACATTTTTCCAACGAGCCCGGGCTGGTGGCTCATCTTACCCCAGTCATAGATCATGGGTTGAGTTAAGCTGGCATGCTCAACCATACAGGAGATTTTCTCTCCAGATTTGGGACTGTATTCCAGCTCAGAGTGAATCTGGTAGTACCAGTCACCATCAGCCATCTCCATTGTGGCGGTAACTTCAGAGGTCATCGGTTTACTGTCTCTCAGCCAGGACACTTTGATGTGTTGAGGATAAAATTCATATGCACTGCACATCAACACAGATGGGTGTCTGCCACCAGCCTGCTTCACTAAACTGAGAATAACCTTCGGTTTCACTGAATCAAGGAGAGAAACTTCCTAAGTACATAGTTTACAATGCATCAGTGCATGTCTCATATGTATGTGAATGTGTATGGCAAATGGGGGTGATTTCACAAAACCCTAGAAATATGAATTCTTTTTTGCTTACAATAAATTTTTCATTACTAGACAATTTTACAAATGCTAGAGTTTAAAATCGTATATAATTAATGGTGGCATTACAACCTTTTTCTGTAAATAATTATTAGTTGGCTTATTAGCAGATGCTCCTATAAAATAACATACATATTAAATTCCATAAGTGACAGTAAAGACCAGAAAAGAGTCTTAATCCACTTACCTTTATCCTCACGAATCTGTGACAACCGGAATTTAATATTAAATCTGCATTCTGTATCAACTCTAGCTCTCTCTGTTTGCAGAAAGGTGCTGTTGTTCCAGAACTTTGCATTTCTCATTCCATACTCACTAAAGCCCACAAAACTTCCCAGAGTGCTGTTGAACTGTGTGTATAGATATTTATTGAAATAATAGTTGTCAATAAACACCATGTCACTAAGATCAGGGGAGCTGTAGATGCATTTTGCCCAATGGACCATGTAATATTCATTAGCTGAAAAAGAACAATCACAGTTTTATGTCAACAAAACAAAAGAGAACTTGGATGCATCAGCCAGTTGCAATACTATTTTTAAGTACTATATACCATAAATAACCCTTAAATCAGACAATCAGAGCAAGTCATCCATCTTAAAAATGGTGCAGCAAAACTTAAATAATTTCACATCTACTACCACTGATAATAATGAAAGTTTTGTCCATATTTAATTATATTACTTCTATGTCTCATTTTGCTTACCACTTTCTGCTCCAATGAATATCTGCAGTGTAAATATGAGATGACAACTCAAGTGCTTTAATAGTGACATTTTCTCTCAATCTGAATCCCATCTGAATGCTGCCAGCGCTTTGTTTATGTTCATGAGGTAGAAATCTAAAATGACTGTCAAACCAGTTACTGCATTGTCAACTGTTGTTAGGCAGAATCCTGCTTTCATTTTTCAACACACACTGCCCACTTAGCAACCTGAACAATTGTAACATTATACAGTTACTCATTTAAAGAAATTTTGTCATGTGGATTTGTTCTTACACTGAACAACCATCATGACGTATTAAGTATAATAGCATACTAAGTTTATACACATGGAATTTTCTCATCCTATTCTATTTTTATAGCACTATAAGAAGTATAAAGAGCTATAAGGAGTTGTTTAACCATTAAGCCTGATCAAAATAAAGTGCAATGTGGTGGTAAACCGGCAAGGAGACAAGTGGCCATTTTTGAGTGGATGTCAATACACCGAATGAACTTATTTTGTGTGAAACCGTTCATTACACATAAATTGACTGTGTGTTAATCCCCAACATGTTTATGTACATGATCCTCTTTGGACTCATTTGGAGTCTGCTTCACATAAATCAATGTTTTATAAGACAAATCAGTCGAGACAAATTTGCATCAGGTAGGATTCATTCGACGGCACTTCACATTCATTTCATTTCATTTGGTTTCCGTAAACAGAGATGGCTTGCATCCGAAATCACAGACTCTCTGAGTGTCACAATTATGTTCAGTTAGTGTTGTTATAAGGACTTTAAGTTTGTTTGTTTCAGTCATGTTGCTTTGTTCAATTTCCTGCCACCCTTTAGTTGTCATGGTGATTCATTTATTATCACAGGTGTTTGTCATAATTACCCTCATTTGTCTTGTATTTAAAAGTTACTGTCTTTTCAGTTTTCTGGTCTTGTTAATGTTAAGTTGTGTTTGCTTGCCTGCCTTTTGGATTGTTTGCTTTGATTATTAAAGCCTTTTTGAACCCTGATCTTCTTCTTCCTGTGCTTGCCTAAACGTGACACTGAGTATGTACTTTGAATAATTACTCTGCGACCACTAAAAATAATGGGTAACACTTAAATATTGTGTAATAAAGTATTTACAAATCATTTGAAAATAGTTCACTGTAAAAAATCCAACTTGCAAATTGTTAACTCAGTTTAAAATTTTAAGTTGAGTGGAACTTAATGTTTTGATTTCTTCGTTTGAAAGTTTAACTTCCCATAATCGCGCATGCTTCATCTGTATCGCTGTTCATTACGCGGGGTTTGCTCCTGCAAGTGTTTACAGAGCTTTTATTTATTATATTTAATAGTTTGCGCTCAAGTGGCCACGACGCAAGTGTGGGTATTTAGACAAGGCATGTGGCCTTGGCCACTTGAGAGCATGTGTAAACGACAGGAAGTAAGTGCGCAGGACTGTACCATATCTTAAAAATGCCAAAGTGCAGTGCCCTTAATGCACGCTAAACCCACACTAGCGGTGTTTGAGGCTCAGCGTATCCCATCATGCATTATGTTCGGGAACTCATGTGCCCTAAAATTGCGAGATGTCGAGAAAAACATTCCACTGTAATTTAAATTAATTAGATACATATAATTTGGTTGTAAAAACACAAAGTGTTGCACATTTTAATGGTGCAAAGATGAGTATGGTGTGTGTAGGCCTATTTTGTACAACATCAGCAACTGTTATCACTTAATTAGAATCATCACAATTTTAAATTTGTGTCTCCTGTTAGTTACATAGCAACTACTGTACAGACATGTTTTTCAAAATACAAAGTATTGAAAATATATTTAAAAAAGTAAACAAGAAGACAAGTGGTCAAGTGCAAATATGTTTTGCATTATGTATAAATTTTGTTTTATGTTAAAAGATATATTTCGGAGAGGCAAAAAGTGTCTATCGTTCGAGATTATCCATGCAGCACATTGCTACTTAATGTTATTGACTCCTTGACCAGAGTGAGGAAACATGCTTGAATGAGAAAATAAAGTCTCTGAACAGTCTCTGGCTGGGCAGGCTCGACGTGAAGCGACTCAGGCTCGGCAGGCACGACGTGAAGCAACTCATGCTCGGCAGGCACAACGTGAAGCGACTCAGGCTCGGCAGGCACGACATGAAGCGACTCAGGCTCGGCAGGCACGACGTGAAGCGACTCAGACTCGGCAGGCTCGACGTGAAGCGACTCAGGCTCGGCAGGCACGACGTGAAGCAACTCATGCTCGGCAGGCACAACGTGAAGCGACTCAGGCTCGACAGGCACGACATGAAGTGACTCAGGCTCGGCAGGCACGACGTGAAGCGACTCAGGCTCGGCAGACACAACGTGAAGTGACTCATGCTCGGCAGGCACGACATGAAGTGACTCAGGCTCGGCAGACACAACGTAAAGTGACTCATGCTCGGCAGGCACGACGTGAAGTGACTCAGGCTCGGCAGACACAACGTGAAGCGACTCAGGCACGGCAGTCACGACGTGAAGCGACTCAGGTTCGGCAGGCACGGCAAGCACGACGTGAAGCGACTCAGGCTCGGCAGGCACGATGTGAAGCGACTCAGGTTCGGCAGGCACGACGTGAAGCGACTCAGGCTCGGCAGGCACGATGTGAAGCGACTCAGGCTCGGCAGGCACGACGTGAAGCGACTCAGGTTCGGCAGGCACGACAGTCACGACGTGAAGCGACTCAGGTTCGGCAGGCACGGCAGGCACGACATGAAGCGACTCAGGCTCGGCAGGCACGATGTGAAGCAACTCAGGTTCGGCAGGCACGACGTGAAGCGACTCAGGTTCGGCAGGCACGATGTGAAGCGACTCAGGTTCGGCAGGCACGATGTGAAGCGACTCAGGTTCGGCAGGCACGACGTGAAGCGACTCAGGCTCGGCAGGCACGATGTGAAGCGACTCAGGCTCGGCAGGCACGACGTGAAGCGACTCAGGTTCGGCAGGCACGGCAGTCACGACGTGAAGCGACTCAGGTTCGGCAGGCACGGCAGGCACGACATGAAGCGACTCAGGCTCGGCAGGCACGAGGTGAAGCGACTCAGGTTCGGCAGGCACGACGTGAAGCGACTCAGGTTCGTCAGTCACGACATGAAGCGACTCAGGTTCGGCAGTCACGACGTGAAGCGACTCAGGTTCGGCAGGCACGGCAGGCACGACGTGAAGCGACTCAGGCACGGCAGGCACGACATGAAGCGACTCAGGCTCGGCAGGCACGACATGAAGCGACTCAGGTTCGGCAGGCACGACGTGAAGCGACTCAGGCTCGGCAGGCACGACGTGAAGCGACTCAGGCTCGGCAGGCACGATGTGAAGCGACTCAGGCTCGGCAGGCACGACGTGAAGCGACTCAGGTTCGGCAGGCACGGCAGGCACGATGTGAAGCGACTCAGGCTCGGCAGGCACGACGTGAAGCGACTCAGGTTCGGCAGGCACGGTAGGCACGATGTGAAGCGACTCAGGCTTGGCAGGCACGACGTGAAGCGACTCAGGCTTGGCAGGCACGACGTGAAGCGACTCAGGCTCGGCAGGCACGACATGAAGCGACTCAGGCTCGGCAGGCACAGCAGGCACGACGTGAAGCGACTCAGGCTTGGCAGGCACGACGTGAAGCGACTCAGGCTTGGCAGGCACGACGTGAAGCGACTCAGGCTCGGCAGGCACAGCAGGCACGACGTGAAGCGACTCAGGTTCGGCAGGCACAGCAGGCATGACGTGAAGCGACTCAGGCTCAGCAGGCACAACGTGAAGCGACTTAGGCTCGGCAGGCACGACGTGAAGCGACTCAGGCACGGCAGGCACGACGTGAAGCGACTCAGGCTCAGCAGGCACGACGTGAAGCGACTTAGGCTCGGCAGGCACGACGTGAAGCGACTCAGGTTCGGCAGGCACAGCAGGCACGACGTGAAGCAACTCAGGCTCAGCAGGCACGATGTGAAGCGACTTAGGCTCGGCAGGCACGACGTGAAGCGACTCAGGCTCGGCAGACATGGCAGGCACGACGTGAAGCGACGTTCAGTTTTGAGAACAACTGAAAATGATACTGAGTAAATACACTTATTCCCTTTCTTTCAGATATTAGTATAATTCTGTTTACATATTCCAGTTTTACATAGTCCATACAAACATTATGTGTCTGTATGGCGTTGCAAAAACTTTTTTTTTTTTTTTTTAATATCTGGGCAATATTACTTTTAGTGGTTGAAATAGTTTTTTTGTGTGTAATAAACATGCTCACAGTTGTTTGTTTGTTTGTTTTACAGCTATAAAGATGATGTTGATCATCAGACACCTCTTGCAAAGAGGGCCAAGACAAACATTCAGACAAGCAAAAAGCAGTCCACTCTGTCATGGCAAACAGAGACTGACATTGATATGGTTCCACAGACTCTGAGATTCCTGCCTGCACAGGAACCTGGGCCACAGCTGAGTCCTGCTGACGCACACACTCCTCTGAGTCTCTTCAAAATGTTTTTTTTCTGAGAATGCAGTGTCAACTCTGTGCCACAACACCAATGCTCAGGCTGCTTGTGCAATTGCAAAAGGCCGCAAATATAAATGGACTGATGTCAGCATCAGTGAAATGTACCGCTACATTGGGCTGCTGTTTACATAGCCATGGTGAAGGTGAGCTCCATCAAGGACTACTGGCAGCAAGACAGTCTTTTCTCTTTGCCTTTTCCTGCCACAATCATGTCAAGAGACAGATACCGCACCATTTCATGGAATGTGCACATGAGTCACCCAGATGCAGATAAGGAGAATGACAGAAAGAGGGGCATACCTGAACATGACCGGCTTTTCAGAGTCAAACCTCTCATGGACACTATCCGTCATGCTTGTAAATCCATCTATCATCCTAAAAGAAACTTAGCTGTGGATGAAAGAATGGTGGCATTCAAAGCACACTCAGGTATGACACAGTACATGAAAGCCAAGCCAATCAGGTGGGGTTTCAAGTTGTTTGTTCTTGCAGACTCATCAGATGGATACACTGTGGACTTTTCTGTGTACACAGGAAAGAACAACTTTCCCACAGGCCATGGACTGTCATATGATGCTGTAACATCTCTTTTGGACTGTAAAGTTTTAGGCTCTGAGTACCATGTGTACATGGACAATTTCAACCGAAGCCCAAAGCTCCTAAAAGACTTGTTTGCAATGAAGTTTGGTGCATGTGGGACTTACAGGGACAACAGAAATGACTGCCCACGTGATGCAACTAATTCACTCTCAAAAAAATCTGCCAGAGGATCCATCAGGTGAAATCGCGATGGTCCTCTTGTATTTGTGAAGTGGATGGACACACAAGAGGTATCTGTCTGTTCCACCATTCATTCCGCTTATACTGGTGAGACTGTGCAGAGGAGGGTGAAAACACAAGATACATGGAGGACAAAGACATTTCCATGTCATTTCCATGCACCTGTGACTGCCTACAACAAACACATGGGGGGTGTTGACCTGTCCGATCAGCTCTTACAGTTCTACCCTGCACAACACAAAACAATGAAGTGGTAAAGAAAGATCTTTCTACACTTCTTGGACATTGCTGCCACCAATGCTTTCCTTATCCACAAAGAGCTATGTGGTAACATGACCCATATAGAGTTCATGCAACGGCTTATTCCGGAGCTCTGTGGTGTGTCACAGAAAGTAGCACCAAAACAAACCAGCAGTGACCATATACCTGTTCCAGGAGCTGAGCTGACCTCAGATGCAAAGAATATTTCCACAGTTGGTCACAAGTGCTGTGTGCTTTGCGAAGTACAGCTTGGTAAAAGGCAGGACACACCTTGGAAATGCCAGGCATGTGATGTTCACTTGTGTCTTCAGTTGAAGAGGAACTGTTTTCAAAAATGGCACAAAGACATGTAACTGTATTCTCAAAACTGTGTGCTGTGAACTGTTCTCTTCAAAGTTTACAAAGCTTATGTGCAATACTATGTGAGTGAGTAGGCTATACGCATAGGTGGATGAGTAGGCTCATTCAAACCATCCATCTTCAGTAAGACTCTCGTCTCTCTCTGTGTTCACTGAACACTTTAATTATTTTTATTTAATTTTGCACTTTTGGCCCGAATATTTCTTTTGAACTGTCTTTTTTAAATAAATACAGCCTTGGTGAGCAGAAGAGACGTCTTTAACCCCCTGGGCTCGACAATCACGCCGGCATGATCTGCTCGCTTTTTTTCTTATCAGTTCAAACTACTCTGTTGACTTTGATATTACAAACAAGTTTCATACACTAATCGATCCTGTTAAGTGTGTATTATTTTTGTGTATACCCACAATAAAAACAAAGTGTTGTGCTTTTTGCCAAATAAAGAAAAATAAACATGATGCGAGTTCTGCCTACTCTCTGTCAGTGAAGTCAATTTCTTAAACGTGTCCAAAAATGAACAATAACTCAGCGAATACTCAGTCAAACAGGCATACAGACACACAGGCATTAAGCTTGAATTCTCTTCTTTTGAATTAAGTAATTTATATAAAAAAACAAATATTCTAAGTTTATGTAATATGTATGAAAAGAGAGAGATGTCAGTCGTTCTCATCTCATCTCATTATGTTTTAATGTGACTCCGCCCACGGAGAGCGTGCACTATTCAAACGCAAATGATCAAATGAGGCGATCCATACAAACCTGTGAAACGCCCACATCAGCTGGATAACACACACTGCGAGTTCACTTTCAGACTCATAGACTTTACGACGCTGTGAGGAATAATACTATCTTAATAATAATCCTGGAAAATTTACCTCAGAAGTGCTGGAAGTTTCATTTCGAGGAGCAACGGATCCGGCTGAGGAATAGGTCAGTTCAATATTTGCTTTGTTCTAATCGCAAGTGTCTGTACACGCAAAAAGACTGTTTAAATATGAATCGCGTTTCAGTGTATGAATGAATGAATGCACAGATGCGCGCTGTTGTGGAGCTACTACAGCTGGCAAAAATACTGTTTCAAAATGAATCGCGTTTTTGTGTGTGAATGAATGAACAGCTTTTACCAAACACTATTGCTATACTGAGATGAGTAAAAATAAATATGATAAAATGTATACTTTAGTTTTTACAAAGAAAGATTACACTGGAAATATTGTTATTGTAATTGTTAATTTTAATTGTTGTTGTAATTGTATAACCTTTTTAATAAAATAGCAAAAAAATATATATACAAGGATAGATGTAAACAAAATCTTAAAAGGTCAATATAAGCCTTCTCTTTAAATTATTTTTATTGTGTTTTATTAGTGACACATTTGGGTAGAGAATATATTCCAAAACTTTCTGAAAATACAGTATGAGAACAATTAACTGCACAATTACTAGAAATATTTACCTTGGATATTATACAATTTGCAAGCACAATTTGTGAAAAAACAACAACAACTGTGTTTCCAACTGTGAACCAATTATATATATATATATATATATATATATATATATATATATATAGTCCTTGCATTCTTTCTTGTGGCTCAGTGACACACCTGAATGAAAGGCTCATTAAGTATGCAGCCCCATTATGCGGGGCCATTGTCTCCTCAGGTGTGAACCACTATATATGCATAATGGTGTTGGATCGTTGACACCCCTGCGCATATTGCCTTTCCAAACAAAAAGTGTCTTACAAAATTTAAATCAATGTATTGGTTTATGTGAATGATTAGGCAGGATGATTTTCATATCATTTTGAAGAAAAAACTCTAGGCGACAAAATGCATTATTCAGAAGTCTTTCTTTAGTATGTGTTTTGTGGCCTTATTTCAGAAACTTTCATTTTTAGTTTTTTCAATAACCATGCATAAACATTATTCTCTCAAAAATACAAACATGTACATACATGCTCACATATTATGGTAGCCCTATTTGTGCTAAATAGAGTGTAATTATACCTTTGCCATTAATATGTTTATAAGCAACTGAAAAAAAACACAAATGTCAGGGCATGTCAGAACATCTCAAGGACCCCAAAAACACATTAGACCCCAGAGGGTAAAAAAAAAAAAAAAAAAAAAAAAAATCATACAGACTTAAACCTGTAGTGTAGGTCTAAAGTTTTTAAGTAAAGTTTGTATGTAAAGAAAATGTAGTCAGATTACTACTTTTAACTTAACCTTGCTTTTGTGAATAAACTTCAAACAATACATTCAATCATTAAGTCTCCTCACATTCATTCTCTATATAGACAGGGTCTATATAGTTCCTTTATATACTATACTATACTATACCAGTGATGGGAATAACGGCGTTATAAATAAACGGCGTTACTAACGGCGTTATTTTTGTCAGTAACGAGTAATCAAACTAATTACTGTTTCCTCCGTTACAACGCCGTTGCCGTTACTGTCAATAAAAATGCGGCGTTACTATAATTGAGCTCACTGAAGCGGTTTTCATCCGAGTAGGCTCTCTCTAAGCCAGCGCGCTCGACAGTGCGCGAGAGAGACTGAGTGTGTCCACGTGCTCGACAGTGCGAGAGAGAGACCGTTATCCGAGAAAGCGCTCGACAGTGCGCGAGAGAGACCGAGTGTGTCCGAGAAAGCGCTCGACAGTGCGCGAGAGAGACCGAGTGTGTCTGAGAAAGCGCTCGACAGTGCGCGAGAGAGACCGAGTGTGCCCGAGAAAGCGCTCGACAGTGCGCGAGAGAGACCGAGTGTGTCCGAGAACGCGCTCGACAGTGCGCGACAGAGACCGAATGTGTCCGAACAACGAGCATAAATACTTGAATACTTTAATTTATAAATAAATTACACATTTCAGCATTAGAATAATCTCTGTAGCATATTGGTATCATATGCAATGTTTTAATTAGTTTATATAGCCTAACATAAACTCCAAAATAACCTGCAGGGAACGTTCAAACATGGCTATTTGTTTGACCGGTTGTTAACACGACTAGAATTTGGCTAACCTCTGATGATGACGTTCTCTGTAGGTTATAAAAATAAAGCCCCAAAAGATTATATTTTATTATTATTATTTATGTTGGTACATTGTTCAGTATTATATTGAGAGCACTTTTTGTTAAACTTAATATTGTGAGGAAGAAAATACTTCAAGTAGGCAATACAGTCTACCAGTTGTAAAGGTGTGTGAGTTTTATCATTTTAATGATATGCACTAGTGTATGTGTAAGAAGGCTATATTTTCTATGACAATTTATTTATTTTTGGTACATTTCTTAAGAAGCATGTTCTATTTAGTGCCTATTTAATTCATTTAACATTTCATATTGGGGTATCCAAGAAATTTCTTATATTTACACTTTTTTTTTTTTTTAAAGTAACGCAATAGTTACTTTACCCGGTAATTAGTTACTTTTGTAATGATGTAATTCAGTTACTAACGCAGTTACTTTTTGTGAGAAGTAACTAGTAACTATAACTAATTACTTTTTTTAAGTAACTTGCCCAACACTGTACTATACTATACTATACTATACTATACTATACTATACTATACTATACTATACTATACTCTATGTAGACTTGCATTTTCTGCAACTGAGGGCTTGTGTAGGACACTGTAGTTTTGAAGACTGCTTTATCACAGAATCTGTGAAAGGGAAGAAGAATTTACATAAAATTAACCAATGATAAATATAAAATAAAAAAATAAAAAATATATCCTCATCAAGCTAGAGTGTCCATTTTTTCCTCTTGTCTGTCATCACTATACAGCACTTTATTAGTTACATTGAACATAAGTTTAGAAGAAGCCCAACACCACTTACAGTGAGCAGACTTCAATCAAAAATTCACTGATAGTTATTTGCAGCAATAAAGCAACCTGTGAGTATTAGGGGGTAAATGTCACGGTTCATAGGTTCCACCTGCATCTGATCAGCAGTGCCTATATATGCTAACTGTTTTGTCTTGTCTTTTTCAGATCGTTGTTGGATGTTCCCGGTGTGTTTGTCTCTTGCTATTCCTTGTATCTACCATGTTCCCACCTGTATCCAGTGTTCCCACCTGTATCCAGTGTTCCCACCTGTATCCAGTGTTCCTGTCTTCTTCACTCTGCCTTCCACGGAGGTTCTGTTCTTCGGGTCCCCGAGTCCTGGCAGCCAGCACATCGGAATTCCACCATCCTTCACCACAGCTACTGACCGGGTTGTTCCATCAGCGTCCCTGTGCTACCAAGGGCGATTGTTCCTGGATTCTTGCTTTGGACTATTACTTCCAGATCACATATATATTCAATAAACTGAGTTTTTACTTGCAACTGAATCCACCGTTTATTGACCATGACAGAACGATCTGACCAACACATGGATTCAGCAAGTATGCCTGAGCTGCGTGAATTCTTGGCCCGAAGCATAGCACGGATGGATCACCAGGAGGAAAACCTGACCGTTACGGGACGAGCTGTACAAGCCTTGGAACCGCAGGTGTCCGAGCTCATCCAACAGCTTCAACATCTAGCTAGTCCCACTCTTCCAGCTTCCAGCCGCCAACTGGAGCCACGTCTACCTACTCCTGAGCCATATTCTGGTGAGCTGAACTTTTGCAGAGCGTTTCTAACCAAATGCTCAATGTTTTTCTCTCTCCAGCCACAAACTTTCTGCACGTAACAGTCAAAGGAGGCTTTCGTGCTCACACTATTGTCTGGGCGTGCGGCTCTGTGGGGAACTGCGGTGTGGGAGAATAAGCATCAGTGCTGTTCCTCGTTCCAAGCACTATCGGTTTTTGATCGCGGGACGAGAGGCAGCTCGACAACTTGCGGATCTTCGCCAGAGTAACCAATCCGTTTCTGATTATTCGATCAAGTTCCGCACCCTTGCGGCCGAGTGCCACTGGAACGAGGAAGCGCAGTGGGACATGTTCCTGCATGGGTTGGCTGACCATATCCAGAGGGAGATATACACTTTGGATCTTCCAAGAAGCCTAGATGTTCTGATTGAGCTGGCCCTATGGGTGGATTATCGCTTTCATCGTCTGGAGCAACGGACAAGCACGACCTTGGTCCCCAGGAGTTTTGAAAGCCTTCAATCCAGTGGCAGCGATACGACCAGCCCCGTCTTAGATCACGAACCCATGCAGGTGGGTAGAGCTCTGCTTACCCGGGAGGAGAGAGCTAGACGGAGATCAAGAGGACTATGTCTCTACTGCGGCGGAGCTGGACATTTCCTGAACACCTGTCCCGTAAAAGACCAGGCCCGGCAGTAAGTATGAGGCTACTGTCGGGCGAGATCTCCATGGATAAGACCTCATCTTCAACTCTCCTCCCGGTAAGATTGCTATGGGCAACCCGGTCCCACCATTGCCAAGCACTTCTAGACTCGGGGGCCGAAGGTAATTTTATGGACTTAGCCTTGGCTCGCAAACTCCAGTTACCCATCACACCACTCAAGAACAAGATTTCTGTAAACGCACTTAACGGTCAAGAACTCCACGACATAACTCTCACCACCGACCTCCTGACACTTATCACATCTAGCAATCATACTAAGCAACTTTCATTCCTCCTTCTGGACTCTCCTCTGACCCCCATGGTCCTTGGTCATCCATGGCTGGTACAGCACAGTCCGAGGGTTGAATGGGGCCACAATTCAGTGTCATCTTGGAGCACTCAATGTTATGCATCTTGTCTAGTGTCTGCTTGTTCGTCTGTGTCTAGTTCTGTTTTGCAGAAGGAGTCCGTGAATTTGTCAAACGTGCCCGCAGAGTACCTCGACCTGAAGGAAGTGTTCAGTAAGTCCCATGCTGCTTCTCTTCCTCCGCATTGTCCCTATGACTGTGCTATAGATTTACTCCCAGGTAAGTCTCCGCCTAAGGGCAAGCTTTATCCGCTTTCTGTTCCAGAAAGGGAGGCCATGGAGAAATACATTTCTGATTCTCTAGCCTCCGGGTTCATCCGTCCTTCTTCTCCGGCTGGGTTCTTTTTTGTGGGGAAGAAGGATGGCTCTCTGCGACCGTGTATTGATTACCGAGGGTTGAACAACATCACGGTAAATAATACTTATCCTTTGCCGTTGATGTCTTCAGCCTTCGAGCGGTTGCAGGGAGCCTCTATCTTCACGAAACTGGACGTACGTAATGCCTATCATTTGGTTCGCATCAGAAGGGGGGATGAATGGAAAACTGCATACACCCCTAGGGGTCACTTTGAATATTTGGTCATGCCGTTTGGGCTGTCCAACTCCCCAGCGGTTTTCCAACCACTCGTCAATGACATGCTGCGAGATATGGTAGACCAGTTCATATATATCTACCTGGATGACATATTGATTTTTTCTTCTTCTCTCCAGGAACACGTTCAGAACATCAGACGAGTGCTTATGAGGTTGCTAGAAAATGGGCTTTTTGTCATGGCGGGGAAATGCGCTTTTCATGCAGTCTGTTCCTTTCCTAGGTTACATCATCTCCTCTGAGGGAGTGCATATGGATCCTGACAAGGTTAAGGCTGTGATAGATTGGCCAACTCCAGATTCCCGTAAGGCCCTATAGAGGTTTCTGGGGTTCGCCAATTTCTATCGACGATTAATTCGCAACTTCAGCTAACTAGCCGCTCCTCTGACTGGCTTGACCTCCCAACATATACAATATACAACATATATATTGTATATGCTGTATATTGATAATTGTGGTTTATTTAAACCTATAGTATTTCCCATGAATGAGTCAATTGTGGTCATGCTAACATGCACTCTTTTCCAAAGATTTAAAAACCATCACTGAAACAGCTTTAACAACGCTGGAATGAAGAAAGTGAAGTTTAAGTTATCAAAATGAATCAGACGCTGCTTGCTTATGGTTTGTATATCCGCAGTCCAAGTGGGCAAGTGATGTAACCGGTGTTCCGGCTGAACACCGTCAACACTGACTATCGAAATCTAAATGTTCGCCTATCATCCATCGACCTTAAATATGGCTTTTCATTTGAAACATGTAAGTAGTAGCAACTTTACATGGCCACTCACTCTCACATTAATCTAGATAAATGTGTGCTAGCCTATTATTAGGCACATATCCAAGTGTTTGTGTGGAGTGTGGAAGCTATCTATTAGCATTTTATTATATCTATTATAGTTTTGGTCTTGCAACAAGAGTAGATTAACCCTCTGGGGTCTGGGTTTTTTTGGGGGTCCTTGAGATGTTCTGACATGCCCTGACATTTGTGCTTTTTTCAGTTGCTTATAAACATATTAATGGCAAAGGTGTAATTACACTCTATTTAGCACAAACAGGGCTACCATAATATGTGAACAACTTGCATGTACATGTTTGTATTTTTGAGAGAATAATGTTTATGCATGGTTTTTGAAAAAACAAAAAACTAAAGTTTCTGAAATAAGGCCACAAAACACATACTAAATATGTGCCAATAAGACTTTTGACCAATGGATGTCGTTGCCTATAGTTTTTTCTTCAAAATCATGTGAAAATCATCCTGCCTAATCATTCACATAACACAATACATTGATTTAAATCTTGTAAAACAGTTTTTGTTTGGAAAGGCCATATGCGGGTGGGCGGGATTCACACCTTAGGAGACAATGGGGCCCGCATAATGATGCTGCATACGTAATGAGCCTTTCATTCAGGTGTGTGAATGACTGAGCCACAAGAATGCAAGGACAATATAGATATAACTGGTTCACAGTTGTTGTTGTTTTTTCCACAAATTGTGCTTGCAAATTGTACAATATCCAAGGTAAACATTTCTAGTAATTGTGCAGTTAATTGTTCTCATACTGTATTTTCAGATTTGGAATATATTCTCTTCCCAAATGTGTCACTAATAAAGCATAATAAAATTATTTAAAGAGAAGGCTTATAATGACGTTTTAAGATTTTGTTTACATCTATCCTATATATATATATATATTATTATTATTATTTATATATTTTTTTATTATTATTATTTTTTTTAAAGGTTATACAATTACAACAACATTTAAAATTGTAACAATATTTCCAGTGTAATCTTTCTTTGTAAAAACTAAAGTATACATTTTATCATATGTAATTCAATTCATATGAGAAGAAATTGGCAAAATTATAAGCTTATTTGATGTGGCAGTATTTTACAGTAAAAACTTTATAATCTATCCGATTTTGTAGTCGATTTTTACACATCTCAGTATAGCAATACACTGTAAAAAATTTAACCGTGATTTTTACGGTAAAAAACAGGCAGCTGTGTTTGCCAGACCTTTACCGTCAAAAATACGGTAGCAACCCGTTATTGGTTTTACAGACTTAACTTAAAATTTACAGTAATAAACCATATTTTATTATCTGATATAATGTGAATTTACCATCCTATTGAAGTAATAATATCTGTTTTGTACCATAATACACTGATAACCACCAATCACAGCAGTGATGATAGTCACATGATCAATCTAAGCTCATCACAGGCAGCTCTTCCACAAGAAAGTTAATCCTATAGATTAAGCTGCACAGTGTCATTCACACAAACATTAAACACCATAACGGTAACACACATGCAATTTAAAAAATGCAATAAACATTAATTTAACAACATTAAATGTAACATAAAACCCTAATGTACATAACTGATTAGAAAAAAACAAAGAAAACTATGAAGAAACAGTTATTTCAACAAAAATACATCAAATGTGAAGTGTCACACAGGGAATTGTGGGAATGTCAATTTACGGTTTTTCACTGTAAATTATACAATGAGTTGTTCTTTTTCACTTTCAAAAACTGTCAATTTAACAGTATTTTACAGTAAAATTACATTAAATGTACCATTAGATCTATCACAGTTATTTACTGTATATAGTACGGAAACTTTCTGTTAACCAATTAACAGTTTTTCACTGTAGCGTTTTTACAGTCTTTTACCGTTAAAATTACGATCATTTTTTACAGTGTAGAGTTTGATAAAAGCTGTTCATTCATTCATACATAGAAACGCGATTTATATTTAAACAGTCTTTTTTCCAGCTGTAGTAGCTCCACAACAGCGCGCATCTGTGCCTTCATTCATTCATAGAAACGCGATTCATATTTAAACAGTCTTTTTTCCAGCTGTAGTAGCTCCACAACAGCACGCATCTGTGCGTTCGTTCGTTCATTCATTTATACACAGAAACGCGATTCATATTTAAACAGTCTTTTTTCCAGCTGTAGTAGCTCCACAACAGCGCGCATCTGTGCGTTGGTTCGTTCATTCATACACAGAAACGCGATTCATATTTAAACCGTATTTTTGCCAGCTGTAGTAGCTCCACAACAGCACGCATCTGTGCGTTGGTTCGTTCATTCATACACAGAAACGCGATTCATATTTAAACAGTATTTTTGCCAGCTGTAGTAGCTCCACAACAGCACGCATCTGTGCGTTCGTTCGTTCATTCATACACAGAAACGCGATTCATATTTAAACAGTATCTTTGCCAGCTGTAGTAGCTCCACAACAGCACGCATCTGTGCGTTCGTTCATTCATTCATACACAGAAACGCGATTCATATTTAAACAGTATTTTTGCCAGCTGTAGTAGCTCCAAAACAGCACGCATCTGTGCGTTCGTTCATTCATTCATACACAGAAACGCGATTCATATTTAAACAGTATTTTTGCCAGCTGTAGTAGCTCCACCACAACAGCACGCATCTGTGCATTCATTCATTCAGATTAGAACAAAGCAAATAGAACTGACCTATTCCTCAGCGGGATCCGTTTGCTCCTCGAAATGATACTTCCAGAACTTCTGAGGTAAATTTTCCAGGATTATTATCAAGATCGTATTATTCCTCACAGCATCGTAAAGTACATAAGTCTGAAAGTGAACTCGCGGTGTGTGTTATCCAGCTGATGTGGGCGTTTCACAGGTTTGTATGGATCGCCTCACATTTGCGTTTGAATAGCGCGCGCTCTCTGTGGGCGGAGCACATTAAAACTTAATGAGCTGTGATGAGAACGACTGACATCTCTCTCTTTGCATACATATTACATAAACTGTGAATATTTGTTTTTTATAAAAATTACTTCATTTAAAAGAAGATAATTCAAGCTTCATGCCTGTGTGTCTGTATGACTGATTGACTGAGTATTCGCTGAGTTATGGTTCATTTTCGGACGCGTTTCAGAATGGACTACACTGACGGAGAGGAGGCAGAACTCGCATCATGTTTATTTTTCTTTATTTGGCAAAAAGCACAACACTTTGTTTTTATTGTTAGTATACACAAAAATAATACACACTTAACAGGATCGATTGATGTATAACACAAGCATATAAGATAAAAATTAATCTTTTTTTATTTATTTTTTGCACTGATAAGGAAAAAAACGAGCCTATCGCGCCGGCGCGATAGCCGACCTCAGGGGGTTAATACTTCATTCAAAACTGACAAATTTTTTTTTTGTGCACTCACAATAACTAAACGTTCTGCTTTTGTAAAATAAAGAAAACAATCAGTATGTTTGTCTCTGTGAAACTGATCGCGTCAGAAAATAAACTAAAACTCGGCTAGAACTTTCCTCACAGACATGAGAAATACATCTATCGAAACCTTAAAATGTCTATTTTTAAATTAACCAATTCAAATGGAAAATAAATATTCTAAGATTAAGTTATAAAATGTGCATGTGACCGCAGTATATATACATATATATAAAACTGCTTTGAAACAACCTATAAAGTGTCATAAAAAGAAAGGTGATTTGACTTGACTTGTGCAATGGCCTGCTTGTGGACTAAATCTGGCAAACAGCATGTGGGCCACATGAGGAATGTAGGAAAGACGAGGGTTAGAATAAAAATCAACTGTGGCCCACATTAGGGTCAGTTCTAGTTTTTACGTGTGGCATTGCTAAGGCTTGCTTGTGGCCCAGGTCTGGCAAAAGGACTGGACCACTCAAGTGCCATCATTTCACACGGTATTTGGGCCAGAGCAAGGTATTAGATCTGGGCCAGAATCAAAATTAACTGTTGCCTAGATGTGGGCCAGTACTGCTTCATTTGTTTTGTTTATGGCTGACATGCGGCATTGCAATGGCTCGATTGTGGCCCAAATCTGGCAAACAGGAGTGGACCACTCAAGTGCCATCATTTCATGCGGTATGTGGGCCAGAGCAAGGTTTTAGATCTGGGCCAGAATTAAAATGAACTGTTGCCCAGATGTGGGCTAGTTCTGCTTCATTTGTTTTAGGCTGACATGCGGCATTGCTATGGCTTGATTGTGGCCCAAATCTGGCAAACAGGTGCAGACCGCCCAAGTACCATCATTCCACGGGGTATGTGGGCCAGATGAAAGTGTCAAGTGTGGGTCGGATCTGGGCCACAGCAATTTTGCTATATGTTTAGTTTCATAATAGACTAATCAAAACAATGGACCAGCATTTAAATTTTTAATAATCAACAACTGCATTAAACACCAGCATTTTACACACGTTTGATGAAATAAAATAAAAAACTAACCCTTTATTTGGCTGTAAACATATGTTGCCCCCTCTGACAATGACCATGACAACCTTTTGATTTTTCTGTAAATTTACTTGTCCTGGTTGTTTTTCTCTTTTGTTTTCTGTAACAGATTCGGGGTGGAAAGCTTCAACATGAACAACATGCCTTAACTGTGCTGTTTCTCTATCTTTTTTATTCTCTTTTCTTTCCATCACACAACGCCCCCAACAATATACTGCACATATTTTCTTAGATTTTCTATATATTATCCCCTTTACATTATATTAGTGCAAATTATCTACAATAAAAAAAGTGTCACGTATTGAGTTCTGGGGCCTGTTTCAATAAGGAGGTTCAACCAACTCTGAGTTAAAACTAGAACTCTGAGTTGATTTACCCTGAGATGGGAAACTCTGAGTTGTTGGTTTCAGAACAGCTGGATTGTGTTAGTGTAATTGACTCTTAGAAGGTTGACTCTGAGTTATGCGCGTGCACCATGACTGTGAAAAGCCATGATCAATGGAGCTCTGAAATTATGATTCACCATGGTAACCGACAAAAATACGCCTGCATACTTCCGAGTCAATACACAAGTATAATTTTTAACCCTCTGGGGTCTAAGGTGTTTTTGGGGTCCTTGAGATGTTTTGACATGCCCTGACATTTGTGCTTTTTTCAGTTGCTTATAAACATATTAATGGCAAAGGTATAATTCAGGGTTCTCAAGTTTTATCAAAAGCTTGGAGTGAGATCACATGTGGTTGGGGGAGGAGCCTAATGGAGCCCCGCCCCCACCTGTCCCCGCCCCCCAATTTTACCCATTGTTCATAATTAACCAGCACAAATTGAAATTATAACAGTTGGTAAATCTAATAAATGACAGAGCAATTCATCACATCAAATATACTCTTTAATGTTATATTTCAAAATTACAATTAAGTTACACAAAAATTACAAAAATATAATAAATTGCTCCAAACAGTTTGGAAAAACAAATATTTTTGCATTTTGAATGTGTCTAGTCGAAACGGTATAATGATTTATTGTGTGGTGGGACATTGTGAACAAATTACATATTAGAGTATTATTAAGGTGTGTGTGTGTGTGTGTGTGTGTGTGTACACACAAGAGTACACACTCCAGCTTATGAAATGTTTTGTGTTGTCAGCGTTTGAAAAATACAAATGCAATTGCAATGATTAATGTATGTTTTGACAGGATATATATTACCCAGAGCACTCTGCTTTAATACGTATGTAGCCTTAATGTAACTAGAAATACTATTAATACAGTATAATATATAATTTAAAATAAAATAAAATAAATAAATTTAAATTTATTTAAAATAAAATGAAGAAATACAATTCCTTCCCATACCCACTAACATTTCCCTTAGTTTCAGATAATGTAAGCTAGCCAAACTGAGCCAAAGCTTCTGCCTGGTTGCAAAGTTGAAGAGTTTTTGACTGCATCAATAATAATAATAATAATAATGTATACGATGGGCTATATATTAAATGTTCTAGCCTAAAATTGTTAGACGAGCTTTCTTCCAACTTACCTTTCTCCATCATCACGACGTGTGTTCGCGCGATGTTGTTGGTTACCTAGTAACGAACGTACGGTGGCCGAGAATGTTCCGTCAATTTCCGTGTGTTCGCGCATCTATGTTGCCTATTAACGAACGCAATCTGGCAGAGATACGTGCTGGCGGCAGGAAACTTAACTTTGTGTGCCCGCGCCTCGTATACAACGTTATATATAAAGCTTGCAGGACAACTTGTTGGCATTGCCTTTTCAGCGTGAGAAATACACGGTGTGGCGTGTGAGCGTGTGAACTGGTTGAATTGCGTGTGTCTCACGGCCAATGCGTGAGACTTGAGAACCCTGTATAATTACACTCTATTTTGCACAAAGATGGCTGCCATAATATTTGAGCAACATGTATGTACATGTTTGTATTTTTGAGAGAATAATGTTTATGCATGGTTATTGAAAAAAATAAAAATGAAAGTTTCTGAAATAAGGCCACAAAACACATACTAAATATGTGTCAACAAGACTTTTGAATAATGCATTTTGTCGCCTAGAGTTTTTTCTTCAAAATGATGTGAAAATCATCCTGCCTAATCATTCACATAAAACAATACATTGATTTAAATTTTGTAAGTCACTTTTTGTTTGGAAAGGCAATATGCGAGTGGGCGCATTCACAAATGCCCGTCGTGTACCATCTCTGAGATGCGCCACGTATTGCATCATCAGTTGGAAAGGTCACGCATCATGTCATCTAAGTTATTTGTCTGTGTACTCCGTTTCAAAAAGGTAGGGAAGGGCAAAAAATCCCATCTCATTTTCTCCTCCAACTTCAAAATCGTCCAACATCTTTGTTTTAATTTATTATTATTATTATTATTATTATTATTATTTTGCTTCGTGACCTTTCCAACGTAATGATGTAATACGTGGCTCATCTCAGAGATGGTACAAGACGGGCATTTGTAGTTAAAAAGTATGTGTGTGCGTGTATTTATCTATCTATCTATCTATCTATCTATCTATCTATCTATCTATCTATCTATCTATCTATCTATCTATCTATCTATCTATCTATCTATCTCTCTCTCTCTATATATATATATATATATATATATATATATATATAAAAATTTTTTTTAAATGACTGATCGTTTCGCTAGAAAAGACCCTTATTTCTCGACTGGGATTGTGTCGAGCCTTTGAAGCTATATTGAGACGGACATTTGAACCTTCTTTGAACAATTGAATAGTTGGTTGTCATTGAAGTCCATAAAATGGAGAAAAATCCTGGAAGTTTTTCCTCAAAAACCATTTATTTTCGACTGAAGAAAGAAAGACATGGACATCTTGGATGACATGGGGGGATTAGACAGCAGATTGACAGCTGAAAGAGGAAATATTCCTCCTAGATACAGCAGCGTCACAATGTCTAGTCAATCTCTGAGTGTATAAAAGCCCTGAGAGGAAACAATACCTAGTTTTTCGCCTTAAATATTTCTCTGATGTTTGTTCTTCTCTCATCTATCAAGATGGAGCTTTACGTAACCGTTCTCACACTCACCGTTGTTCTCTCAAATGGTGCTGCATGTAAGTTTTTAAAAACTTTTATTGCTTGGGTATTTCTTTCATAAGTGGTAAAATAGCAAACTTGTAACTGATCATTTGTAACAGCACTAGTCATTCATTCAAACCCTGATTTTGTGGATTTGAATGTTTCCTTTAGGCAGTCATTGTTTAAAAACAGTTTATTATGTTGGCTAATGTAATCATAAGATTTGGTTTTTAAATGTTGAATCTCTACGGTATTATTATCCAAAAGTAAGTAGTACTTTTCAAAACTCTCTGTACTGTATGTAATGAGAACATTAGATTTAGGGAACACAATAGGGAATGTTGTTCCATCAGTTTGTCAGTTACTTTCAACAATCAGTTAATTCAAATGCAATGCAATACAAATGCAAGATAAACATTTTAAATCCACGGTGCCCAGTAAGAGACAAGTTCGATTAATACAATACATAAATACAAAAAATATGAAATAAATACAAAAGGGAGTGAAAATGGCAAATGAGCTAATGAGCGGTCCTCTGTAGCCATCTACTGGTTAACCCTTAAAGACCTAGAACATTTTGGGGGCACCTGACTCGCCTGTTCTTTTCTTTGTTTTTCTAACCCATCATAGCAGTCAGCATCAAGTGCCATATATCATTTTAAACAGGAGAACTTGATGTTTCAATCTTGCTCATGGTAATACTTTATAATAACGTTCAGTTGTAAGTCATTTATAAGTGGTTAGTTAATGCTGAACTAATCATTTACAAAACATTCATAAATATTAGCAAGCGATATACTAACATTTTATGTATTTTTTGTAAATTCTGTTACAAGTAATTTACAATTGATTGGTTAATGATTAACAAATTATTTACGAAACATGACTATGCATTCATAAATGATTAATAAGTGATATGTTCATTATTTTATGTATGTTTTGAAGATTCAGTAATAAGTCATTTACATTTGATTAGTAAACGATTAACTAATCATTTACAAAACATGACTATGCGTTTCATAAATGTTTAATACATTTAAAAATATATATATATATTTTGCTCACATCAGATGCACAGTGGTTAAAGACTCCATGTGTTTCAGAGAAGACAGCTGTCTATACCCTCACCAGTCAGCACTTATACTGCAGTACACACTACACTACACACTACAGAAGACAGCTGTCTATACCCTCACCAGTCAGCACTTACACTGCAGTACACACTACACTACACACTACAGAAGACAGCTGTCTATACCCTCACCAGTCAGCACTTACACTGCAGTACACACTACACTACACACTACAGAAGACAGCTGTCTATACCCTCACCAGTCAGCACTTACACTGCAGTACACACTACACTACACACTACAGAAGACAGCTGTCTATACCCTCACCAGTCAGCACTTATACTGCAGTGCACACTACACTACACACTACAGAAGACAGCTGTCTATACCCTCACCAGTCAGCACTTACACTGCAGTGCACACTACACTACACTACACACTACAGAAGACAGCTGTCTATACCCTCACCAGTCAGCACTTACACTGCAGTACACACTACACTACACACTACAGAAGACAGCTGTCTATACCCTCACCAGTCAGCACTTACACTGCAGTACACACTACACTACACACTACAGAAGACAGCTGTCTATACCCTCACCAGTCAGCACTTATACTGCAGTACACACTACACTACACACTACAGAAGACAGCTGTCTATACCCTCACCAGTCAGCACTTATACTGCAGTGAACACTACACTACACTACACTACACACTACAGAAGACAGCTGTCTATACCCTCACCAGTCAGCACTTACACTGCAGTACACACTACACTACACACTACAGAAGACAGCTGTCTATACCCTCACCAGTCAGCACTTACACTGCAGTACACACTATACTACAGAAGACAGCTGTCTATACCCTCACCAGTCAGCACTTACTCTGCAGTACACACTACACTACAGAAGACAGCTGTCTATAGCCTCACCAGTCAGCACTTATACTGCAGTACACACTACACTACACACTACAGAAGACAGCTGTCTATACCCTCACCAGTCAGCACTTACACTGCAGTACACACTACACTACACACTACAGAAGACAGCTGTCTATACCCTCACCAGTCAGCACTTACACTGCAGTACACACTACACTACACACTACAGAAGACAGCTGTCTATACCCTCACCAGTCAGCACTTACACTGCAGTGCACACTACACTACACACTACAGAAGACAGCTGTCTATACCCTCACCAGTCAGCACTTACACTGCAGTACACACTACACTACACACTACAGAAGACAGCTGTCTATACCCTCACCAGTCAGCACTTATACTGCAGTACACACTACACTACACACTACAGAAGACAGCTGTCTATACCCTCACCAGTCAGCACTTACACTGCAGTGCACACTACACTACACACTACAGAAGACAGCTGTCTATACCCTCACCAGTCAGCACTTACACTGCAGTACACACTACACTACACACTACAGAAGACAGCTGTCTATACCCTCACCAGTCAGGACTTACACTGCAGTACACACTACACTACACACTACAGAAGACAGCTGTCTATACCCTCACCAGTCAGGACTTACACTGCAGTACACACTACACTACACACTACACTACACACTACAGAAGACAGCTGTCTATACCCTCACCAGTCAGCACTTACACTGCAGTACACACTACACTACACACTACAGAAGACAGCTGTCTATACCCTCACCAGTCAGCACTTACACTGCAGTACACACTACACTACACACCACAGAAGACAGCTGTCTATACCCTCACCAGTCAGCACTTACACTGTAGCACACACTACACACTACAGAAGACAGCTGTCTATACCCTCACCAGTCAGCACTTACACTGCAGTACACACTACACTACAGAAGACAGCTGTCTATACCCTCACCAGTCAGCACTTACACTGCAGTACACACTACACTACACACTACAGAAGACAGCTGTCTATAACCTCACCAGTCAGCACTTACACTGCAGTACACACTACACTACAGAAGACAGCTGTCTATACCCTCAGCAGCCAGCACTTATACTGCAGTACACACTACACTACACACTACAGAAGACAGCTGTCTATAACCTCACCAGTCAGCACTTACACTGCAGTGCACACTACACACTACAGAAGACAGCTGTCTATACCCTCACCAGTCAGCACTTACAATGCAGTACACACTACACTACACACTACAGAAGACAGCTGTCTATACCCTCACCAGTCAGCACTTGCACTGCAGTACACGCTACACACTACAGAAGTCAGCTGTCTATACCCTCACCAGTCAGCACTTACACTGCAGTACACACTACACTACACACTACAGAAGACAGCTGTCTATACCCTCACCAGTCAGCACTTACACTGCAGTGCACACTACACACTACAGAAGACAGCTGTCTATACCCTCACCAGTCAGCACTTACACTGCAGTACACACTACACTACACACTACAGAAGACAGCTGTCTATACCCTCACCAGTCAGCACTTACACTGCAGTGCACACTATACTACACACTACAGAAGACAGCTGTCTATACCCTCACCAGTCAGCACTTACACTACACTACACACTACACTACACACTACAGAAGACAGCTGTCTATACCCTCACCAGTCAGCACTTACACTGCAGTACACACTACACTACACACTACAGAAGACAGCTGTCTATACCCTCACCAGTCAGCACTTACACTGCAGTACACACTACACTACACACTACAGAAGACAGCTGTCTATACCCTCACCAGTCAGCACTTACACTGTAGCACACACTACACACTACAGAAGACAGCTGTCTATACCCTCACCAGTCAGCACTTACACTGCAGTACACACTACACTACAGAAGACAGCTGTCTATACCCTCACCAGTCAGCACTTACACTGCAGTACACACTACACTACACACTACAGAAGACAGCTGTCTATAACCTCACCAGTCAGCACTTACACTGCAGTACACACTACACTACAGAAGACAGCTGTCTATACCCTCAGCAGCCAGCACTTATACTGCAGTACACACTACACTACACACTACAGAAGACAGCTGTCTATAACCTCACCAGTCAGCACTTACACTGCAGTGCACACTACACACTACAGAAGACAGCTGTCTATACCCTCACCAGTCAGCACTTACAATGCAGTACACACTACACTACACACTACAGAAGACAGCTGTCTATACCCTCACCAGTCAGCACTTACACTGCAGTACACGCTACACACTACAGAAGACAGCTGTCTATACCCTCACCAGTCAGCACTTACACTGCAGTACACACTACACTACACACTACAGAAGACAGCTGTCTATACCCTCACCAGTCAGCACTTACACTGCAGTGCACACTACACACTACAGAAGACAGCTGTCTATACCCTCACCAGTCAGCACTTACACTGCAGTACACACTACACTACACACTACAGAAGACAGCTGTCTATACCCTCACCAGTCAGCACTTACACTGCAGTACACGCTACACACTACAGAAGACAGCTGTCTATACCCTCACCAGTCAGCACTTACACTGCAGTACACACTACACTACACACTACAGAAGACAGCTGTCTATACCCTCACCAGTCAGCACTTACACTGCAGTGCACACTACACACTACAGAAGACAGCTGTCTATACCCTCACCAGTCAGCACTTACACTGCAGTACACACTACACTACACACTACAGAAGACAGCTGTCTATACCCTCACCAGTCAGCACTTACACTGCAGTGCACACTACACTACACACTACAGAAGACAGCTGTCTATACCCTCACCAGTCAGCACTTACACTGCAGTGCACACTACACACTACACTACAGAAGACAGCTGTCTATACCCTCACCAGTCAGCACTTACACTGCAGTGCACACTACACTACACACTACAGAAGACAGCTGTCTATACCCTCACCAGTCAGCACTTACACTGCAGTGCACACTACACTACACACTACAGAAGACAGCTGTCTATACCCTCACCAGTCAGCACTTACACTGCAGTGCACACTACACACTACAGAAGACAGCTGTCTATACCCTCACCAGTCAGCACTTACACTGCAGTACACACTACACTACACACTACAGAAGACAGCTGTCTATACCCTCACCAGTCAGCACTTACACTGCAGTGCACACTACACTACACTACACTACACACTACAGAAGACAGCTGTCTATACCCTCACCAGTCAGCACTTACACTGCAGTGCACACTACACTACACTACACTACACACGACAGAAGACAGCTGTATATACCCTCACCAGTCAGCACTTACACTGCAGTGCACACTACACTACACACTACAGAAGACAGCTGTCTATACCCTCACCAGTCAGCACTTACACTGCAGTGCACACTACACACTACAGAAGACAGCTGTCTATACCCTCACCAGTCAGCACTTACACTGCAGTGCACATTACAGTGTTCATCACCTGTTATAGAGGTGTAAACGCATGAATAAATCATTTACAACACTTTCTGCATCCCCTAATCTAGTGGTTCTCAACGGGGGTGGTACCGCCCCCCAGGGGGCGTTCAGAGAACAATGGGGGGCGTTGGAAGCAAGATTTTTGAAAGGGGGGCATTCAGGTGTTAATGGGGGGCGTTCACAAGTTTAAATATATAACGCAAATTTTTGTTCATTTACTTTTGTTCATTTTAAGCATTTAGTAATTTAGTTGTAATAAACACTTTAAGTGGGCTATTTAAAAAGTGTTAGGACTATGTTTTTGTTAAATTATGTTGTAAAACATATGCGCAGAGTGTGATATCATATTGTGTGTGCACGCGCGTCTATGGTGCGCGTAAAAGAATACCTCAGCAGCGCTCAAAAAAAAAAACCATTCGTCCGCACCCGCTCTACTCCTGACCGCAAGTCCACCGTCAGTGTTGTAGGTAGGCACTAGGCAGGTTTTTTTGTGTTCATTTCTATTGCATTACGATTGAAAGCAGTATCAATAATGTCAAAAATATGATGTGCAGTCAAGTTCGGGTGTGTGTATGCTGTGAGTGTTCTCAGTTCTCACCAATACGCTTGTTGTAATTCGCGGAGTTTTGACGAGTTGTATTTTAACGACTTAATATTATTTCTTATTCAAAAGTTTAGAATCCCTAACATTCTAAAATCTTCCAGTTTAATGCAACATGTAGCCTATCGTTACTTTTGCAACGATTCTATTATTTTTCCAGTCATAGACCAGCGCTCAAGCACTGACTACAATCCAGCGCTGAGAAGAATCAGCAATCACGTGCTCAAAAATGCAACAATCTAGTGGTGCCTAGAATCATGCAGCAGAGGAATGGAAAGTTGACAAGAGAGAGAGGTTATAGGGCAACATATGTCACTTTGAGTGATTTATTGCCCTTAAGCCACGCCCCCTTTTTGACCGTGGGAAATTCCCACGCTTGCCCCGCCCCCTTTCTACCCCCTCCCTCCCACCTCCGGACAGGTCACGTGACCGTGAGAACATTCCCACGCTTGCTCCTCCCATATGGGCATGAACAGAACCAGGGAAATATTATTAATTATATTTAATAATATAAAACGTTGTATAAAAGTTAAAATACACATGTGTTTAGTGTTCTCACACATCTGTAAAACTGTTACATAAAACACAAACTAGTTTAAAAACATTGTTAAAAAAGCCTTACATTTTTACATACCATTTGTTGAAAGAAGAACAAAAGTCTTATTATCTCCAAAGATGTATCCGGTAACAATAATGTTTAAACATCATATTGTTTAACAAATAACATTATGACAATGTATATTAAAACTGTTACAATAAAGACAATCAGAGATCAGTGTTTTTTTTTATTATTTATTTATTTATTAAAGAAGACACTTTTAAAACAATAATGAAATAAGTTAAAATGGCATTTTTCTCTAAAAGAGTTATTAAAAATTGGTGTTATTTTAAGATGTTAAAAAATCAATAATTTACAGAAAAGTAAATGTATCCATCCGCACAGTATCTGTAAAACTGTTACATAAAACACAAACTAGTTTAAAAACATTGTTAAAAAGCCTTACATTTTTACATACCATTTGTTGAAAGAAGAACAAAAGTTTTTTTATCCGTCTCCAAAGGCTTAGAGCTTTTAACTCCAAAATCCGAAAAAGCGAATAGTTCTATTTTCTAACATACATTTAAAGAAAAAGCTGTACTTTCACAATTACATTGCGTTTAAAGGTGTATAAAACATTGTTTAAAGTTTAAATTATATTTTCTTAAAGATGTCAAAATGTGTTAGTATTAAAACATCTAAAACAACATTTTATGTTAAAACATAAACCGTGGGAAATTTTCCCAAGATCCACATTAAAACATCTAAAACAACATGTATTAAAATTATACCGAGCAAATAGTTCTATTTTCTAATACATTTGAAGAAAAGTTGTACAATCACAATAACAAGAAAAAGCTGTACTTTCACAATTACATTGTTTAAAGGTGTATAAAACATTGTTTAAAGTTTAAATTATATTTTCTTAAAGATATCAAAATGCGTTAGTATTAAAACGCCTAAAACAACATTTTAAAGATGTTAAAAGTTTAAATTATATTTTCGTAAAGATATCAAAATGTGTTAGTATTAAAACATCTAAAACAACATTTTAAAGATGTTAAAACATTAATGAAAAAAGTTTAAATTATATTTTCTTAAAGATATCAAAATGTGTTAGTATTAAAACATCTAAAACAACATTTTATGTTAAAACATAAATGTTAAAACATTGAAAAAGCAATATTCAGCTCCAGACCGTGGGAATTTCCCATGGTCCCCTTCCCTACAAACATCCCCACCCCTCCCCACTTCTGTATTGTTTAACAGATAACATTATGACAATGTATATTAAAACTTTTTTAAGAAATGTACAATAAAGACAACTTTGTTGAAAGAAGAACAAAAGTTTTTTATCCGTCTCCAAAGGCTTAGAGCTTTTAACTCCAAAATCCGAAAAAGCGAATAGTTCTATTTTCTAACATACATTTAAAGAAAAAGCTGTACTTTCACAATTACATTGTGTTTAAAGGTGTATAAAACATTGTTTAAAGTTTAAATTATATTTTCGTAAAGATATCAAAATGTGTTAGCATTAAAACGTCTAAAACAACATTTTAAAGATGTTAAACATTAATGAAATAAGTTAAAATTGCATTTTTCTCTAAAAGAGTTATCAAAAATGAGTTAAGATGTTAAAAATCAATAATTTACAGAAAAGTAAGTGCATCCATCCATACAGTATTTGTAAAACTGTTACATAAAACGTACTCGGTTACTAACGTAACCTCGGTTCTCTCTAGAAGAGGGAACGAGTACTGCGTTTGAATAAACGCTGCGGGAAAAGTCTCTTTTCACGAAATACTGAAGCAAAATTATCCTTAATTTTCATATTTGTAAAACGCATTGCAGCAGTGCACAGCCATGGCGAGACGGCTCGCTCACTCATTGGCTGTTCTGCGGCAACTGCATGAGCCTATCGAGCGAGGGCTGATGCAACATCAGACCAATGAGAGCGCTTCGCGCGCTCCTCGTCACATCCCGCCGAAACGGGTGTGGCCATCCCCTATAAAAGGAGCTCGAGTAGGCTGATTCAACTGGTTTTCATCGCCGAAGCGAACCAGAGCGAACCGCGCGCACGGCAGGGAACGCAGTACTCGTTCCCTCTTCTAGAGAGAACCGAGGTTACGTTAGTAACCGAGTACGTTCTCTTACGAGAGTTCTCTCGTACTGCGTTTGAATAAACGCTGCGGGAACCACTTGTAAGACGCCGTGCGCGCTGGGATGAGAAAACACCGACCACTGGAAGCTAGTCCAGGTATACAGTGCATAATCACCCGGTAGACTCGGAGAGTCTGGAGGGGGGGGGGGACAACCACCCTCAGATAGCTGCGTCCTAAGACGCGATATACCATCACATAGGCAGGGGAAGGCCTGGCTAATGTGGGAAATGTGGGTCTTACGCAAATTTGCCCAGATATATGCGCCCTTAGGCGCAAAACAGCGCCACATAGGCAGGGGAAAAACCTGGCTGATGTGGGAGATGTGGGTCTTACGTAATTTCGCCCAAATGGATGCGCCCTTAAGCGCGATACAACGTCACATAGGCAGGGAGAGCCTGGCTGATGTGGGAAATGTGGGACTTACACACTTTCGCCCAAATAGGTGCGTTCTAGACACGATATAACATCACATAGGCAGGAGGGAGCCTGGCTAATGTGGGAAGAACATGGGTCTTACACAATTCTGCCCGAAAACTTCGGCGGCGCTGTGCGTCTGCGATATCAGTGCCGTGTTTAGACAGCTGACTCGAATACACCGAAAATACTTGGCTTGCAAGTGCGGTGAAGTCTTCGGTGGCGTTGTGCGCCTGCGAAATCAGTGTCGTGGTAGACAGCTGATACGGCTAAACCGAAAACAACCTGGCCTGCAAGGCGGGAACTTCTAGGTTGTAGAACCTTATGAATGTAGACGGCGAGGCCCAGCCCGCCGCCGTACATATTTCCTGTAAGGAAATCCCGCTAGACCAGGCCCACGATGAGGCAACGCCTCTTGTGGAATGCGCTCTAATGCCCAACGGGCACTGAAGGCCCTTGGTAGTATAAGCCATTGTTATGGCGTCAACCACCCACCTGGACAGGCTCTGTTTCGAAACAGCCGTTCCCTTGGAACGTCCACTGAACGAGACAAAGAGCTGCTCCGTCTGTCTGAAGGCAGCGGAGCGGGACACATAAGCTCTTAAAGCCCTAACGGGGCAAAGACAGCTCGAGTCCCCTTCCTCGTTTGATCCCGGCAGGGCAGACAGGGAAATAACCTGAGCCCTAAACGGAGTGTTGAGGGATTTCGGCACGTAGCCGTGCTTAGGTTTGAGTATGACTTTGGAGTCATTGGGCCCAAACTCCAAGCACGTTGGACTCACAGAGAGCGCGTGCAGATCGCCTATGCGCTTCACCGAAGCGAGGGCCATCAAAAACACCGTTTTGAAAGACAGATGTTTGAGGCTAACAGATTGGATAGGCTCAAAGGGGGGACCTTTCATGGCTGCCAAGACCGTAGAAAGGTCCCACACCGGGACTGAGGGAGGTCTGGGGGGATTCAGCCTCCTAGCTCCCCTGAGGAAGCGGATGACTAAATCGTTCCTTCCCAGTGACTGGCCTGGCGTTGCTGTCGAGCACGCTGCGATAGCCGCCACATAGACTTTGAGCGTGGAAGGGGATCTGCCCTTGTCCAACAGCTCTTGTAGGAAGGAGAGAACCTCCGTCACCTCACAATCGAGGGGTGACAGGCCCCGAGCTGTACACCAGCTGGAGAAAACCGACCACTTCGAGGCATAAAGCCGCCTGGTGGAAGGCGCTCTAGCCTGAGTGATGGTGTTCAGCACTCCATCCGTGAGGCCAACGGGTAACCGTTGAGCGTCCACGCATGAAGGGACCACAGCTCTGGGTGTGGGTGCCAAATCGAGCCCCTGGCCTGCGAGAGGAGATCTCTCCTCAATGGCACTGGCCATGGAGCGGAGTCTGCTAACTGCATCAGGACTGGAAACCAGGCTTGGTTGTCCCAGAACGGTGCTATAAGCAGTACTGGGCATTTCACTTCCCTGACTCGCTCCAGCACCTGAGGTAGGAGGGAGACTGGGGGAAACGCGTATAGCGGGCAGTGCGGCCACTTGTGGGACAACGCGCTGTCGTTCTTTGAAAAGAACACGGGGCAATGAGCGTTTTCTGGGGACGCGAATAGGTCCACCTCCGCCCTGCCGAATCTCTGCCACAACAGCCGGACTGTTTGTGGGTGTAGAGACCATTCGCCCGTGGGAACATTGTTCCTGGACAGCCTGTCTGGACCCAGGTTGAGTGTCCCGGGCACATGCACCGCTCTCAGCGAGCTCAGGTTGCGCTGAGCCCATATTAGGAGGCGCTCGGCCAGCCTGTAAAGGGAACTGGATCCGAGACCGCCCTGGCGATTTATGTAGGACACCACGGCCGTGTTGTCCGAGCGGACTACGACGTGTTGGTCCTTGATGTGGGGACAAAAGCGCGTCAGCGCGTTGTGAACTGCTAGCATTTCCAGGCAGTTGATATGATGGAGCTTTTCTCGTTCTGACCAAAGGCCAAAGAACGGCCTGCCCTCGAGCAGCGCTCCCCATCCCGAGGTGGATGCGTCCGTAGACACCACTTTCACTCTCGAGGAAGTCCCCAGGCTTACACCTGAACGGTACCAATCGCCCGCCGCCCATGGTCTCAGGGCTGCTGCGCAGTCTTGATCGACTTTGAGGCGCAATCGGCTGAGTGCCCACGCTCCGCGTGGCACTCGCGCTTTCAACCAGAACTGCAGAGGGCGCATGCGAAGCAGGCCCAGCTGGAGAACTGATGATGCTGAGGCCATGAGGCCCAGCATCCTCTGAAACCGTTTGAGCGGGATAATCGCACCGCAGCGGAAGGATCTCGCTGCGTGCTGTATGCGCAGCGCGCGCTGTTGCGACAGCCGCGCCGTCATAGAACGAGAGTCCAGAACGATGCCCAGAAACGATATAGTTTGACTGGGGTTCAGGGAGCTCTTCGTCCAATTGATCGTGATACCAAGATTCTCGAGGTGATCGAGTAACATGGTTCTGTGCTCCACGAGCTGAGATCGTGATTGAGCTATGATCAGCCAGTCGTCCAAATAGTTCAGCACTCGCATGCCCCTGAGTCTGAGGGGGGCGAGCGCTGCGTCCATGCACTTCGTAAATGTACGGGGTGCCAGGGACAAGCCGAATGGCAGGACTGTATACTGGTATGCCCGACCCTCGAAGGCGAATCTCAAGAATCGCCTGTGGCGTGACGCTATCTGTATTTGGAAATACGCGTCCTTTAGATCTATCGACATAAACCAGTCTTCTCGGCGAATGTGCGCGAGGATTTTGCTGGTCGTGAGCATTTTGAAACTGCGTTTCACTAAAGCTCTGTTTAGTCGTCTTAGATCTAGTATGGGTCTGATACCACCGTCCTTTTTGGGGACTAGGAAGTATCTGCTGTATAGCCCCCCTTCGCTTTGAGCTTGGGATACATGTTGTATCGCCCCTTTGCTCAACAGTTTTGATATTTCGGCGCGAAGTAGGTGTGCTACTTCTGAATTCACCGTAGTTTCGACGCGCGCTGTGAAGCCTGGAGGGCGCCGACAAAACTGTAGCGAGAAGCCTTTCTTTATAATGTCTAGCACCCAGTCCGAAACCCCTGGAAGCGCGGCCCATGCGTCTGCATGGCCGGCTAGGGGTTGGATGCGAAGCGCGCTCTGTTCGCTGTGCGACGGCGGCGCTTCGGGGCGCGCTAGCATAGGCGTTACGCCTGTGACATTTGAGGCGGGGAGCGCGCGTAATACAGCGGGCAAAACGCTCATCCTCGACCCCGCTACAGTGTTTATCTGAACGAGGGAGGTCTGAGAAGGTCTCATGGGACTCATGCAGCCTACAAGTGAACGTGGGCGGGGACCGGGCACGTTTACTGCTTTGGCCGCGCTGTCTGCTTGAACAGAGCGGGCGCGCACAGGTCCCGTTTTTACAGGGAGCCTGTGGCTTGCCAGACATAGCGTTTGTGGGCACTGGGAAGTGGGCACTTTGACTATGTTTGTGGCGCGATCGAACTGCGTCGATCTTATGAGTACGGGCCCTGTGTGCAGGGCTGTGCTTGTGTGTAGGGATGGGCACAGGGAAGTGGGCATCAACACTACATTTATAGCACCATCGGCCTTGGCCGGGACACCAGAAAATACACTCTTTTCGGGATTTATCTGGGTAGCCGTAAAAACTGCTTTTGTGTGCAGGCAAGCGGGCAGCTGTGCGGGCCTGTGCTCTGCTGAGAACGCTGAAGCAGTCGCAATTCCTGGGACTGAGACAGCGGTGCGCTTTGGTGAGGGCCCGGTCGCAACGGGGCTTACACACCTGCGCTTTCCTAGGCGTGCTAGGACTTCTTTGGGGCTTCCGGCTTCAACACAACCCTTGGTCGCGGCCCGCGGTGAGTGGGGCGGCGGCTGGTAGAGCGAGAGCGAGGGCGTGAGCTGCGCTGCTGTCGCTGAGAGGGGGCGGCCGGAGGCTGAGGCTGTGAGCTCCGAGGGGCCTGTTTCTCACGGCCCGCTGCGGAACTGGAGCGCTTCGGCAGGAAGTGCTTGAATGCCTGTGACGCTTTCTGGGCTTCGGAAAATCTCTCCACGAACTCGGAGAGAGAAGATCCAAAGAGGCCAGCGGAGGATAGCGGGGCGTCGAGGAACGCGTTGCGCTCTGCATCAGCCATCTCCGTGAGCGTCAGCCACAAATGCCTCTCGGCTACGGTAGCGGAAGCCATACAGCGTCCCATGGCTTGTGCTGCAGCCTTGGTAGCGCGGAGGGAAAGATCCGACGCGCTTCTCAGGTCCGTGATGCAGATAGCTTCAGGTCCTATCTCGTCCAGTTTGCGGAGGAGATCGCCTTGGAACACCTGAAGCGTGGCCATGGTGTGCAGGGCCGATGCCGCCTGCCCAGCGGCGGAGAAGATCCGCGCGAGCAGCGACGACGTCATGCGGCAGGCTTTCGACGGGAGAGCAGAGGGCGGGCAAAGGTGGGCTGCTATCGCCTGTTCCACCGGCGGCAGAGTGAGGTAGCCTCGATCCTGAGCATTATCCAGGGAGGAAAATGCTGGGGATACAGACGAACGTGTTCGTGCAGAAAAGGGAGCGTTCCAGGCCTTCGCCACTTCTTCATGAAGCTCAGGAAGAAACGGAGCGGGCTTAGACACAGGAGAAGAACGCTCACCAGGGAGGAAGCTACCATCAAGCCGGGTGCGCGAGGGGAGTTCCGGTGCAGACCACTCGAGGCCGAGGCTCGCCGCGGCCAACGCGAGTACTCGCATGAGCTCCCTCTCGATGCTAGCTCTAGCCGACGGCTTTCGGGCAGGAGGCGTGAGATCCGCAGAGCTCGCCCAGTCCTCACTGCCTGAAGCTAGCAGAGAGCAGGAATCCTTATCGACCGACTCGGCTTCAGAAACAACTTCCTCAGATGAAGCGGCGGCAGACTGCGGGCGCTGAGCATCGGGAAGTGCTTCGGGGGAAGCCGGCGAAGCTGGCGGGCGAGCCGGCGAGCTTTGTCGGGAAGAGGTGGGTTCCGGGGCCCGCTGCGAGCGGCGCTTCTTGCGGCGCGGCACCGCGGCGGGGGGCGCAGGCTCGGAGAAATGTGCCAGGCGAGTCCGCAGAGTCACCATCGGCAAAAGCTCGCAGTGAGGGCAGCCGGCGTCAGCGAGCGCGAGCGCTGCGTGATCTTCGCCCAGGCAGGAGACGCAAATAACGTGGCGGTCTCCCTCGGTGAGCGGGGCTCGGCACGAGCCACAGGATGGCATCTTGATAAAGACGCGGCTCTTTTAGGGGTGAGTGTTCGGGGAACACTGCACACACACACACAGAACAGAGCAGGTAAAGGATATGAAGCGCCGGAAAGCGCAGCAGGTACGGCAGTAGAGGCGGCGAAGGCCAGCGGCTTCAAGGGCTCGTCCCGCTGAAAAGCTTGCCTCGACGACGCTTGCTTCTCCGTGATCCAGCGATGCGTGAGCTTCGCTGAAGAGATGAAAATCAGTTGAATCAGCCTACTCGAGCTCCTTTTATAGGGGATGGCCACACCCGTTTCGGCGGGATGTGACGAGGAGCGCGCGAAGCGCTCTCATTGGTCTGATGTTGCATCAGCCCTCGCTCGATAGGCTCATGCAGTTGCCGCAGAACAGCCAATGAGTGAGCGAGCCGTCTCGCCATGGCTGTGCACTGCTGCAATGCGTTTTACAAATATGAAAATTAAGGATAATTTTGCTTCAGTATTTCGTGAAAAGAGACTTTTCCCGCAGCGTTTATTCAAACGCAGTACGAGAGAACTCTCGTAAGAGAACACAAACTAGTTTAAAAAGTGTCTCAAACACATAATATTAAAACCACACCATGTTAAAAATCACAGTATCTAAAAATACTAATCCTTACGTTTTTGTAAATCCGTTTGTTGAAAGAGAGCCAAAAGGTATATCCAATGGTATTTACCACATCAAATGTATATCCAGAAGGTATATCCAAGACCAAAGGTTTATCCAACAACAAGGATATATCCATGACCAGAGGTATATCCAAATATATATATCCAAAAGGTATATCCAAGACCAGAGGTTTATCCAACATTAAGGGTATATCCGGAACCATAGGTTTAGAGATTTTATTTACAAAAGTTACAAAGTCTCGTGAGGAGTTCAGCAAAAAGCGTCCACACGGTTACATCCCAAAAGTTAGACTGACCTCTGTGACATCTGCCCTGTAGCCACAGGTAGACCACTCCCACCCTAGACCCCTCCCACCCCTAGAGACCGCCCACCCATAGAGACCTCCCACCCCTAGACCCCTCCCACACCTAGACCCCCTCCTACATCAAGATCCCTCCCAAGCCAACTATGTTTTGCTTTAATTAAAAAAGAGTTTTGTTTTCCGCAATCATTTAAAAACTTTTTAAAAACAATGTATGTATAAAGTTAAAATACAACGGTTTAGTATTCGTACGTTTACAACGTTATCTGAAAAAGCTAGAATTAATAGCTAGATTTTAGTTAAAATTAATAGTTTAAATTATTAGTCAAGTTAGAGTTAAATCATGTTAAGTTATATTCACTAATTTACTGATTTATTCACTACAACCCAATGGAGAAATCCGATTATTGTTTGAGAATGTGTATTTGGAGTAAAATAACGATTCTGTTCAAAACTATGTCCTTTTAGCTTTAAACCATGAAACGTAAGCGGTAGGCAAACATTTTCCACACACATGTAACACTTTCACATACAACTTTAATAATAAAATAACTTTAACTTTAATAAAATGATACAGATCTTTAAAATACATAGGTGTTGGCTAGTATTTAAAATACATAGGTGTAGGCTAGTATTTAAAACGCTAGGCCTATCAGAAAAATGTAGACAATAATGTCTTCTTACGTATACAGATTTTAAACCCTGTTAAAAACAAAAAAGTCAACGTTAAATAATTTAAAACAAGTTATAGAATGTCTTTCACGAACAACTTTTAAAGATGCCAGAAAAATGGTAAATTATGTTTCAAACGTGAACAACATATCAAACAACAACAGTTAAAAAATAATACATAAAGTGAATAGTTTTAAGCAAAACTTTTTAACATTACAATTCGCTATAAACTTTTGTACAGATCTTAGCTAAAATAGATCTTTCACTGTCTCGCAAAGCATCCTTGCGCTCCGAAAGCACAACACGAATGAGAAATCGGTCTGTGAAGCGAGTCTCCGCCCGCCTAGAAACTTTGCCAATGCAAATACACATGTGTAGAGGTATAGCTACAGATTTAAATCTTGGTAAAAAAGGCTTAATCAAAACAACATTTTAAATTTTTGTACATTTAATTTAATTTAGTTATTAATCTGGTATTAGATCTTTCTAGCCTAATATTGTTTGATGTGTTATGCCTAGATAACGAAACATAGTCCATACATGTTGTGTTCGAGAAAAGTAATATCGATGTAATCTTTGTGAGATCATACCCACAAACGCAGAACTTTGTGTTGGATGCTCGACTTTACTAAAAGAAAATATTATGGAAGTCATTTTCAAACTGTAATTATACCATATTTTATGTATTAATAGTATGGTTCCATTGGGGGTTTAATGTTTTAATGTTTGTTTGTTTGTTTGTTTGTTATTAACTAATACCTTTTTAACTAAAACACTTCAACATCCTCCACAAATTAAAGAAACAGAGTCATTCTAGAAATTTAATTTTTGTGTGGATAATAGACTATATAATTTGTCAATGTAACATGGTTTTTTAAAAATACACGTATAAATTTGCCTTTTGTTTGGACAATATATAATATGTCCTTGAGTGTTTTGTAAAATGATTAAAATGTTTGTAAAATGATTTTATATTTTAGGTGAATGCATCATGGAGAAGAATTTAAAATGTCTGTGAAATTAAATTTTGTTTGTTTGTGATATAATTCATATTATACATGTTTTTAACTTTCTACTTCTTACATTCTAATAAAAGACAACATTTTTGTTGTTTGGAAATGTTTTGTAACTTATAGTGAAAAATGTTTGTGACTTTTATATTGTGAAATAAAAATGTTTCTGACTTTTATATTCTAAAATAAAATAATGTACAACTTTGTAACATGATTGATTCTTATTGATTGAAATCTCATAGCGCCTACATGGCAGAACTAATAAAGATATTTGACTATCCTTCGGATTCTGGTGCTTATAAAGATAGATTAAAACAGACTGTGTTACAGGAATATGGCGCAAGATTATCAGATCTGTCTGTATACATGCATTCTCTAAAGAGAACGTCAATATTAAATATATTCTAACTATTATTGATATTTTTCTTGAAATGTGGCTGTACGAGGTGTTACGAAATAAATCCACGCCTGAAGTAGCTAAGAACTTTTTAATATAGCCTACCTGTAAAGTTACAAACAGATAGGGTTCAGAGTTTTTAATAAACACATATCTTCCTAGTGTTGCACATACATGGCAATATGTCTATCTTTTTCAAAACATAGTCTCAAAATCATAATTAATGTATTTTCGTTGTGTGAATCAGATTTAAGAACGCACAACGACTCAGACTACACTTGTATGGTTTTATTTTACCATAGGAAATCGTCACCCTATAAACCCTATAACATTTTTGAACAGAATTTTACATTTTACTTTTGTCGGGTACTTGTGATTTTTTTATGTGAATTGTAACAGAAGACATTTATCTGAGACAATCAGAGCATTTTGTTTTGTTCAATGTAAATAATAATAATAAAAACATATTCAGAGTAGTGATCATCGTCATTTATTAAAGAAGACAGTTGTAATTTCATTGTGTTAAAATACATCAGTCTTATAGCATTTCATTCATTATGTAAAATGTTAAAACATCATTGAAATAAGTTAACACTAGAACTGCCGGAATTCCATAACAACTAGAACGACCATAGACCAATTTTGAGCCTGCATCACACCGACTCCACATGACTGTGACGTATGCCAACAAAGTACCGCGAGAGCTGCACCGCTATGGTTTCAGGGTTGAACCAGAGAATGTCTAATAGGAAGAGAATTGGCACTCTCTGCTTACTTCCGGTTTCTGGACTGGCTGCAGTTCCGTTAGAATTCCACTGGAGGTGATCACGGGCGAGATGCATGCTGGTTAGTAAACAACCATGATGTATTGTTCTCTTTTAAAAGGTTTGATTTTAATAAAACACTGATATTATGTTTTATGTGTATACGTTATGTGGTAATATTCCCAAACTATCTCAGTGCGATCTCTATGGGTTATGCAATGTAATTTTTATATATAAAAAAAAAAAAAAAAAAAAAAAAAAACTGATAAACATGTATTTGGAATGGAATTAAATAAGTAGGCTACTTTCGGTGTCTTGTTCATTATATTTATTTTCATATAAAAGCAACAGAACTTAAATACCACTCAGTTTATTAGCAACAGTTGCAACTCTTGCGTCGCCATATAAAACACACACACACACACACACACACACACACAAACGTTGACTTGGTGCCAGAATGTCTACAAAGGTGTTATCGCATCACTACCACACACACACACACACACACACGGACACACACATATGCTAACAAAAGATAAGAGGTTGATGATAGATTAAAGGTAGATAGCTAATCGAAAAGTGTAAAATAAGATGTACGCTACCGACATTCTTATTACTACTTCAGTTCATTTTACACTATTTCAAATTATATCTGTATCATTTAGACCGGTCTTTTTAATATAGGGGTGCACGGTTGACAACCTAACGTTGATGTTAGTTAACACGTTTGTTAGCTACTTACTTCAGCACATGTTTGGATGACAAAATTTTGTGTACTAGTTGCTATATCAACATCATAGCCTTTAGAAAAATACCAGCATTTTTTTTTTCGGAAGATACCCATAGACACTTTATTAAACCATAGCAAAGGTAAATTCCTTACTTAAGCTAATTTTCATCTCTATTTTTGTGTTTATTTAAAATAAGACAAATCTGAACATGTTTAGACCCCGTTTACACGATGGGAAAACGCAGATATTTCCCTGCGTTTTGGCCTGTCATTTACACGAAAACGCCGTTTTTATCCCAGAAAACGATTATTTCTAAAAACTACGGCCAAAGTGGTGGTTTCTGAAAACGCCGGTTATGTGTTACCGTGTCAACCGGGAGAAACGGGGTTTTAGGTTCTCAAACGTCACATTATGTGCCAGAAAATGCTTTCGTCATGTGAGCGCCCTATGTTTAGAGTTTGTTTGCCAACTATTTGATCATGGATGCAGTTAAAGTGGTACTCATTTTTTACTTTTGTGCAAACGCTTTTGGTCTGTTTGCATTTGCTTCACTGTCTGTCCACACGAACAAACCTCGCGCCATGTCGTTTTGAAAGGAACAGGAAGTCACTCGAGCTATTCGTTGTTGTCGATTTTGAGGATTCTGATTGGCCTGCATGGCTTTATCCTTCTCCCTACACTGCCACCCATTGTATTTATGCGGGTTGATGTAAACGACAACTTTTTTGAAAACGATTTTGTGTGCACGATGTTATTTTTGAAAATGGAGGGGGAGAAATATTCGTTTCTCTAAATACCCGGCTATGTGTAAATGTGGCCTTAATCTCCTAGATGTTATTTAACAGTTGAGATAGTTATTTAATGCTTCGGTAACTACCAGAAGACACTAGCAGGGTTTAAAACCCAGTTGTGCAGTCGTTTTTATTAATTTTATTGAGAAAACGTGAGAAGAGGTGAATAAAGACTGAAAGTCAATGTAGCCTACAGGAATTAATAAATATTTAGTGTTTTAACTATGTGGTATAGCCGTGTTTTCATGTGTTTGTAGTCAAAACTCAAAAATGAATTTATATTTAACTATTAAAAATTGTCGTTATTTTATATGAAAACGTTTTTAATTGAATTTTATTTAGAAAATATTTAGTTTGTTTTGTATATTTTTATTAGATCAGATAAGATTTTAAGCTGTCATATGTTATGTTACAACTACCCCCACATGTTACAATGTGGCATGAAATCTACTAAATAAACTTATGTGTTGGTACAAAGTTATATTTAAAAGTTTAGAGCAGTGCGTTTTTAAGGATTTTAAACACACACACACACACACACACACACACACACACACACACACTTGGCGGCACTGTGTCTGCATTGGTGTTAGCATTCACATATCTTATTTTTCTCTTTTGACGGATTTGTGTGAATTAGATTATTACAGATCTTAGTAAACGAGATGAGATCAGATCCGTCATACGTATTTCTAGTCATACAATCACCTTTCAGAATCTCTACCACCTACAGAGATAGACGCCCCTTGAAAATGAGGCGGGTAAAAAGGTGTTTTAAAATGGCTGTACAGTCTTTAAAATGAGGCTGTCTAAATCATTTACGGAACTCTATGCGACCGAGACAGACCGTCGAAACACGAATTGTAAGTTAGTCTGCATTATGTCTGGAAATCAACGCGAAGCAGAAGTTTCATCGGATCAGTGCTATGATGAAGATTTATCACAAATTTTAAACGATCTTTGTAAGTATTTTCAACAAAAGGTTTATTACATTTTTATGGAATGAATTTGTCAGTAACCCGTGCCTAATAACGTTGTATATCTTTGTTCGGTGACCAGATGACAGCTCATTTCCCAATGGTGTTTTACCCAGTGAATTTTTTCAAGGTGAGTGTTTTATTTTTTCAGTATCATCTTTCATAACTTTTAAAAAAAGGAAAAACTTACACCCTTTACAATATTTCAACAGGTATCCCAGAGGACACAGTGGCTCACAACACTATCAATGCTGCGGAGTTATCTACATTGGTTGATGTTCCCGGTGTGTCGGCCTACGAGGACATAACCCCATCTTCCACCCCTGAACAGCATGCCTACGGACAATCAGATCAGGAACCAACGTGCAGCTACGGGCCGATAACTTCTACCGAGCGCATGAATTTCCGTGTATCCGGACGAGGCGTGAAACGGCTACGAGATGTTTACGGAGAATATGATTCGATTAATGATAGCCAATTACACTATCCTGACGAGGGTACGTTATATTTAGGGTATTTATTTTTGTCTTATCATAATATTTTTATTCATTGAATTTTAAAATAATAAATGTTATTTTCCAGAACAAAGCATTCCTGTAGACCTACCGTCCACGTCTGATTACCATGGGGCTTCTGGAGATGCTTATAGAAAGCGGATCGTGGGTTCACATTACCTGTGTTCCAGTCCCAGTGTAAACTCATCGGAATATACCGGTAAGTCGCTATACATTTATTGTATTTTATCTATTAAACATTTCATTTAATAAATTATTTTTATGTTTGATCCTAGAACAAAATTACGCCGAAAGAGAATTGGAAATATTCCTGGATTCCCAAGCAGCCGTGTTGTGTCAAGTCAGCGATTCTGTGTCGGCATCGTCAAACTCCGATGAGGATAACTCTGTACGGAACGATACTGCGTTATCCAACGAACGAGATCTTCACAGACTGAGTTATGATACATTACGCAGTATCAATAGAAATGTTTTGGGTATTTTAGGTAACGTAGCACAACCATTAACCTACCAGCATATGGAGGAGATTACATCAGAATCGCAAAGAGACGTCGTAACGATTCTTCATAGAATTTTAGATCAGCAAAATCAACACACGAATGAGTTAAGGAACAGTGTTGAATTTTTTGGGATCTGCCACGGGCAATTATTGGACGAAAACAGACAATTACGGAACGAGCTATTAAGCGTTCATCAGGAGATTGAACAGGTGAGAAGCGATCAACAAATGTTAACAATTGCATTGTCATTCATTTCTGAAAATCTAAACGTTGTTCGGAGAATATTGAGAGAATTACATGATCCTTTTATGAGAAGGTAAATTTCGTTGCTGTTTTTTTTTTTTTTTTTTTTTTTTTTTTTTTTTTTTGATTGTTGTTATTTTTAAAACAAACTCATTTGATTGATGTTATTTTACATATGATTTCTGTACATGCTACGTGTATGTGTAACTGTATTTCTATTACATTTGTTGTGTGTAAACATTAGTAATATTAGACTACTTGTGACGGTGTACATACATACATTTTAAATATAACAAATCCAAACACACATTCTAAAGACCGTACTCTTTTAGCGGAAAAGTATTATTAAAATGTTATTTACGCTCGTCACCATGTGTTCAGTTATTTTCAGTTCTAGGAGCTTGTTGAGTTTTACGTGTTCCTAATTGTCACCGCTTGCCACTCCATCTGTTGGATTATTGTGAATAAACTTTGTGGTGGAATATATTTGTCATCCTCCGCTATGTCAGTTATAACAAAAAGAAAAGTTGGTTCTTTTAAGAATTGGTGGTAACGGCTTATTTTAAGGTGACATATTTATACGTTACTACATTTACTTAATAGTAATAACAGTAAATTACGTTACAAGTAACTAACCATAAGTCAAATCCTAACCGTAACTATATAACAGTTACAATTAATATTAAGCAATACAAGATTATATTGCTTAAGTTCCGTACATTCAGAATACAAAATGTGAAACAGGGTCATCATTTGTATGCTTTGTGTATTTATCGTAAACTATGCTTTTCGCCCATCTTTTCTAGTGATTTGGTCTTTTGAATCTTACACAAATGTTTGGACACACGTGATTCCTGTATAAAGATGATTTTTTAAAGTTAGTCCATAAGCGCAACTATTTACACACATACGAAGTAGGAGAATAACTCCTACTTGTGAACATTCCATTATCTGTTTATCTGGGGTCTGAGACTATCCTCACCTCATATGTTTCTTTAATTTGTGGAGGATGTTGAAGTGTTTTAGTTAAAAAGGTATTAGTTAATAACAAACAAACAAACAAACAAACATTAAAACATTAAACCCCCAATGGAACCATACTATTAATACATAAAATATGGTATAATTACAGTTTGAAAATGACTTCCATAATATTTTCTTTTAGTAAAGTCGAGCATCCAACACAAAGTTCTGCGTTTGTGGGTATGATCTCACAAAGATTACATCGATATTACTTTTCTCGAACACAACATGTATGGACTATGTTTCGTTATCTAGGCATAACACATCAAACAATATTAGGCTAGAAAGATCTAATACTGGATTAATAACTAAATTAAATTAAATGTACAAAAATTTAAAATGTTGTTTTGATTAAGCCTTTTTTACCAAGATTTAAATCTGTAGCTATACCTCTACACATGTGTATTTGCATTGGCAAAGTTTCTAGGCGGGCGGAGACTCGCTTCACAGACCGATTTCTCATTCGTGTTGTGCTTTCGGAGCGCAAGGATGCTTTGCGAGACAGTGAAAGATCTATTTTAGCTAAGATCTGTACAAAAGTTTATAGCGAATTGTAATGTTAAAAAGTTTTGCTTAAAACTATTCACTTTATGTATTATTTTTTAACTGTTGTTGTTTGATATGTTGTTCACGTTTGAAACATAATTTACCATTTTTCTGGCATCTTTAAAAGTTGTTCGTGAAAGACATTCTATAACTTGTTTTAAATTATTTAACGTTGACTTTTTTGTTTTTAACAGGGTTTAAAATCTGTATACGTAAGAAGACATTATTGTCTACATTTTTCTGATAGGCCTAGCGTTTTAAATACTAGCCTACACCTATGTATTTTAAATACTAGCCAACACCTATGTATTTTAAAGATCTGTATCATTTTATTAAAGTTAAAGTTATTTTATTATTAAAGTTGTATGTGAAAGTGTTACATGTGTGTGGAAAATGTTTGCCTACCGCTTACGTTTCATGGTTTAAAGCTAAAAGGACATAGTTTTGAACAGAATCGTTATTTTACTCCAAATACACATTCTCAAACAATAATCGGATTTCTCCATTGGGTTGTAGTGAATAAATCAGTAAATTAGTGAATATAACTTAACATGATTTAACTCTAACTTGACTAATAATTTAAACTATTAATTTTAACTAAAATCTAGCTATTAATTCTAGCTTTATCAGATAACGTTGTAAACGTACGAATACTAAACCGTTGTATTTTAACTTTATACATACATTGTTTTTAAAAAGTTTTTAAATGATTGCGGAAAACAAAACTCTTTTTTAATTAAAGCAAAACATAGTTGGCTTGGGAGGGATCTTGATGTAGGAGGGGGTCTAGGTGTGGGAGGGGTCTAGGGGTGGGAGGTCTCTATGGGTGGGCGGTCTCTAGGGGTGGGAGGGGTCTAGGGTGGGAGTGGTCTACCTGTGGCTACAGGGCAGATGTCACAGAGGTCAGTCTAACTTTTGGGATGTAACCGTGTGGACGCTTTTTGCTGAACTCCTCACGAGACTTTGTAACTTTTGTAAATAAAATCTCTAAACCTATGGTTCCGGATATACCCTTAATGTTGGATAAACCTCTGGTCTTGGATATACCTTTTGGATATATATTTGGATATACCTCTGGTCATGGATATATCCTTGTTGTTGGATAAACCTTTGGTCTTGGATATACCTTCTGGATATACATTTGATGTGGTAAATACCATTGGATATACCTTTTGGCTCTCTTTCAACAAACGGATTTACAAAAACGTAAGGATTAGTATTTTTAGATACTGTGATTTTTAACATGGTGTGGTTTTAATATTATGTGTTTGAGACACTTTTTAAACTAGTTTGTGTTTTATGTAACAGTTTTACAAATACTGTATGGATGGATGCACTTACTTTTCTGTAAATTATTGATTTTTAACATCTTAACTCATTTTTGATAACTCTTTTAGAGAAAAATGCAATTTTAACTTATTTCATTAATGTTTAACATCTTTAAAATGTTGTTTTAGACGTTTTAATGCTAACACATTTTGATATCTTTACGAAAATATAATTTAAACTTTAAACAATGTTTTATACACCTTTAAACACAATGTAATTGTGAAAGTACAGCTTTTTCTTTAAATGTATGTTAGAAAATAGAACTATTCGCTTTTTCGGATTTTGGAGTTAAAAGCTCTAAGCCTTTGGAGACGGATAAAAAACTTTTGTTCTTCTTTCAACAAAGTTGTCTTTATTGTACATTTCTTAAAAAAGTTTTAATATACATTGTCATAATGTTATCTGTTAAACAATACAGAAGTGGGGAGGGGTGGGGATGTTTGTAGGGAAGGGGACCATGGGAAATTCCCACGGTCTGGAGCTGAATATTGCTTTTTCAATGTTTTAACATTTATGTTTTAACATAAAATGTTGTTTTAGATGTTTTAATACTAACACATTTTGATATCTTTAAGAAAATATAATTTAAACTTTTTTCATTAATGTTTTAACATCTTTAAAATGTTGTTTTAGATGTTTTAATACTAACACATTTTGATATCTTTACGAAAATATAATTTAAACTTTTAACATCTTTAAAATGTTGTTTTAGGCGTTTTAATACTAACGCATTTTGATATCTTTAAGAAAATATAATTTAAACTTTAAACAATGTTTTATACACCTTTAAACAATGTAATTGTGAAAGTACAGCTTTTTCTTGTTATTGTGATTGTACAACTTTTCTTCAAATGTATTAGAAAATAGAACTATTTGCTCGGTATAATTTTAATACATGTTGTTTTAGATGTTTTAATGTGGATCTTGGGAAAATTTCCCACGGTTTATGTTTTAACATAAAATGTTGTTTTAGATGTTTTAATACTAACACATTTTGACATCTTTAAGAAAATATAATTTAAACTTTAAACAATGTTTTATACACCTTTAAACGCAATGTAATTGTGAAAGTACAGCTTTTTCTTTAAATGTATGTTAGAAAATAGAACTATTCGCTTTTTCGGATTTTGGAGTTAAAAGCTCTAAGCCTTTGGAGACGGATAAAAAAACTTTTGTTCTTCTTTCAACAAATGGTATGTAAAAATGTAAGGCTTTTTAACAATGTTTTTAAACTAGTTTGTGTTTTATGTAACAGTTTTACAGATACTGTGCGGATGGATACATTTACTTTTCTGTAAATTATTGATTTTTTAACATCTTAAAATAACACCAATTTTTAATAACTCTTTTAGAGAAAAATGCCATTTTAACTTATTTCATTATTGTTTTAAAAGTGTCTTCTTTAATAAATAAATAATAATAAAAAAAAAACACTGATCTCTGATTGTCTTTATTGTAACAGTTTTAATATACATTGTCATAATGTTATTTGTTAAACAATATGATGTTTAAACATTATTGTTACCGGATACATCTTTGGAGATAATAAGACTTTTGTTCTTCTTTCAACAAATGGTATGTAAAAATGTAAGGCTTTTTTAACAATGTTTTTAAACTAGTTTGTGTTTTATGTAACAGTTTTACAGATGTGTGAGAACACTAAACACATGTGTATTTTAACTTTTATACAACGTTTTATATTATTAAATATAATTAATAATATTTCCCTGGTTCTGTTCATGCCCATATGGGAGGAGCAAGCGTGGGAATATTCTCACGGTCACGTGACCTGTCCGGAGGTGGGAGGGAGGGGGTAGAAAGGGGGCGGGGCAAGCGTGGGAATTTCCCACGGTCAAAAAGGGGGCGTGGCTTAAGGGCAATAAATCACTCAAAGTGACATATGTTGCCCTATAACCTCTCTCTGACAAGCCATTAAAAAGTATTGTCTTAAGAAACACATACATTTTTTCAAATATTCTCAATAAATCATGTTCCCGTTCACTCTGGCGACGAATTTTAAAATTAATTAAACTAAATTCTATTTATAAGGTAAAACTTTTACATTTTTAGGCATTCCAATCCCTAATGCCAAAATGTTTTCTTTGTTCACCAAGTAATTTACTGGTCAGGCATTATTGTTAACTCGCAAGACAGTACGGAGAAAATGACAATTTGATGGATAATTTAAATATATTCTGCAATCACATTTTGGTAATGTAGCCTATTCATTCCGCCGTCACATCTGAGCGCGAAATGCTGCTTGGGTAGTTTCAAGATATAAAAATAATTAATAATACAATAATAATTTAATTGTTCATATGTGTTTAATCTTGTTAGAAGATTTTGTTTACTGATTATGAACACAAATTAATCACGACAAACCAAATTAATTGTAATTACCATTGATGACAACAACCAAGGTATTTTAGGCCTACAATTCTAACATAATTTTTCATGAAAAATCATGATTGTATTTATTTATTTTTCGAAAGTAAGGTTAATGAAAGCAGCTTCTTGCAATACTCTCCTAAATGCATAATTAAACCTAAGTGCAAACATTACCACTTTAATGACCGTCCTTTATTTTTCAGTGCATTTGTTTTACAAAATATGGCTATTACTGTCATGGATTAATATTATAACTATTATTATGTAGTAGTGTAATGTAGACATGCACAACTAAAAGAGGTTTGAATTTTTCTTTAATTTGCACAGTGAATATGGATTGGCGCTTTTAATTTTGAACTCTCAAAGTGCACCAGAGTGATGAATTAAACATTAAAATGCACAAAATTTTGTTACGGGGGGGGGGGGGGGCATGCCCCCGAACCCCCCTAGAAGGCCTGAGGTCCACCCACCACAGATTTACCAAAAATCATGTGAGAAAAACTTGTATTGCTATGCCAATGCAGTTTATAGCTTGTTTTTTGGATTAATTATTGTGGAGTGTAGTTCCATTGTATTAATAAAATTCAATTTTGCACTTATTTCATCTGTTAACTCTCATTCGTTCCTGGTCGCTCATTAGTTTGAGGGTGGGGGGCGTTCAGGGACCTGGATATTGGATAAGGGGGCGCTGGCCCAAAAAAGGTTGAGAACCACTGCCCTAATCTAAAGTGTAAACTATTCATCACTTGTAAATGTGTTACACATCATTCATAGATACGATTCATTGATCTTATGCCTTATTGGTTTTTGAAGTGGTAATCTACGAATGATGTGTAACACATTTACAAGTGATGAATAGTGTAGACTTTAGATTAGGGGATGCAGAAAGTGTTTTAAATGATTTATTCGTACGTTTAGACATCATTGTGTTGAACACTGTTACTTACCTGTTACAAATGATCTGTACGTGTATACAAGGCATTTACAACACTTTCTGCACCCTCTTATTGCTACATACATACATACATACATACAAAAAAAACATAATTTATTAAACATTTATGAACCGCATATTCATGTTTTGTAAATGATTAGTTAACTAATCAATTGTAAATGACTTACAACTGAATATACAAAACATACATACAATAATGAACATATCACTTATTAATCATTGCTTGGCTACTGCAGTTCATTGGAACGAAACCGTAGCCAAGGCGACATCTAGTGTATATATCTATACCCGCCCGCGTCCTCAGATCATTTGGACGCGGCTGTGATCAAGAGATAAAAACGATATAAATACCGTTCGTTTTCTCACACAAACCGCTCGTTTCGTGTCTTAGGCCATCAATGTGTACTTACAATGGGGAATTGTTAAAAATAAAAATACCTAAAAATATCAAAATTGAAACTACTGCAGAAAAAAAGACACCTACATCTTGGATGCCCTTAAGGTAAGCTAAAACATACCAAAATTTAATTTCAAAGTGAACTATCCCTTTAAGAAAGACGAAATGGGGGTGAGGATGCCACTGAGTACATCAGCTGTTTTTTTCAAGGGACAGTTAGCCCATAATGACAGGGTGGACAGCAATTTCCAAAACAGATATTGTATTATCACAGCAATTCTTCTCGCATTTTATAAGCAGCCACTTCAAATTTAATAATTCAATAAAAGTAATTTGTGTCATACAGTATGTTATGCATTCAACCACAGAACATGACCTTCTGTAAAGGCCACATCTAACCTCTGAAATGAACACAGAGATGTTATTCTCATCTGAATCAGTACATGAAATCACAGACATTGGGTGATAAGAATTACATGATTACATATGAGTTACATTAGAAGAACTCAAGCATTGTTTAGAAAACTACTCCTATCAGAACAGGGCTAATGACTGTAATTGGTTTATGGCTGAGTATAAAAGGTACTATAGATTAAAAATAAAGTTAATTTCTCTCATTTTTACATGATATATATATGGATGGGCGATGTGAGCCAAATCTTAAATCACAATATAGCCCTATTCAGACAGTAATTTTTTCTCATGGGGTCGTTATTTTCAACATTTACAGGGGTTGGTCAGGGATTTTATTGCCGTCCAAATCCATAATGTCAGTGTTTTTCTCCCACCACCCACGTAAAAATCCCCAGCCGAATTACCATGTTTTTTGACAAACACCAAGGTTGTTTTACCAATTTAATTGCCATCCGAATCCACTTCTCTGAGTTTACAAGAAGAGATCACTTCAAAATTCAGTTTAAATCCTTTTCGAACACTGCAGAAAACTGCACGATAACTGTTGCGCTTCACTGTAATTCCCATGCATTTTAAAAATATACACTTTTATTACTAAAATACTTCAAAGTATTTACAATAACAATATTTCATCACCGCTCCACCTCAGCGAACAAAAAGGAGAAAGAGAAAAAAACATGTAAACATTTGAAATGGGGAGTTATTGTGATAGCAATATATGATACAATTTTAAAATATGTAGGCTATATTACTATAATAAAAATATTTCGCTCCTCCACCATCAATAAATCGCCATCCGAATGCATGAGTTTTATCACTATGGCGCCATGCAAATGTATTTTTCCAGATGTTTACATAAAAAAAAATACTGGCTGAATAGGGCTTATGAGTAATTTTATTTCCCTTATCAGTCGGTCACTCTCGACGTACGTTGTGACCGACGGATAGGAATCTTGCTAGAGAGGTCAATCTACTTCGAGTGAAACTAAACGAGCCAATGCACATTGGCGTGCAATCATTTGCATCAGCTGTTCAGTCACGCAGCGCGGGTATATAATGAGCAGCAGGTGCAATTGCACTTACAAACTCCCAGGAAATTGTGAAATTCAACGAGCCAGCTCTTTTATGGACCCCTCCACTCTTTTTCTCTCTCTTTTCTCTCTCTTTTCTGTTTTTTGTTTTTGCCTTTTGAACAAACAAAAAGCTGTTTTCACAGCTGGTAAGGTGCACAGAGAGGGCTCAAAAGCCGTTTTCACAGCTGGTAAGACCAGCGAGAGAGAGAGACAGCACACAGACAGGTGCACATTCCTGTCTGTGTTCGCGGTGACCGCTCCCCTGCGTGCTTCAGCACCAGTGAGAGCAGTCCCTAAAAGAGCTTACACAGATAGAACGCGTCTTTTCAAAGATGACATTCTATCTGTGTTTCTGGATCCAGTCGTTTCCTGTCCTCACTGAAGGCCACAATTACTGTATCGCATGCCTGGGAAACATGGGTGGTTCATGTTTTCGCATAGGAACATGACCACTTTGGCATGCCGGTTGTCTCCTATTTCTCCGGAAAGCTTGAGTCCCCTCTGTTGTTGGCCAGCCGCTGCTTGTGTGTAAAGCACCGCTGCAGGTCTGCTCGACACTCTGGGAGACCGTGGAGATCAAAGAGTTTCCGCCGGGCAAAACCCGATGGGTCTCTCGCTCCTCAGGGTGTCGTGTGCCATCGAGCTGCCGGGCTGCAGCGCGGGTTGTCACGGCAACCCAGCGCTCACTCTGCGCTCTAGGTGCGCGGTCTCCTTGTCTATTCTCCGTTGTTGTGCCCTCCCTGGTGGCCACCAGGAGAGGTCTACTTCATTCGAATAGCTTGGGTGATCTGAGAGCTGAGGGCTTCACCTTCGGAGAACCAACCCCCCAGGGCTTCTCCCTCTCTAGTGCATCACAAGCTGTGCAGTTTCTGGATAGGATTGCTGGTACTTAAAAAAAAAAAAAAAAATGGGGGAACCAAGAGATTAATACAGGGCTCCAGCAACCCAAGCTTTATCATTTGCTCATCTGTATTATAGATGTTTTTTATTTGTTGAACATCAATTAAATTTTTAACTTTAGATGGGTTTGGACGTTTTTTGGATTTCCAAATTCGGGGAACAGACACAATCTCTATATGATAATATCTAGGTGAAAGAGGCTCTATGTGATGGGATTTATCTGACCTTGGTGAAGCAAGGCCGCTAGCAGACAGTCGGTTTAGCCAGTCTGTCTGCTTCCTGACCTGGTGCCCAATTTGTCATTTTTTATCTCTAAGACTATGAGCCAATTAATAGAGAGAAGAGCAGCACCATCCCAGGAGGGATGAGTACTATCTCTTTTCAACAGGTCAGGTTTGCCCCAAAAACTTTTCCAATTGTCTATGAATTCTATATTATTTTGCGGACACCACCGAGACAGCCAGCGATTCAGTGAACACAATCTACTAACTATCTCATCACTCCTGCGAACAGGAAGGGGGCCAGAGCAAATTACAGCAAGCAGGGCAGAGGCGGCCTGCCAGTGGCACTGCAGCCCTACCATCTAGGGTAGTGAGAGAGGAAAAAACTTTACGCAGATTTTGGCACTTTTGGCATTGCATATTGGTGCTAAAATGCTTCCATACTTCCAAAACTTTTCCATGCACATCCAGAAAGAAGCATGGGGCGGGGCGGGGCGAGGCGGGGCAAGGCAAATTACGTGTTGCGCTGCGCCCCCGCAGTCCAGGAAGCATGCTTGTCGAGTCTGAATCGGATTCAGCCTGAGCACACACCATTGCAGTGGGATGCTCAGCTTCATCTTCATTTCCAGAGCATAACAGCCCTCTCTGATCGACATCTAGGGCCCTATCTTGCACCCAGCGCAATTGACTTTGTACACTGACGCATGTATCATTCCTATTTTGCACCCGCGCAAAGCGCGCTTTTCCCTCCACAGAAGCACGTCGCTAAACTAGGGAATGAACTTGCGCTCCCTGGGGGGTTCAGCGCAAAAAAGGAGGCGTGTTCCGGTGCAAACGTTCCTTCATGCTATTTTGCAGGTTTAGAAAACAATTGCGCCACTAACCAGGAAAAAAAATTTTAAAGTCAGTGGCGCGTTGCGCATGTTATTCATATGCTATTTTAAGGGCGCATGCTTGGCCATAATCAATGTAGCGTGTGCACAACGCACATACACTTTGATTCTCTCATCTACACAGAAGCAGCAGTTTTCATTTTTGCAAATCATACATTATTACGATAGATAGATAGATAGATAGATAGATAGATAGATAGATAGATAGATAGATAGATAGATAGACAATTTATTATAAAAACATACATCTAGCTTACACATTTACCCAAATTATCATACGCCTTTTTAACCAAAGTTAATTTGGGTGGGTCTCTCCATTTGGGTGGGTTTGCTCTCCTTGGCTGTGAACCGCTCCTGGCGCGCGCCTGGCAAATCCGCCGTTATAATAGGAATCCGCTTTAGAACAAAGCGCGCCTGCTCTTAAAGGGAATGTGAGATGACGCTCTGATTGGTTTATTTCACGTTACGCCCAAACCACACCTATGAATAATGAAGGTACTTCAGACCAACCCATTTTAGATTTGCGCCTGGCGCAAGAGTCATTTATCCCGCTGGGAAAATAGCAACAGCGCCAAGACCCGCCCACAAAGTTACTTGCGCTTTGCGCTTTGACACTTGCGTTTCACATCGTTAAAATAGGACCCCTAATCTTCTGCCAGAGCCCTGAATGAAATGCTAGGTCCCTCATGAGAAGGACCAGCAATTCCATCCAGAAACTCACAGCTTGTGATGCTCTGGGTTGGTTACTGGGTGGGGAAGCTCTCACTGTAATTCTCAGGTCACCATGTCTATTCGCCGAGGTAGTCCTCTTCTGGTCAGAAGAGGCACTAGATCGGGGTATAGGTGAGGGGACTCCACCTTGTTTGAGGTACCCGAGTCGCGACCACGCATCTAGAGTGCGAAATAATGCCCTGGGTTGCTGTGACAACCTGTGCTGTCAGCTGGCAGCTCGAACCCTTACAAGAAATGTGAGACGAACAGTGTGCCGACGTGGTCATGGTCATGAGAACATGAGCCACCAAATACCACAGTTTCAGCATGCTTATGCCCAGGCATGTGAGAGTGATTGTGGCCTTCAAACGAGGATAGAAAACAACTGCATTCAGAAACACATGGGTGGAATGACATCTTTATGGAATGTTGAATGTTTGCTCTTTCTAAGAAATAAGCTCTCTTTATAGTGCTGAAGCACACAGGGGAATGACTGCGGCACAATTGCAGGAAATAGTGCACACTGCAGTGTCACTATTTTTATCAGTATAACAGGCAACTTTTTGTAGACGCAATAGTCAGGAATGCTCAGTAAGAACGCAACCATTGCTGAAGTGCCATTACACCAACACCTGGCAAAAGAGGCATCTTCCAAAGAACAACTGTTTGTAGCATACACTCTTCAGGAGACAGGAACAAAGCAGCTCGGCTCCGAGGCAAAGGCAACTGGTGCTGGCATCCACTTCCTATTTATACCTGTGCTGTGGGGCGAATCTTGTACGCCAATGTCCATTGGCTTGTTCTGTTTACACTCGAAGATGATAGGGCTCCCTGGCTTGATCCCGATACGTCGGCATGTAGACATACGTAGAATTTGACCGACTGAAAGGGAACTAAATTGTCAACCTCAAAATTTAAGTTTGCTGATTTATATATGTTTATGATGCTCAATCTATTTCAGTTGAACATGAAGCTTACCAACTTGAAGCATGCTCTGATACAGAAGAAGAGTTTTTCATTGGATATGATGAAGAGGAGTTGTGGCACACCGACTTTGATCAGAAGAAAGGAGTATTGACAGTCCCTGATATTGCAGGACCTTTGACATTTCCTGGATTTTATGAATTGAGTATTTTGAGAATGGCAATATGCAAAGGAAACTTACGCAACTTAAAAACAGGGTTTAGGAGCTGAAGAATCCAAATTTAAGAATATGTTTTAAGATCTGCTGATCTTACTTCCTTACATAACAACACATGAAAAACTAAGGTGAATTACACTGTATTGGGCATTCAAGGTGACAGCTGTCTAAACATTGTAATAGTCAGGGGTCTTGTTAGTCTTTTATCTTCCAACTAAGAGTTGGACTGTGTGTGAATGGTACCTAGTCTAAGGTCTCGTGACCATTTGTTGTTTATACCATCTTTGATCTTCCAACTAAGAGCTGAACTGTGTGTGACTGTTACATAGTCTTAGTTCTCGGGACCATTTGTGTTTATAACATTTGGGGAAGTCAGTCGGGGGCAATTGCCTCTATTGTCTTTAGATGATTAGATTTAGTGGTTACCTCTAAGGCTGTGTGTATGTTTAGCACCTTTAAGGACAGCCCACTGAAAGGCCTATAAAGAAACCATGTAAAGTATGTTAGTTAGAATGATTTGGGAAGAACTGCAGCCGCGTACAGCGAAGTCCTCAATAAAGAATAACTTTGTTTGAACGTGATCCCCAACGTCTCCTGGTCTCTTGCTTCGACGAAGAAAAAGTTTTCAACAATTTGGTGCCGTGAACCCGGATGGAGAAAAAGGAAACTCAAAGAACTTCAAGCTCAAAGACCTGAATCCAGATTGAAACAGCAAACTCAACAAAAGATCTGCTTTCCAGACTGCATCTTTTGGAATCCAGAGCGAAACTTCCAGCTAAACAAAGATTACCAGACTGAATCTTTCCAGCTTCCTCCAGATTGAAACTTCAAGCTCAAAGATCTCAAAGCCTGACTGAGTTACAGAATCTTCCTTTACTACCAAGGGTTGGTGAGTTTCACTTCATTCAAAGAACCGCTACAGACCAGTATATGTGTTTTTTCCTCTGCGCCGTTCAGAGAAGAGTTAACAGACAGCTGCAGGGTTTTGTTAACTAAGTTATCCTCTAAAAAAAGTTTTGTTTAGAGATGAAAGATACCCTCTGCCCGTCAGGGAAGATTAACAGTACAGGTTAATATTGTGTACCCTTTGCTTTAGGCAGAGAAGAATTAGCTTTACGTGCTAGTTATTTTGGTTTTATCCTCTGTTTTTGTAGGCAGGGAAGATTTTAGCATATGTGCTAATATTTTGGTTTATCCTTTGCTTCAGGCAGAGAAGAATTAGCTTTACGTGCTAGTTATTTTGGTTTATCCTCTGTTTTTTTTTTTTTGTAGGCAGGGAGGTTAAGTGTGAAGTGTTGGTCATTTGGAAAGTTAACAATAGTTAAGCTGTGTTAACAAGTGTACCCTCTATTGTAGACAGTAGAGAGAAGTTTTAGTTTTTTTGTTTATTGTGTGGTAACAAAGAAAACTCAGAAATGTTTAGAAAAAATGCCAGACTGATCCCCACAACGGAAAAAGGTGGCTTTGCGACTCCATCGTGGTCAGAAAGCGAATTCAAAAATATGTTAAGAGAACAAATGGACACTATAGTCACTGAAAAAGTTAGACAGGAACTAACTAAGAAATATGAAATTCACCCAGACAAAACTTGGTCAGTAGATGAGTGTAAAAAGGTGCTTGGAGCAAGCATCCGCAAAAACAATATGAAGGGCATTATTTGTGTTCATAGAGAATTCGTCTTAGCAAAAGCCACAGAACAGTCTAAGCGCAACTCAGAGCTAGAGAAACAGGTAAATGAGCTACGTGCTAGAATATCTTCGTTGACTAAGAAATTGAGCCGCAACAAAGCTATAGAAAAAACTGATGTAGAAGTTAGTCAGCCAGATAACATTTACCCTGACTTACAAGCTTTTTTTGAAACAGATGTAGCCATCCAATCAGTAACTGATAAGCCAGTAGATTCAGTGAAGGTGTGTGGCGCTAGGAGAAGGTCTCAGGGAATTGAGGGAACTGAAAGTGTTCCTCTCAACTCTTCTGTTGTCCAAGTACAAACTGTTGCCAAAGCGCTAGGACCCAAAGATATCGAGAGACTATCCCAGAGCTTACCCTCAGCACGCACAGAATTTTTCGAATTTAGAAGAGCATTGATCAGTAAAATGCGTCTTTATGACATGTCGTTGCCAGAAGTTACACAGCTAATGTCACAAATTCTAACTGAATCTGAATTCAACAGTTTTGAGTCTGCTGTTACGTCTGAACTACAACATGCCAGTAAAGGCGATTTGAAAGAAGGTGTTTTGAAAATCCTAAAGAATCTCTTAGGACCCAAAATAGACTGGTCAAAAGTTACTAGATGTGTACAAAAGAAAGGAGAGACTATAAGTGAATACACTGAAAGATTTTCTCAGGCAGCTGCCACGTACAGTGGAATAGTGGAGGATTCTGAAAGTGTACTAGATGATAGAGGAGCTCTAATCCGTATTTGGGCAGATGGTCTTATAGCTGAATACAGATCAGCCTTGCCATTCCTACATGTTACATGGGCTAACGAAACTCTCAGAAGTAACCTAGACAGGTTAGCTACATGGGAAAGGGATGCTGATGTTAAAACCCAAGTGAGAATAGCAGCAGCTACGTTTAACCCAATGAAACAAGACAATAGATGGACTAAAAAAGAAAGCACATGCCACTACTGTGGAAAATCAGGGCATTGGGAGAAAGAATGTAGGAAGAAGTTGCAAGATAATAAAAGAAATAGAATGCATAATTCTGCTCCTTCTCAACCTGCCTACAATCCTGATGTAGTTCAGCAAATGCCCACTGAAACTTTAGGGCAGCTCGCGCAGGCTCTTCTAAGAGCACAAAAAGAACAGGAAAAAAACTAATTGTTGGGGCTGTGAGTAGCTACCTTTTGTTACGGAAGGATAGAGGGGACAATAGCAAGTAAAACAGGTCTTTATTAGAATATAAAGGACAAGTCTCAGAGTGAAAGGGATGCAGACAAAGTTCCCAGAAGTGTTGGAAGATCGCCGGTACAGTTCTCAAGAGAGGTGTGTAGATCACAAGATCCTTCTCAATGCGATGGAACACTTTGATGAAGATGCAGGCAAGGCAGCGCAGGCTTGCGTGGACAACTCGATCAGATGGTCAGACGTGAAGTGATGAACCCAGTGTTGGTGAAGAGTGAAGACTTTAACTGTAACGACGAACTTCCAGACGAAGACAAGGCAGGAGACACGAGGAGCCGAAGAAACGGGAACACAACAGGCAACATCCACAAAACAACGATCTGACAAACACAAGATGCATGAGGTGAGTATAAATAGGCAGTGGTAATGCACAACACCTGTTGCTGATCTCCCGGAGGACAATCAGTGGCCACGCCCACACACACACACATTCATTCACAAAACACGCACACACAGTGCAAGGGAGGGTCAATGAATTCCTCAACCGTGACAGTACCCCCCCTCCTAGGAACGCCTCCTGGCGTTCCCAGACCCCCTTACCTGGCGATTGTAATCATCGATAAGGGAGTGATCCAGGATGTCCCTAGCAGGCACCCAACTTCTCTCCTCCGGACCGTAACCCTCCCAGTCCACCAGGTACTGGAATCCGCGTCCCCTCCGTCTCGAGTCCAGAATTCGATTTACCGAATAAGTGGGTTCCCCATCTACGAGTCGCGGCGGTGGGGGAACCGGGGCTGGCGGATTAATGGGTGAATAAAATACGGGTTTCAATTTGGAAACATGGAACACGGGATGAATTCTTCTGTACGCAGAATGGAGTTTGAGGCGAACTGTCACCGGGCTAATGATCTTGGTGACAGGAAATGGGCCAATGAATTTGGGAGCTAGCTTATTAGAAACGGAGCGGAGTGGAATGTTCTTAGTAGAAAGCCACACTTTGGAACCGACGACATACACGGGAGGTCTTGACCGGTGGCGATCGGCCTTAACCTTGGTGCGCGCCCTTACTTGGAGCAGAGTCTCACGGGCTCTGGTCCATGTACGGTGACACCTCTGGACAAAAGCGTGAGCGGAGGGGACCGCGACTTCGGATTCCAGACTAGGAAAAATAGGTGGCTGGTACCCTAAGCTACCCTCAAACGGAGATAGGCCCGTAGATGACACAGGTAACGAGTTGTGTGCGTACTCCACCATTGAGAGTTGTTGACACCAAGAGGAAGGATTCTTGGCGGCAACACATCGCAACATTCTCTCCAGATCTTGGTTGGCCCTCTCGGTCTGTCCGTTGCTCTGGGGGTGGTAACCCGAAGATAGACTGACAGTGGCCCCCAGTAATTTACAAAATTCTTGCCAAAATTTGGAGACAAATTGGGATCCCCTGTCAGAAACCACGTCTGTCGGGAGGCCATGTAACCGAAAGACGTGATCGATGACAGTCACCGCTGTTTCCTTGGCTGAAGGCAATTTGGGCAAGGGAATAAAATGAGTCGCCTTCGAGAACCGGTCCACTACGGTTAAAACAACCGTATTGCCTAGGGAGGGTGGGAGGGCGGTAACAAAATCTAGCGCTATGTGGGACCAGGGTCTCGAAGGGACAGACAGCGGTTGAAGAAGCCCATCTGGGGGTCGATTGGAAGTCTTACCAACCGCACAGGTCGAACAGGCCAAAACAAAATCTCGAATGTCGCAAGCCATAGATGGCCACCAGAATCGTTGCTTAACTAGAAATCTAGTACGGTTTACTCCTGGGTGACAGGCCACATTGGAACAATGACCCCACTGAATAACGTCGGACCGTAATCCCTCCGGCACAAACAAACGGTTCGGTGGGCACCGAGACGGAGGCGTTACCCCTTCTAAGGCCGTCTTGACCCTCGATTCGACCTCCCATCGGAGTGTGGAGATGAATAGAGTCTCCGGTAAAATGCACTCGGGAGTAGACGGGCGTTCGGATGGATCAAAAATACGAGATAAAGAATCGGGTTTGATGTTTTTAGAACCCGGGCGGTACGAAAGAGTAAAATCAAAACGACCGAAAAAAAGAGCCCACCGAGCCTGCCTGGAGTTGAGTCTTTTGGCAGATTGAATATATTCTAAGTTCTTGTGATCGGTCCAGACGATAAAAGGTACCCCCGACCCTTCTAACCAATGTCGCCATTCTTCCAATGCTAACTTGACTGCCAACAACTCCCTGTTACCAATGTCATAGTTACGTTCAGTAGGAGACAAACGATGAGAAAAAAACGCGCAAGGATGCATCTTGTCGTCTGAAGAAGAGCGCTGAGAGAGCACTGCGCCTACCCCCACCTCTGACGCATCGACCTCCACCACGAACTGACGTGATAGATCAGGGGTCGTAAGAATGGGAGCCGAAACGAAGCGGCTCTTCAGGTTGGCGAATACAGCTTCGGCTGTTTCGGACCATCTGAACGTCGTTCTGGGGGAGGTCAAGGTAGTCAGAGGCGCGGCTAGTTGGCTGTAATTACGGATGAAACGTCGGTAAAAATTGGCGAACCCCAGAAACCTCTGTAGGGCCTTACGGGAATCTGGACTTGGCCAATCCACCACAGCCTTAACTTTGTCAGGATCCATGCGCACTCCCTCAGATGAAATGATGTAACCTAGGAAAGGGACAGACTGTGCATGAAAAGCGCATTTCTCCGCCTTGACAAAAAGCCCATTCTCTAGCAACCTCTGAAGCACTCATCTGACGTGCGAAACGTGTTCCTGGAGAGACGAAGAAAAAATCAATATGTCATCCAGGTAGACATAAATGAACTGATCGACCATGTCTCTCAGCACATCATTGACGAGTGCCTGGAAGACCGCTGGGCTATTGGAAAGCCCGAAAGGCATAACCAAGTATTCAAAGTGCCCTCTGGGGGTGTTAAAAGCGGTCTTCCATTCATCCCCCTTCCTGATGCGGACCAAATGATAAGCGTTACGTAAGTCCAGTTTTGTGAAGACCGACGCTCCCTGCAACCTCTCGAAGGCTGAAGACATCAACGGCAAAGGATAAGTATTCTTTACCGTGATGTTGTTCAACCCTCGGTAATCAATGCAAGGTCGCAGAGAACCGTCCTTCTTCCCCACAAAAAAGAACCCCGCCCCCGCTGGAGAAGAGGAAGGTCGGATGAACTTGGATGCCAGAGAATCAGAAATATATTTCTCCATGGCCTCCCTCTCGGGAACAGACAGAGAGTAAAGCTTGCCCTTAGGCGGAGACGTACCTGGCAGTAGATCTATCGCACAGTCATAGGGACGATGCGGAGGAAGAGAAGCAGCTCTGGACTTACTGAACACTTCCTTCAGGTCGAGGTACTCCGCGGGCACGTTTGACAAATTCACCGACTCTTCCTGCAAGACAGAACAAGACAGAGACGAACCAGCAGACACTAAACAAGACGCATAACACTCAGTGCTCCAGGCAGAAATGGAATTATGTCCCCAGTTCACCCTGGGGTTGTGCTGCACCAGCCAGGGGTGACCGAGGACAATGGGAACCTGAGGGGAGTCCATGAGGAGAAATGACAGTTCTTCGGAATGATTGCCGGATGTGGTGAGTGTTATCAGAGCGGTGGTGTGAGATACTGTGGGTAACTGTTGTCCGTTGAGTGCGCTGACTGAGATCTGGTTAGCGAGTGGTGTGGTGGGAATCTGAAGCTGTTGTGCAAGTGACCAGTCCATAAAGTTACCTTCCGCGCCGGAGTCGAGAAGAGCTTGACAGTGATGTGACCGAGTTGCCCACTGCAATCTCACCGGGAGGAGGGTGGAAGAGGTTTTCTGGATGGAGACCCCGCCCGACAGGATCCTCTTCTTCACTGCCGGGCACGCTCTTTTACTGGGCAATTATTGAGAAAATGTCCAGCTCCGCCACAGTAGAGACACAAACCTCGGGACCTCCTTCTCTCTCTCTCCTCCCGGGAGAGCCGGGCTCGACCCACCTGCATGGGCTCGTGATCGTCGACGGGGCTGACCGCATCACGAGCGTTGAGTGGGGGGATCCCAAAACTCCTCTGTGTAGGTGTCGTACGAGTGTGTAGTTCCAACCGATGCAGGCGTGCATCCACTCTTAAGGCCAGTTCGATCAGGTCGTCGAGCCTCCCTGGCAGATCCAGGGTATAAATCTCGCGTTGGATGCGGTCAGCCAGCCCATGCAGGAAGATGTCCCATTGCGCCTCCTCGTTCCAGCGGCACTCTGCGGAGAGGGTGCGAAACTCAATGGAATAGTCGGCGACGGATCTTTCTCCCTGGCGGATGTCTGCCAGCTGGCGAGCCGCCTCTCTGCCTGCGACTGCCCGATCAAACACCCTCTTCATCTCCTCCGAGAGTGCCGCGAACGAGTCACAACAGGATCGATGGTTCTCCCACACCGCCGTCCCCCATAGCGCCGCACGCCCGGACAGCAGTGTGAGCACGAAGGCCACCTTCGAATCTTCAGTGCAAAAAGTCTGGGGTTGGAGAGCAAAAAACATAGAGCACTTGGTCAAGAAAGCTCTACAATAACTTGGCTCACCAGAATAACTCTCCGGCGTCGGAAGACGCGGCTCATGTTGACGGGCGGGTGCGGGCGGTGCGGGGGGGACCGGCGGTGGGTTGGGCGCAATGGGCTGTGTCAGTTGTTGAATCTGTTGGGTGAGCCCGGACACCTGCGCTACCAATGCCTGCACCGCTCTTCCAGTTGCGGCGAGATTCTCCTCCTGCCGCTCCATACGGGCTGTGTTGTGTGCGAAGTAATCTGTGACTTCAGATCCGCTTGCTGCCCCCTGCATGGTCAGATCGTTCTGTTACGGAAGGATAGAGGGGACAATAGCAAGTAAAACAGGTCTTTATTAGAATATAAAGCACAAGTCTCAGAGTGAAAGGGATGCAGACAACGTTCCCAGAAGTGTTGGAAGATCGCCGGTACAGTTCTCAAGAGAGGTGTGTAGATCACAAGATCCTTCTCAATGCGATGGAACACTTTGATGAAGATGCAGGCAAGGCAGCGCAGGCTTGCGTGGACAACTCGATCAGATGGTCAGACGTGAAGTGATGAACCCAGTGTTGGTGAAGAGTGAAGACTTTAACTGTAACGACGAACTTCCAGACGAAGACAAGGCAGGAGACACGAGGAGCCGAAGAAACGGGAACACAACAGGCAACATCCACAAAACAACGATCTGACAAACACAAGATGCATGAGGTGAGTATAAATAGGCAGTGGTAATGCACAACACCTGTTGCTGATCTCCCGGAGGACAATCAGTGGCCACGCCCACACACACACACATTCATTCACAAAACACGCACACACAGTGCAAGGGAGCGTCAATGAATTCCTCAACCGTGACACCTTTCCCCTGTAATCCATCATAATGACAAAAGAATTTTTGTGAAAGGTAGCATAAAAGAAAAAGAGATTGATTTTTTGCTTGATACAGGCGCAGAGATTACAATAATTCCTACAAAATTGGCTAAAGGTTTAGACATCCCGTACAAGAAAACCAAACTTTCTTTAACTGGCGTAATAGGTGAAGATTCTGTTTTGTATGAAACCCCGCCCATAGAGGTACAATTTGGCCCGAAAACTCTGACTACAAAATTGCTATGTGCTCCATTGAATACAGGTGCAATTTTAGGCATGGATCTTCTGAGACAAGTACATCTAACTTTAGACATGTCCTCAGAATCTGCTAGCATTAAAATTTCCTCAGCACACGTTTCTACCAATAATGCAATCCCTCCAGAGTATGCTTTCTTACTGAATCATCCAATTTGGGCTAATGACAAGGATGATTGTGGTTTATTGACAGGTGTAGAACCAGTCAAATTGACAGGAACTCCGCCCCCGGTTACCAAACAGTATCCAATCAGTAAGGAAGCCATACAGGGAATCAAACCTATTGTAGAAAAGCTGCTGACGCAAGGAGTGCTAGTTAAAACCAACAGTCCCTGTAACTCACCCATATGGCCAATCAAGAAATCCAATGGAACATGGAGACTTACCATAGACTACAGAGTAGCCAATAAAAACATTGATAAAATCACCCCACTAGTGGCAGATCCATCTACAATTTGTAATGGCTTACCATTAGATTGTAAGATTTTTTCAGTAATTGATATGTCTAATGGATTATTTTCTGTACCATTGCACTCTGACAGCCAGCCATGGTTAGCTTTCACAGTTGACCATGAACAATATCAGTGGACCCGATTGGCCCAGGGATTTCAAAACTCCCCGACCATATACCATCAGGCTGTCAGACGTGATTTGTGTGACCCAGAATGTCCAGTAAAACAGTCCACTATGATCCAATATGTCGATGATATTTTGATTGCCTCAACAGACCACGAGGTACATCAAACTGAATTGGCATCATTGTTGGACTATTTGCATAAAAAAGGACACAAATGCAGCTTTCACAAAGCTCAAATTGCTAAAAAGCAAGTCACATTTCTGGGTCAAACAGTTGGTGCAGGAAATAGATCTATTACACAGGATCGAGCGGCTTCAGTCAAAGCCATACCTCCGCCTACTACCATTAAAACACTACGCTCATTTTTAGGAACAGCAGGTTACTGTAGACCGTGGATTGAAGAATATGCCTCGATTGCTCAGCCTCTCTATGACTTGTTGAAAGGCCATGGTAAAGATTCAGATATTGTTTGTATGGAAGAGCTTCACCTCAAAGCATTCAATGATTTGAAGAGAGCACTATGTCAAGCACCAGCATTAGGAATTGCCCAATCTAATAGACCCTTTGTGCTTTATGTCCATGAACACTTGGGCTTTATGACTGCATGTCTAATGCAAGATCATGGGGGCAGTTTACGTCCAATTCATTACTATTCTGGTAAACTTGACATAGTAGCTCAAGGTATGGGACCATGCCTCAGAGCAGTACAGGCAGTTCATCTAGCGCTTCAGGCTTCATCAGCAATGGTGTTAGGTCAGACGGTAAATGTAAAATGCCCTCACGCAGTGTCCGCACTAATGAATCAAGCAAAAGTCACTTCTGTCACTTCCTCTCGTTGGGGAAATTGGTTAACTACTCTCACAGCCCCGAACATTGTTTTACAGCGTGCACCAGTCACGAACCCCTCCTCATGTATGATGTCTGCAATGACTGAAGTTGTGTTAGAGGATGAAGGCGAAATGACTCATGATTGTGTTACGCTTACATACGCAGCGACAAGTGAAATAGCAGAAACTCCCATAGAAAATGCAGAATTTGAGTTGTTTGTTGATGGTTCAGCTCAAGTAATTGAAGGGAACAGACGAGCAGGTTATGCAGTAACGTCCACCACTGAGGTGGTAGCTTCAGGTCGTCTTCCAGATCATTTTTCAGCTCAGGCTGCAGAACTGGTAGCTTTAACTAGAGCATGCACACTAGCTTCAGGATCAGTTGCAAATATCTACACAGATTCCAGATATGCTTTTGGGGTTATTCATGATTTTGGCATCATTTGGCAAAGCAGACAGTTTCTAACTTCTGCTGGATCCCCCATTAAGCATGCTGAATTAGTGAAAGATCTTATGTTTGCCATGAAACTTCCAAAGAAATTAGCGGTGATCAAAGTGAAAGCACATCTCACAACTAACACTACAGAAGCTAAAGGTAATGCTCTTGCAGATGTAGCAGCTAAACAGGCTTGTTTCTATGTAACTGTACAAGTGTGTTCAGGTAGTACAGCACAGAAGACAATTCTGCCCCCTGAATCTATCATTGATTTGTACAAAGATGTTCCTCTATATGAAGCATGGACATGGTTAGACAAAGGAGCCACCGTTGATTCATCTGGCTGCTGGACCAAAGGGGGGAAGTATGTTGCTCCCGAATCACTGCTGCCATATTTGGCTCAACAAATACACAATTTGGGTCACAGTGGTCCAGCAACGATGAATCACAGGTTCTCAAATCAATGGTGGAATCCAAAATTCAGAAATGTTTGCACAGAAACATGATGTACCAGCAGCCATTACACCAGCAGCACATACCCCAGCTCCACCAGGACCATTTCGTCATTTGCAAGTTGATTACATATCGTTGCCTCGTTGTAAGGGAAAAACTGACGTTTTGGTAGTAATAGACAAGTTCTCAAGATGGATTGAAACTTATCCAACAGGGCGTGCTACCGCTGCACATACTGCTAAATGTCTTGTCACTGATTTCATTCCCAGATGGGGTTTACCAGATTGCATTGACTCAGATCAAGGTACACACTTCACAGGACAGGTAGTTAAAGAAGTGTCTAAAATGTTGAAGATTAAGTGGAATCTGCACTGCCCCTACAGGCCACAAGCATCAGGACAGGTTGAAAGGGCAAACAGAACAATCAAAACCAGGCTAAGCAAAATGCATCAGGAAGGAGTGTCATGGGTTGAAGCACTGCCAGCAGTACTGTGTAGTATGAGAGCGTCACCTAACAGATCAGTAGGACTGAGCCCTCATGAAATTATTACAGGACGCCCAATGCAGATGCCAGGTGTGATTGATCTTAGAAATGCTGATGTACACATTGCCTCAGATGCCCTGATTGCTTACTGTGAAAACCTCACAAAGGCAGTACAGAGTGCCAAAGAGAGAGTTGAGTCTTGTTGGCAGACTCCACCAGAAGGTGGACACACAATCGTCCCAGGTCAATGGGTCATGATAAAGTCATTCAAAAACAAACCATTAGAGCCTAAGTGGCAAGGACCACATCAAGTTATGTTGATTACAGCAGCTGCAGTATTGTGCCAGGGAAGGAAAACCTGGACTCATGTGTCACATTGCAAAGTGGTTCCTCCCCCTACAGGGATAGGATAGGACACATGGACCAGTGAGGAGCCCAGGAAGAACTGGAAGCAACAGGCTTTCGGGGGCCAACCCTGTGGTGAAGATTCCCTTATAGGCCCTTCCCAACCATAGTCTCTCCTCACCTCACTGTTCCTTTTAGGTGTCTCATAAATTAAGAAATAGGGAAAGAAGGAACCACAATTAGCAGACTCAGATTGAATAGATGATACAACCCTAATGTTTGTAGTCTTTACAATGAATACTGGTCTGTTGCAGTTGTTCTTTGTTTGTTTGTTTTTAACCATATGCACTGACCCACACACCTGCATATACCCAACTTCCAGAAAACAACTAGACCAACTGCAGAGACTACAACCAACACAGAAGAAGAAAAAAAAATAAAAATACACAACGCAGAAAACTCATCTACGGGAACTTCAGTCATCCAGCAATATGATCAAGATTGCCTTAATACTAACCATCATGGACATAGCGCAAAGTGTAGACCCCAGAAACAACATATTCTTAGAGCTGATGAATATGTCAAGAAATGCCTTGTTTGCTGGAAAGAACGTTTGCATGCCACATGCACCTTCAGTAGGAGCCGGAATCCCATGGGTTGCACACCCTCTGTCCAAATGTGACACGTGTACCTTATTCGATCGTCAGAACAGTGGATTAGACAAAAAGGATACATGTCACAACGTAACCATTCCTCCAGCTTCTCAGTGTTGCATTCCTGGACTACCATCCTGCAACCTAACTTCAGCTACTCCCATCATGACAGATCTACTCCTGCCAATGTTCCACTGGTGCATGGAAAATTATGCTCCAGCATCGACTCCACTTGGTGAGATTCCTCGTGAACGTTGCAGTTTTGTGATTGAAAGAGGAACAGATGATTCCTATGTGTACGTTACTACTACAGAGAAGAAACAGGAAAATGACTTAAACGAGTGTCTCTTTAGGAACCCATCCCTACCGAAACTTTTTGCAATAAATCAGTGGTGTATGATTCCTCCACCAACTGGCACTTTTTGGTTATGTGGAACTTCTGTCTACAGCATCCTACCCAGCCAGTTCAACGGCAGGTGCACCTTGGTTTATGTTCTGCCAGCTATCAGAGAAAACACACACTACACTCCAAGCTCTCCACAGTTACAAGATTCAGCTCCTTCTACCAACAAAGATGGCTGCATTCCAGGACTCACTTGTGTTCAAACGTGGTGGTCAAGAACTCTTGGAGCCTTAATCCCATCGTATGGTGTCATGCAGGCTCTCGATCAAGTCAGAAGCCTGTCGGATTCTGTACAGAAATTGGCCAATGATACGGCTTTGGCCCTGGGCAACATCACGAACGCTCTCGCTTCGCACAAGATAATGATCTTACAGAACAGAGTAGCCTTGGATTACATTCTTGCAACACAAGGAGGAGCCTGCACCATTATCGGCCCTGAGTGCTGCACTGGGTTAATGGATCCAACAGAGAACTTAAACAAAATCCAACAAGACATTCTTGATCTTTCAACAAAATTACACCAGATGACTGAAGACAATTCTTCATGGTTCGGAAACTTGATTGGTAAACCCTGGCTGTGGATTAAAGAAATAGCAATTCTGCTGTTGTTTCTCCTACTGGCATTCTACGTATGCTTCCACAGTATCAAGTGTTTCATTCAACGAATGACTCACACCTCGCACGAGAAAATGACTGATTCAACCATAAAAGAATATTACCCGTAAGACTTCACGGACCCTAAGTGCATGTTTGTTTCTGTGTCAACATGCAATTACAGAAAATCAACACAGAACATATGCTATGTGCCTGTACCTTTTTCAAGTTACAAGAATGAACATATGCGATGTGCCTGTAACTTACACCAGTTACAAGAATTAACTTTATGTGTTTAAATTTGTATTTTGTGAGAGTTTTTAAGAACTCTCAAACGGGGGACTGAAGAATCCAAATTTAAGAATATGTTTAAGATCTGCTGATCTTACTTCCTTACATAACAACACATGAAAAACTAAGGTGAATTACACTGTATTGGGCATTCAAGGTGACAGCTGTCTAAACATTGTAATAGTCAGGGGTCTTGTTAGTCTTTTATCTTCCAACTAAGAGTTGGACTGTGTGTGAATGTTACCTAGTCTAAGGTCTCGTGACCATTTGTTGTTTATACCATCTTTGATCTTCCAACTAAGAGCTGAACTGTGTGTGACTGTTACATAGTCTTAGTTCTCGGGACCATTTGTGTTTATAACATTTGGGGAAGTCAGTCGGGGGCAATTGCCTCTATTGTCTTTAGATGATTAGATTTAGTGGTTACCTCTAAGGCTGTGTGTATGTTTAGCACCTTTAAGGACAGCCCACTGAAAGGCCTATAAAGAAACCATGTAAAGTATGTTAGTTAGAATGATTTGGGAAGAACTGCAGCCGCGTACAGCGAAGTCCTCAATAAAGAATAACTTTGTTTGAACGTGATCCCCAACGTCTCCTGGTCTCTTGCTTCGACGAAGAAAAAGTTTTCAACAGAGCCCACCACAACAACTGGGTAAGACATGAGAGTGTGCTATTAACTTCTACATTTTAAATGAACATCAATACTGCTGGTGTATTAAACATGTTATGGGTAACACTTTAATGTTCTCTTTGTTGGGGGTTTATAAATAGTTCCTAGCAGTATCCCATGTGCAAGAGCAGTGCTGATATACAGCCATTTAGGACAGGAGACATGTTTGGACCTGTTGCCCCATCACATTTAAAAAAAATTTTTTTTACTCAGCACTTAAAATTTCTATCAATATTTTAGTGATCATGTTGTGCGTTTCATATTTTCTGTTGGCTGTAAGAACTAGCAATCTCGAACTGGTGAATGATTCACTCATTTGAGTCAGTTCTATTCAATGAATGGGTCTAATGCCTGTTACAGACTGTGTGATTTCAGCAATCCTATAAGATCATTACAAATCACACTGTACAACATGAATCTAATAAACTTGGGAATGACGTTTTGACTTGAGAGGGAGTTCTTGTCCATTTTTTAAATAGGAAACTAGTATTTGCAATAATTCTGATAGCATGTGAAAGCAGTATTAGTATAGAAGAATAAAACAAATAGAGCATGATGAATCACACTTTGGCAATTGTGTTTTTATGTGTGCTAAAAAAAGAAGAAGCGAAATAGGAGAATATGGACGCAGTCATGGGTAGGGAAAAGAGGTGAACTTGGCATGTCAATTTTGCAAATGGAGCTTGAGGTAAGTAGTTTTAAGTTTTATTGCCATGGTGGGTTGATCAATACACCATTTCATGTTGCATTTTTATTGGCTAGTCATTAGATGTAGATCGTAGCAGTGTGAGATGATCATGCTAAATTTCTGACACTGTCAGAAAATTATCGCAGGCTATATTTGGTCGCAAGACTGAAAATGTATTGCATTTCTGGAGAAGAGGAAGGGCGGATGAACCCAGTTGCTAGAGAATCAGAAATATATTTCTCCATATCCTCCCTTTCTGGAGCAGAAAGCGAATATAACTCGCCTTTAGGCGGAGACTTACCTGGCAGTAAATCTATGGCACAGTCATAGGGATGATGCGGAGGAAGAGAAGCAGCACGAGACTTACTGAAGGTCGAGGTACTCCGCGGGCACGTTAGACAAATCCACTGCTTCCTCCTGAAACACAAACACAGAAACAGACGGACAGGCAGACACAAGACAAGACTCATGACATTTATTGCTCCAGGCCAAGACAGATCGCAGTTGCCAGACCACTTTAGGGTTGTGACGGATGAGCCAGGGGTGTCCAAGAACTATGGGTGCAAGAGGAGAGTCCAGTATATAAAAGGAGATGATCTCGGAGTGGTTGCCTGACGTGATGAGGGTGATATCTCCAGTGGTGAGTGGTAGGAAGTTCTTTACCGTTGAGGGCGTGTACAGCAATCTTGTGTGTGAGTGGCTTGAGGGGAATCTGAAGTTTGTGCGCAAGTGTATGGTCCATGAAATTACCTTCAGCCCCGGAGTCCAGAAGTGCCTGACAGTTGTGGGTGTGTGCTGACCATCTCAGTCTTACCAGGAGGAGCGTAGATGTGGATGAGGTCTTCTCGGCTGAGATCCCACCCGATAGTAGTCTCATACTTACTATCGGGCTTGGCCTTTTACCGGACAGTTGTAAGCGTAATGGCCTGCTCCACCGCAGTAGAGGCAAAGGCCCTGGGATCTCCGCCTTTCCTTCTCCTCCCGGGAAAGCCGAGCTCGCCCTACCTACATGTGCTCGTGATCGTAGACGGGGCTGACTGCGTCCCCGCCACTGACTCGTGGACCCTCAGCTCCTCCAGGAGTACGACTGGGCAGGGCCCGTCGCTCTACTCGGGACAGTCGTGCATCTACTCTCAGAGCCAACTCAATCAGTCCGTTAAGGGATGTCGGAAGATCCAGGGCATAGATCTCTCTCTGGACGCGGTCAGCCAACCCATGCAGGAACATATCCCACTGCTCCTCCTCGTTCCATTGACACTCTGCCACTAAAGTTCTGAACTCGATAGAAAAGTCAGAAACCCATCTCTCTCCCTGTCACAGGTCCGCAAGTATTCTGGCCGCCTCTCTCCCGGCGACGGCCCGATCGAATACGCATTTCATCTCAGCGGCGAGTGTCTGGAACGAGGCGCAGCATGGATCTTGGTTCTCCCACACCTCCGTCCCCCATAGTGCCACTCTCCCAGTCAACAGCGTCAAAACAAACGCGACCTTGGCTCGTTCGCTGTTGAAGGTCCTGGGTTGGAGAGAAAAATGCATTGAGCATCGTGTTAGAAAAGCTCTGCAGTAGGGGTGTAACGATTCATCAACTACATCGATGTATCGATTTATATTCCTATGATCCAACTACATCTATCTGTGCTCAGCAAGTTGGCCTTCTGGACGACATATATCGATCTAACATCGATAGTTTAAAAGGTAGTGAATCAATTGTATCGATACTAGGAAATAACGCGTTGGATTTAAGCACGTCAGACTTTATGGGCCCTATCTTGCACCCAGCGCAATTGACTTTGTACACTGACGCATGTATCATTCCTATTTTGCACCCGCGCAAAGCACGCTTTTCCCTTCACAGAAGCACGTCGCTAAACTAGGGAATGAACTTGCGCTCCCTGGGCGGTTCAGCGCAAAAAAGGAGGCGTGTTCCGGCGCAAACGTTCCTTCATGCTATTTTGCAGGTTTAGAAAACAATTGCGCCACTAACCAGGAAAAAATTGTTTAAAGTCAGTGGCGCGTTGCGCATGTTATTCATATGCTATTTTAAGGGCGCATGCTTGGCCATAATCAATGTAGCGTGTGCACAACGCGCATACACTTTGATTCTCTCATCTACACAGAAGCAGCAGTTTTCATTTTTGCAAATCATACATTATTACGATAGATAGATAGATAGATAGATAGATAGATAGATAGATAGATAGATAGATAGACAATTTATTATAAAGCATACATCTAGCTTACACATTTACCCCAATTATCATACGCCTTTTTAACCGAAGTTAATTTGGGTGGGTTTCTCCATCCCCAACGTCCCTGACGAGAGCGTTGCTCTCCTCGGCTGTGAACCGCTCCTGGCGCGCGCCTGGCAAAACCGCCGTTTTAATAGGAATCCGCTTAGAACAAGCGCGTCTGCTCTTAAAGGGAATGTGAGATGACGCTCTGATTGGTTTATTTCACGTTACACCCAAACCACACCTATGAATAATGAAGCTACTTCAGACCAACCCATTTTAGATTTGCGCCTGGCGCAAGAGTCATTTATCCCGCCGGGAAAATAGCAACAGCGCCAAGACCCGCCCACAAAGTTACTTGCTTTTTGCGCTTTGACACTTGTGTTTCAGATCGTTAAAATAGGGCCCTATATGGATGTTTTTTTTCTTAGCACTTTTAATGACAAAGGCGTTAAACGTTACTCGAATCATCGCCATGCGTGACGCTCCAGCAGCAGCGCAAAGACAACAAGCAGCGCAAAGTCTCTCACCTCAGAAAAACAAGAAAAACAGACTTTCCTGTCCTCTGCGCGCTGTAGGCCTATATCGCTTCACTATATATAAAGCACAAAATAAACTACAAACATGCAACTTCGTTACGTTTTAAATTAGGAAAAAAAACATGTTGTCCAGATTCAGTATCTGCGGTCAGATGATGTTGTCAGGCTATATGTCCGTGTCATTATTCTACCATTATTTTCATAACTTGTAACGAAATAAAGTCTCTCACCTCAGAAAAACGAAATTTCATGTCTGATACTGTGCTCGTAGCGTGCACTCTTTAATTGCACGCGCAAATGTGCCGGCGCGCGCTAGCAGCGCAAAAGAAATACGAGCATGCAACGTCGTAAATTAGTAAGTTATGAAATAAAAGTAAAATACCAATAAATTACGTTATTGGTACGTCATGTGTGTGGCTATTTATCAGGAGCAGTTTCCATGTTTCTTTACCAGTTCTTCTAAGTATTGTGTATCACCATTGTAGCCTAATCGTTGTTTGTTTTCATAACAAAATGCCAAGGGAATAATCAAGGGAATAATCTACAATTATGATTTTTGTCATAATCGTGCAGCCCTACTTTATTCAAATAAAATGTGAATGCATTTGACATTAATTGTTGTTTACTTGTTTGTTTATATCCATAATTAATTGATACCTGATTCCCTTACAAGAATTTTTGGCCAAAAAGTCACTGAATCGATTTCAAGACACTGAATCGTTTCGGATCGTATCGTTCTAAATGAATCAGTATCGTCCTTGAATCATATCGACAACCACGAATCGCGATACGAATCGAATCGTTGTTAAAACGAATCGTTACACCCCTACTCTGCAGTAACTGGGTTCATCGGAATATGACTCTGGAACTGGTAGGGGGCTCCGACTGGGAGGGGCTCTCTGGTGGTGTGGGGGGCGCAGTGGGAGCTCGCAGGAGTTGTAATTACTGGGTGAGCTCGGACACCTGCGCCACCAAAGCCTGTACTGCGCTACCCGTGTCGTTGAGATTCCTCTCCTGGGAATCCATTTGACGGATGCTGCTGTTGAGAAATTCTTCCAGTGATGTAGATGGGTTACTCGCTGCTTCCATCGGTGGGTCAGATCGTTCTGTCATGATGGAAGACAGGAAGCAAATGTATGTAAACTCTTTATTGTGACAGAATATAATTATAAATAAGCTCCGGCTGATGGCAGGTGGCGCAGGGACCTCGATGGACAGCATTGGACAGACGAGACGGTGAGTTGAGTGCGCTGGTGAATGACGGTGACAGATCCAGACGAAGACGTAATCCACAGAGAAACACGGAACAGGAACAATGAAGCACGAGACTGGAAAACGCCGAACAGGAACAGGAGCTGAGACAGACATGCAGCACAGAGGACCTCAAACAACGATCTGACAAAGGAGATGAGAAATGGATGAGTATTTAAAGGTGAGTGGATTAGCTGCAGCTGGCGCCGTGAGTGAGATCAGCTGGCCGCTGATCAGATAATGATGGCCGGTCACGCCCACTCACACACACCCACACACACGTAACAACATAAACACGAGACAAACAGGAAACAATGCATTCATGAACCGTGACACATCCTATGATTTGCCAATGATGTTAGATCAACACCCGTGCAGTGGAGTGAATGACTTGGGCAAAGGCATTTTCCAAACAAAATCATCAAACACCTCACAAAATCAATGGATTGCACTTATTCAAAGGCATGCTTCAAGTTGCATACTGGAACTGCCCCAAAGGGGACATCCTTAAGGTTAGGGAAAATTTGTACCTCCTCTTCCCCACATCATCTGCCTGTGGGGTCACTCTGACTTCGACTTCCCAACCTGGTGTCACTCAGTAGCAAAATAGCTTCCAATTGAGGTAAGGATTAAGTGCCACTTCCACACTATGCTTTTGTCCCCTGAGTTGAATGGTGATGGGTGCAAGTGGGTAGCTAGAAACATCCCTATACATATCACCTTTAAGAAGTTCCATTTGATTCTCCAGACTCACAGTGGCGCTCTGCAGTAACCTCTGTCTCTGTTTGGATGCAGAATCTGCTAGAGTAAGTCAAGTCAGTCTCTATGTCTGGGTGAGATGCCATCAAAGTATTCACATTAACAGCAATATAACAATTACAATATATTCCAAAAGTAACCCAGAAACGTATAAATCAGGGGTGGGCAAACTACGGCCCGCGGGCCACATACGGCCCGTTAGGCTGTTTAATCCGGCCCGTCGAGTATTTAAAAAATTGTCTTAAGATCGCATTCATTTTGCCTTTTTCTTGCTATACTTTGCGTTATATATATATATTGCGTTGCATATATTTGACAATCGTAAAATCAGATATTTCGTGCCATAGCTAACAAATGTAAAAAAGGAAAAATGACATAAAAGCAGATCATCGTTCATTCAGCGCTGTTGTGGCTGCGGTGTGTCACGTAACAAGCTAGACGCGTCACCATGGAAACCAAACAGACAGCAACTTAAGCGCATAAACTTGGTGCACTTTATTTTTTATTTTTTTTTTTTTGAAAACTCACAGAAAAAAAAAAAGTTTGGTAACCGCTTGCACACATGTTTAGTTTTTCCTTTGATTTGATCTGCTATTTAGTTTTGCTACTCTGGATTTGTGGATGTATCCTCCTTTATCACCCGGCTTTCGACTAACGTTACGCTCCTCTGTCTGCCATAGCCTACAGAACCCGGTTTTGTTCATTAAATGTTCTGATCTGCCTTTGCTTTTTATGTTTTATTTTATTATACTTAAAATAATTTTGTATATTCGTTTATTTCGGGGGTTTTTTCCACAAATGTATGACTTTTGGAATTGCAAATTGCCATGCAGTTTTAATAAAGTTGAATTAACGTAACCTTCTGTCATTTTTACTCTTCTAAGTGTACACTTCGGTGTTTTGTTTCTAATTTACGGTTTGGCCCATTAAATAAAAATAAGGATAAACAATATTTAAAAAGTATAGGCTATAATTATCGAACATCTGACTAATTAAAAATTAACCTCAAAACATAACATGCTAAATGGGGGATATCTAGCATAAAAAATGTATTGTCAGAATGTCGTCTCTCAGTTGTTGAATTTCGCGCAGACGTTGCCACAACGTAAATGTGTTTGCTCAGCCCGATCTCATGAAAGTGCGAATACCACGAATTGTATTTGTAGTTGTTATGAAACGCAGTTTTCGCGTGCATATAATACGCACTTAAAGGGATAGTTCGCCCAAAAATGAAAATTCGGTCATCATTTACTCACCCTCAAGTTGTTTCAAACCTGTATGAATTTATTTTTTCTGCTGAACACAAAAGAAGATATTTTGAAAAATGTCGGTAGCCAAACAGTTGATGGACCCCATTGACTTCCATAGTATATTTTTTTTCCTACTATGGAAGTCAATGGGGTCCATCAACTGTTTGTTTACCGACATTTTTCAAAATATCTTCTTTTGTGTTCAGCAGAAAAAATAAATTCATACAGGTTTGAAACAACTTGAGGGTGAGTAAATGATGACCGAATTTTCATTTTTGGGCGAACTATCCCTTTAATGGAGTGTAATAGGCACGCACTCCGCACCCCTAATCCTAACCAAGGGGTTTACAGTGCGCAGCATATGCACGCAAAAAAAAATATTGTTGGCATATAAATGGCACGAGAAATAAAATTTGTGGTATAGATACGCACTTTCATGAGATCGTGTTTCATAATCTGCTACTGGGCCGGCCCTCTGTCAAATTTTAAAACCCAGTGTGGCCCTTGAGCCAAAAAGTTTGCCCACCCCTGGTATAAATGGTTATTAAAATGCGCTCACCATAAACAATTCAGCAATCTGTCACAAGCTTGAAACAGTATTAAAACTGCACACCTTTACATTTTTTTATGTGAGCTTTAGCTATTGCTTACCACATTAGACCCAAAGCAAGACAACACACTGATTTGAATTGAATAGAAAGTTTGTGAATTCACTCAACCATATAAATCTGTCCAAAAGCTAGAGTTCAACCTTTATTTCAACATATGCAAGTTCAGTTCACGATGAAAGAGGGAAAACTGTGTTCCAACAAGTGTATCGTTTCCTCACAGAGCTTAAAACACAGTTCAAATGCACAGACATTCACCACATATACTCTTTGCTGTCCTCTCGTGTGGTCATAGAGAAATTGTGCTGAAATGTGAAATCTCTTTCACATAGAAATGCCGGTAAATTGCTGTAAATTTACAAGAATGACTACCGGTAAATACACACATATTCACCCATGATTTCTTAACAGTAATTTACTGGTAATTTACCAGTAAAGACTGTATGTGTGATAGGGGCTAATGAATTAATTCCTTTATAACACCTTAACAAAGAGAACAATAATGTACACTTTTGTAAAGTTTTACTACAATGTTAATATTTAATATATGTGGAAACTAAAATAAAATTAGAAACAGGCCTATAACATAGATATAAATATTCAGTGTCATCACATTTTGCCTCAGAAATTTCATAGGCTAATGAGTATTAATAAATCTAATCTTATCTAAATGAACAGAAGAATGAATTAATAAAGTTTCTAGCTTTTGCTGAATAAATCATGTTCTATCTGTTTCTAGATGCACCCCATACTTCCATCTATCCAAAGGATAATGTACAGCTGGGTATTCTGAACACCCTTGTCTGTCATGTGTCTGGCTTCTACCCTCCATCTGTCAAAATATTATGGATGAAGAATAATGTTAATGTGACAGAGGGTATGAGTTTAAGTCAGTACCGTCCAAGGACAGATGGTACATTTAACATATTCTCCACTCTTAAGTTTACACCTGCTGAAGGAGACATTTACAGCTGCACGGTGAACCACAGAGCCCTCGAGGGTCAACCTCAGACCAAAACATGGGGTGAGTGTAATTTTCAAATAGAATCAATGGACATTATGTTTCAGTACATGTTTTTAGTCAAACTCTTAATTTAGTCAAATTCATGCACCCTCCAACATCCTATGAATGTATTGTCCAGATTTTGATATTGCCCTCCCAAGTGTTGGTCCAGCTGTGTTCTGTGGACTGGGTGTGACTCTTGGACTGTTTGGAGTCGCTGCTGGAACTTTCTTCCTCATTAAAGGAAACAACTGCAACTGACTATGGAACCATGGAAGCACACTTTGAAAAGATCTATTGGTAACACTTTACAATAAGGTTTCATTAGTTAACATTAGTTAACTACATTGGTTAACATACACTAACAATGAACAATAATCATTTATTCTAAATCATTTATTTATCTTAAGTAATCTCAGAATTTACTAATACCATTTTAAGATCAAAAGTTTTATATATTAACATTAGTTAATGAACCGTGAGCTATTGTGAGCATTACAATTTTAATTAACGAACATTAAGAAAGGTTAACAAATGCTGTCAGAATATATTTCTCATTGTTAGTTCATGTTAGTTAGTTGTAGCATTTACTAATGTTTACAACTGAGACCTTATTGTAAAGTGTAAGTGTTACAGATCTATTAATTGTGTTGAAACTGAACAATTTGAAAATAATGCTATCGTTCACTTTTGTCTTTTTACACTATATATAACATTCCTGATGTTAAAGGTATAAATACATTTAGGCATAAATCTGGATTAAATCTGTCCTAGAATTTTATTGCCTCTTGAATACTTCAAAGCATGACCAACATTGCTTTCTATCCAACACCAAACATGCATGTTTAAGACCTAAAAGCCTTTCTTAAAGAAAGTTCTAAAAGCCAGAAATTTTAATTTAAAAATTTCATGCAAAAAAAATTAAATATATACAAATTAAACAAACATTTGAAAATTAGGTATACATTAATTCTAAATATTATTACAGTATCTAATGGTAGTAGTCCAACATAACTCTCTCTCTCTCTCTCTCTCTCTCTCTCTCTCTCTCTCTCTCTCTCTCTCTCTTTCTCTCTCTCTCTCTCTATATATATATATATATAGCTTTTGTATTTTAGGATACACTTCAAATAAAGGAGAACTGGAGCTGCAGAATGTTTGTACTTGTTTTTGTGTTAATATGATAAAAAAATGTAAGGTTATATTTGTTTACTACTTGACTGTGAGATTTTCAGAAGCTTTTGGTAACACTTTATTTTACGGTGTCTGTGATACAGAGTAATTACTTAAGTAATTACTTAGTTGTAGACATTGTATTAACATGTAACAAAATGTAATTAACATGTAACTAAGTTATGAAACAGCCTGAACTTACAGATTGTAATTATGCACATCATGTAATAGCCGAGTCGGTTACATGTTACAGACTTGGTACAGTGTAATTATATAAGAAAGTACTTAGTATTACACAATGTAACAACAAGTGCTTAAATATGTTACTAAGGTTGGGAAAAGCCTGCAGTTACACATGGTAATTTTGTACGGTCTATAGCATTACACGTATGTAAGTCAAGTCAAGTCAAGTTTATTTATATAGCGCTTTTCACAACACAGGTTGTATCAAAGCAGCTTCACAGTATTAAATTAAAATAATACATCAATGTTTGTTTCTAGTGGAAAACGTCCACGTTTGGTAATGCTGATCAATAGTGTCGTTGATTGATTCATTAAATTAAATAAAATATCTTTTCATAACAATGGAAACTAATTCCATGTTTCCTTATAATATTTCCAAGTGGCAGCATATATATTGAGAATAACAGAGGGCCTAACACAGATCCTTGCGGCACTCCATAGTTTACTGGAGTTATGATCGATTTTTCCCCATTTAAACAGACAAAATGGTAGCGGTCAGATAAGTATGATCTGAACCAGTTTAATGCTTGTCCTTGAACACCAGTATAATTTTGTAGTCGATCTAAGAGTATTGTGTGATCTATAGTATCGAACGCAGCACTAAGATCAAGTAAAACTAGTATTGAGATACAGCCTTGGTCAGAAGCTAATAGTAAATCATTTGTGATTTTAACGAGCGCAGTTTCAGTGCTATGATGCAGTCTGAATCCAGACTGAAACTTTTCATATATGTAATTTTCTTGCAAGAAAGAGCCCAGTTGGGCGGATACAACTTTTTCTAGTATTTTAGACATAAAAGGTAGATTTGAAATGGGTCTATAATTTGCTAGATTATGTGGGTCTAATTGTGGTTTCTTAATGAGAGGTTTTATAATTTCCAGTTTAAATGTTCTTGGAACATGACCTAAAGTTAAAGATGAGTTAATAATATTGAGGAGAGACTCTTCCACTAAAGATAACACTTCTTTAAGTAGTTTAGTTGGTATAGGGTCTAATAAACATGTTGTTGTTTTAGATGAGGTGATAAGTTTATTTAACTCTTTTTGTTCTATAGTTGTAAAGCACTGTAATTGTTCTTGCGGGGTGATAATTGAGGCTGAATTATAAGGCGCGATTGAGGATTGAACGTTTACAATTGTGGTTCTGATGCTTTCTAATTTCTCAGTGAAGAAGTTCATGAAATCATTACTACTAAACTGTAACGGGATATTTTGTTCAGGTGACGTCTGTTTATTTGTTAGTCTAGCCACGGTGTTAAATAAAAACCTAGGATTGTTTTGGTTGTTTTCTATTAGTTTGCGGAGATGCTCAGCCCTGGCTGCTTTTAGGGCCTTTTTATAACGTGACATGCTGTCTTTCCATGCGATTCTAAAGACCTCTAAATTAGTTTGTCTCCATTTACACTCTAAATTACGGGTTCTCTTTAGAACATGCGTAGTATTGCGTAGTACTCTCTGACCTTTTTTAATCTAATAGGTGCAACAATATCCAATTTTCCAGAGAGAATGGTGCTCATAGTGCTAGTTAATTCCTCAAGTTCATCTGTTTGTTTGGGTTCACTGAGCAGCTGAGACAGATCAGATAAGCTATTTGAAAAATTATCTATGGTGGATGGAAGGATTGTTCTGCCTGGTTGATAACGTGGTGCAGCATGATATATTACAGGAGTACGTAATATGCAAGTTACCATGTAATGGTCAGTGACATCATCACTTTGTGGAATGATATCTATATCGGTTGGATCGGTTCCATGTGATATAATTAAATCGAGTGTATGATTAAAACGATGAGTTGGTCCAGTAACGTTTTGCTTGACCCCAAAGGAGTTTAATAAATCTGTAAACGCAGCCCCTAACGCATCATTTGGATTATCTACGTGTATGTTAAAATCTCCAACAATTAATGCTTTATCGAAATTAACTAATAGGTCTGAGAGAAAATCTGCAAACTCTTTTAGGAAATCAGCGTAAGGCCCAGGTGGTCTATATACGGTAGCCAAGGCTAAGGATAATAGGGATGTTTTTCGAACATCTAAGAGCGTAACATTTAGTACAAGTACTTCAAACGAAATGAACTTATAGCCCGTTTTCTGAGTAACATTGAGAATATCTCTATAGATTGTTGCAACACCGCCGCCACGACCAATCAGACGAGGCTCGTGCTTATAGGAATATCCTGATGGAGTAGACTCATTTAGACCGAAATAATCATTTGGTTTAAGCCAGGTTTCAGTAAGGCAAAGTACATCGAAGCTATTATCTGTGACTATTTCATTTACAATAACTGCCTTAGGTGTGAGTGATCTAATGTTTAGAAGACCTAGCTTTAGAAATTGTTTTTGATTACTAATAGCAACATTTTCTGGTTTAATAACAATTAGATTTTTTCTAGATCCTGCAGTATATTTATTATTTGATCTCACTAAACGAGGAATAGACACAGTGTCTATGCAATGTTCAACACTATTTATATCAGTTAAATTGGTGCAGCAGAGACTATGATTTGGACTTTTGGTTACTAGTCAAAAGGTATTTAAAATTTTGGAGATGTTATCTGACAGAAGATCCGATCCGAATCTGCTTGGGTGTAAGCCATCAGCACGGTAAAGCCTAGGACGCTCCCAAAACAGATTCCAATTATTTACAAAGAGCAGTTTCTGCTCATTGCACCATGACATTAACCATTTATTTAGCGTGAATAATCTACTAAACTTTTCATGACCTTGTCGGTACGTGGGAAGCGGTCCTGACACAATGATCGTTATTTAAGGCGATGTGCTGTGTACCGTATCGATCAGATTCCTCAAGTCTTTCTTCAGAACCTCCGTCTGGCCCAGCCTGATGTCGTTCACTCCCGCGTGCAGGACCACAGTTCCGACGGGCTCGTTCAGAATCTCAGGAACGCGAGCAGCGATTTCAGAAACACGAGCACCAGGAAAGCAGTGACTATGTACCTTACTTTTATTTAACGGGTCTATGAGCTCGGCTTTTCTCACTAAAAGGTCATGGATCTGGTTCTCAACAGCTCAAATGTGTCTTCACCTGCACCAAAAGGTAGACTACATACATCTGATATATTCGCCATTTTAACAGATGGACAGTAGGCTATGTTAAGTTAGCAACGACGCTACCAGTGATACTATCAATATTAATACTAATTTATGGCTAAAGTCTTGGATATAATCCGTCTTTTTAGTGGTACGGTTGTAGAGTAGATGCACGATAGGCGAAAAAATGTTTGTTTGTAAATGAGTGCGGAGAAGACGCGTTCAGCCGTGAACCACGGACGTAACCTATAGGAGTATCCAGCGTTGGATAACTAGGCTTGAGACGCGTCTGCTCAACAGTCCGCGTTGTAACTATGAGGTGAGGAAAAGTAGAAAATGTTTGTTGTAAGTGAGTTTAAAGAGAAATCAAAAACTATAAATCAATCGATGGAGCTCCAAAGACAGCAACGTGTTCAGACGCGACGCATCAAACGTGTCAACTGAGGCCATTAAGAGATCATCAGAGACAGTAAAGACCATCTGGTTTGAGTCCTGCACGGTAAAAGTTTCTCCTGTCCTGTCAACATGACAACCACCTTGGAAGAGCTACGGGGAGAGTTAGTAGGGAAATTGCACACCCTGACTAAAGACGAGTTACTAGAGATATGTGATTTTCTTTGCATATCAGGTGAACAGAGAAGAAATGTCCAAGACAAATCCCGCATATCATTGATGACTCTTATCATGATGTTCATTGAAAGAGAGGAATTGGCAGAGTTAGAAGATGACGGCATGTCGGAATTGTTACTACTTCAAGACAAAATGGCGGAGATGATCAGTGGCATGGATAACAAAATTGAACATGATATGGAAACAACAGGAACACATCACAGAACAGAGGAACTGAGAGCTGTAACCTCACAACAAGGAGTGAAAACTGAGCAGGTTACTGCAGTCAATGCAATGATCAGTGATTCTCTGCGCCAGCCCCAAACCCCTGTCCATCCTCAGGTAAGCATGCAGCCCTCACCCAGCGCTCAGCCACAGCCCAGTCAATACTGGCGCAAAGAGTTTAAAATTTCTGGGCAGATAGGTGAACCGGGCCAGAAAGAGAAACTGATTTTTCCAGCCTTGCCCATCAGATTGAGAATGGACATAACAGAGGTTATCCTGAGGTAGAGATTGTAGATGCAGTAATCAGGGCTATTTCTCCAGGCTCACAGCTCCGCAGCTACTTGGAAGGTAAACCTCAGCTAACTCTTTCCACACTTAGATGCATCCTGCGTTCCCACTTTCAAGAGAAGAGCGCAACAGAGCTTTACAAACAGCTAACTTCAGAATCACAGCATTGCAAGGAGACCCCTCAAAGCTTCTTGATGCGTGTCTTCGATTTGAGGCAGAAAGTACTGTTTGCGTCCCAGGAGTCAGAATCAGGACTTAAGTGTGACCCGGCGCTGGTCCAGCGTATGTGTTTACACACAGTCCTTACAGGTCTCCAGAGTGATAGTATCAGGATAGACATGCAGCCTCTCCTGCTAGATAGTGAAACATCAGATGAGGTTTTGCTAGAGAAGCTTAACATTGCTTGTGCTAATGAAATAGAAAGATGAAACAAAAAGCGGTTCAATGCCACACATCCTGCTACAACTGTCAGTGTAGTCCAGTCAGAAGATACACCATCTGCAAAGTGTTCTGTGAAGGAAGTCAAAGCGAAGATACCCGCAGAACTATTAAAAGAGTTAGCTGAACTTAAGACGGGTGTAGCTTCTCTAAAAGGTCTCAGTGCAGAGATAGCTCAGATTAAGGAGACATTACAGCAGCCTATGTTTCAGTCACAGCCTTATGCTTATGCCCCACCTCCAGTTAGGAGGCCAGATAGGGAACCCCAGCCACCTCTTCCCCAGCAGCAGTATTACAGCAACTACAGTCAGCCCCAAGCACCACCTGACCCTGCACAGCATCAATATGCACCTAACTGGTATACAAACCGCTCTGCTCAAGCTACAAGGAGGTGTTTTATCTGCCAACAGGCCAGAACCGATGAACGCTGCACACATTGCTTCCGATGTGGGAGTGGAGAACATTTTCAAGCTGGATGTAAAATCCGGGGAGTCAGACCATCAAGAGAGGCCCCTTTAAATGGTTAAGGGTTACCGCTGAGGGACGAGTGTTAACCATAGCTATCGAAAAGTCCCAGAAATGTGCAAATTGTGCCAGAGAAGATTTAATTGAGAACCTGAAACAATGTTCATCATGTAAAGAGACACTGTATTGTTCCAAAACATGTCAAAACCAGCATTGGACCAAACATAAGGAAAAATGCACTCACCTGAAAATTGACTCTACCAGTGAAAAGCTTTTCTGCACAGAGGAAAATGCCCACTCTTTGCCATCTCTAGCACAGGTTTGCCACCCCCATAAGGTCACCTCATTAGTCGGCAGACAGTGTCTTGTTGAGTGTCACCTGAATCACCAACACCTCCAAGCTCTATGGGACACAGGCTCTCAGGTTTCAGTCATTGATGAACGTTGGAAAGAGGAATCCCTCCCAAATGCAAGGCTGAGGGATGTTTCAGAAATCCTGGACTCACCTGATGATCTAAGATTGACTGCAGCAAATGGGACTGAAATGCCGTACCTGGGATGGATTGAGACAACTTTTCGGCTAGCCTCTGAAACTGACCAAACAAAAGAACTGATCATCCCAGTGCTGGTAATGAAAGGCTGTCACCTATCTCATCCCATCATAGGTTTCAATGTTATCGAGCACATCCTGGCAATGACCGAAAAGACTAAACGGTACAGTACAGTGAGAAAAGCTTTTCCAAGCCTCAAAAGAAACAAGGTGAGCGCTTTTATACAGGCTGTTAGCGCAGAACAGACAGATGAATAAGGGGTGAAAATAAAGGAAAAGAAGGCTGCTGTACCAAAACACAGTAGTATTCAGATTGAGTGCCGTGTAGCTTTCCAGCCTTTCAAAGAGGACACGACAATGCTTTTTCAGCCAGACCTGAACCCTGAGTGGCCAGATGGACTTGAGTTCTTTGATTAATTAGTCAGAGTCAGGAAAGGTGTTTGTCCAGTCATTATGCTTGATGTCTCTAACCCCACTGACCACGACATTGCCCTGTTAGGACGCACAATAATCGGTACAGTACAAACCATTATGACTGTGTTACCTGCCCAAGTCGTTGAAAAAGCTGTCACCTCAGCCACAGTGAATCATACCAGCGTTCGAACCCCATGTAATTTTAGTGAACAGTGGGATCCACCAGTAGAGTTAAGTCACCTAACCGAAGGGCAGAGAGAGGTAGTTAGGCAAATGCTTAGAGAAGAGTGTCACTCCTTCTCCAGATCAGACAATGACATTGGCTGCATTGAACGGTTGGAAATGACTATTTCTCTAAAGGACTCAGAACCGGTCAATCGCACATACATGTCAGTGCCCAGGCCACTGTATCAGGAGATGAAAGGTTACCTTCATGACCTCATAGCTCAGGGCTGGGTTAGAAAATCAAACTCTTCATACTCTTCTCCTGTTGTGTGCGTTCGGAAAAAGGACGGGACCCTCCGGTTGTGTATAGATTACAGAGAGCTGAACCGAAAGACGCATCCCGACCGCCAGCCAATCCCTCGGGTCCAAGACATCCTGGACAGCTTAGGTGGTAATTCCTGGTTCTCCATCTTAGATCAGGGAAAAGCATATCACCAGGGGTTTATCTCTGAAGAAAGCAGACCACTGACAGCATTTGTGACCCCGTGGGGACTCTATGAGTGGATATGCATGCCATTCGGTCTCATGAACACTCCTGCAGCTTTTCAGCGTTGTATGGAGGAATGTCTGAAAGGGCTCCGGGATAACATCTGCATTCCTTATCTTGACGACACACTAGTTTTCAGTAAAACTTTCGACAGCCATGTGAATGATGTGCGTAAAGTTTTGCAGCGCCTCAGAGAGTATGGCATCAAACTCAAGCCAAGTAAGTGTGACCTCTGTAAACCCCAGGTCCGTTATTTGGGAAGAATAGTGTCTGCAGAGGGCAGCAAAGTTGACCCAGCCGATTTTGAAGCAGTAAGAGCATTGAAAGAAATCAGATCAGAGACAGTGAGCAAGCTCAGGAAAATGCTTGTTTTACTCACTTACTACAGACAGTACATCAAAGACTTTTCTAGGAAGGCCAGCTGTCTGTATGACCTCCTGAAAGCAGAGAAAGTACCTGACCACCCACGGTAAACTAAAACAAAGAAAATAAGTCACGTTGTGCCCTCAAACAAGCCAATCCTGTGGAGTGACCAGCACCAACAGTCACTTGAACAGTTGATTGAATGTTTGCTTCACCCACCAGTCTTAGGTTTCCCTAATTTCACTCAGCCATTTGTTGTACACACTGATGCATCACACCAAGGCTTGGGAGCAGTTCTCTATCAAAAGCAAGATGGTCATCAAAAGCAAGCTTAGGGTCATTGCTTATGGCTCTCGAACATTAACAGCAGCTGAGAAGAACTATCACTATCACTCTGGCAAGCTAGAATTTCTAGCTCTAAAATGGGCAATCACTGATAAGTTCCGTGATTATTTATACTATGCTCCGACATTTACTGTGAACAGCGATAACAATCCGCTCAGCTACATATGGTCTACTGCAAAACTGAACGCAACCACTTCCAGGTGGGTTGCAGAATTAGCTGATTTCCATTTTACAATCAAGTACAAGCCGGACAGAGAGAACAGTGATGCAGATGCTTTGTCAAGGATGCCACTGGATGTAGAGTCACTGATGAGAGAATGTTCTGTAGAGCTTCCACCAGACACTATTACTGCCACGATACAAGCAGTTGAGGTACAGAAAGAGTATGTTGCAACTTGGTCACTCTCAGCTGCATGTATGTCAGTATCAGTTGAAGGTGAGACAACCGCTGCATCCATCAGCTCGATTCCAAAAGATGAGATAAGAGAAGCACAAAAATTTGATCCGGTCATCCGTCCTGTGCTCGATTTCAAACTATCTGGTTCCAAACCACCAGTTAAAGAGCAAAAAGAATCCAGTCCAAAGATAAAATGCCTATTCCGAGAATGGGACAAATTGACAATAGACAGTGATGGCATTCTGTACAGAATCACTACAGCCCGCAAGCAGTTAGTTCTACCAGAGCAGTACAAAGGTAAAGTGATGAAAGAGTTACACAATAACATGGGACACCAAGGTACTGACCGCACTGTATCATTAGTCTGTGACCGCTTCTTCTGGCCATATATGCAATCTGACATTGAGCACTATGTGACTAAAACTTGTGGCTGTGTCAAACAGAAAAAGCCAAGCCATGAAATAAGAGCTCCTCTGACAAACATTGTGGTAACACAGCCATTTGAACTGGTATGCATAGACTTCCTCCATCTTGACAGATGCAAAGGCGGATACGAGTACATCCTCGTTATTGTTGATCATTTTACACGTTTCACGCAAGCCTATGCCACCACGTCAAAGTCAGGAAAGACTGCTGCAAATCTCATCTTCAATGACTTTGCCCTGAAGTTTGGGTTCCCCATCCGCATCCACTATGACCAAGGGGGAGAATTCGAAAATCAACTGATTTCATCAGTTAAAGAAACTCAGTGGCATGGCGGGGTCCAGAACAACACCCTATCACCCGATGGGTAACGGTCAAGTGGAACGTATGAACAGAACCTTGTTGCAAATGTTAAAGACACTAACTGAGACACAAAAGTCAAATTGGAAAGAGTCTCTGCACAAACTAGTTTATGCATATAACTGCACGCGTTGCGAAGTGACTGGCTATTCACCCTTTTATCTTCTGTTTGGGAGATCACCCAGGCTTCCAGTTGATATGCTCTTTGGATTGTGCACAGAGGCAGGTCCCAGTAACCAGCGAGACTATGTGGAGAAATGGAAACAAGGGATGGAGGAAGCATATGCCATTGCAAATGAAAATGCTCAGAAAAATGCTGAAAGAAGTAAGAAGTACTATGACACCAAAGTTAGGAGTGCAGTGCTACAGCCTGGCGAGCGAGTTCTGATTAAAAACCTTACACCAAGAGGAGGACCCGGTAAACTCCGTAACTATTGGGAATATGCAATTCACACAGTAGTGAGACAAATGGGTTCAGACCTGCCGATTTATGAAGTGAGACCAGAAAAGGGTAGGGGACGCTCCAGAGTTCTGCACAGAAATCTGCTCATGTCCTGTGACCACTTAACTTTTGAGACACAACCAAAAATGACTAACGAGGACAAAAGTAAGAAAAAAAGGAGACATCAGCCTGCATCACAGTCTCTTGACTCTGATGAAGACAGCGGGGATGAATATGACCTACAACATGAGCCGCTACAAGTCCCCACATACATTGAATCAGCGAGAGAGTCGGAACACAGGCCTCCACCACTGAAAGAGACAGTTGTAGTGCCAGTTCCTGATATGCTACCAGCACAGCTCCTTGTTAAGAAGCAGTTGGAGGGGACAACAACCGTTGAAGACTTACCTGCTGAAGAGATTAACTTACCTGCTGAGGAAATGAACTTGCCTGATGAAAATCTACCTGATGATCATCCACCAAGGGCCTTTCCTTCATTAACTACTGTTGCTGAACCTGAGGACCCAGCCTACCAGCGGCCACAAAGAGAAAGACACCCTCCAAGACGTATCACCTATGATCAGCTTGGTAGCCCTTCCTTGTACAGTATCCAGCCACAACCGCAGTTGTTCTGCACCAGGACTGGTTCCGTGGTTGCCATCACCACACCAATATTACCTTCAGCCACCCTGCATGTATGGACTTCAGCAAGTATAACGCTATAGAGATGACAGGTTTGACTGATTTTACAGACTGTTGCAAGAGACAATTTGCAGACTATGCATACAGATCATTGAGCCTGATGGACTGTTGATCAATAGAGAAATGAGTCCTCAATGAGAAAGGACTGCTTATGGACTGTTTATACAGCTGGTCAACAGATAATGACTGTGGATAACAAGTTGACTTTATTTGAACTGTTGGTCAACAGATATGGACTGTGGATAATGCGTTGACTTTATTTGAGCTGTGACCTTTGACCTCTGCTCAAGTACTGGCTCACAGAAGATGATTTTCTAGGTCCAGCGCATAAGAGACTGTTTAAGACGGATGTTGGTAATGTCGGGACGACATTTATTTTGTCGGGGAGAATGTGGCAGGTTAAAGGAAATACTTACTGTACTGTTATGGGTTAAAAGGTTTTAGTAAATTAATAGGATGTGAGTATCTTAAAATATTTAAGGTTAAAAAGCTCATGCGTTCAGTACTAGTAATAAGGATTTATACAATTCATATAATTGTGTTAAAAAGTTAAAATCTGACATGTGTACAAAGGGTAACAATCATAAGAGGAATATGTAAACGTTATATTGATTACTTAATTTTATAGTGCCTAATTTACAGGTAAAAAGTGTTAATCTATGATCGCCAAAGTGATCTTAATCTATGCGCCCGTGATTGATTGCTTTTGTCTTCCAACCCTTTTCTCCGGGGAAATCGCGGCCTTTTGCTCATAACACTAAAGTTTTCAGTGAGGAAACACCCATATCACTCTTGTGATTATTTCTCCCCTTTTTCAGGTACGTTGTAGATATAAAACTGAGTTGAGTAAATGTAATAATGAGTTCACATGTCAAGAGTGTTGAAGGTGTGTTTTAGTAACATTTTGAGTAAGTGAGAGTTAAGTTTGCAGAGTTTAAAATGTGCGTGTGTGAGCGGAGCCCCCGCTCGGTTACAGAGGAAAATAGCTTCGTAACGAGAGCAGCCGCCATTTTATGTCAATTGTGAATTAACAGATACGCAGTTAATAATCCATTTTGCTGTGTTATTTTTATAATGTCTTTCAAGCACTTTATTGATATGTTTGGTAAATGTAGTTATTGTTTGTTGAGCTGAAGCTACTTTGTGCTTGATTGACAGCTAAAGTTATATTGACAAAATGAGTATATGTTCCAGTGAATTATAGAGTAGGCCTATGCTGTTGTGACTTGAATAAGCCATATACCCTACAAAACTACTATTTGCTGTAGATCTGATTTGTAAAATGTATTATTGTTGCAAAGATAACACTAAAGTTTTCAGTGAGGAAACACCCATATCACTCTTGTGATTATTTCTCCCCTTTTTCAGGGGTGTAACAGTTGCACTAACCGCAGATGAAATAAGCAACCTTCACATACACGTCTGTGCAGTGATCATTCCATCACTCCATCAAAGGTAATATCAACATTTGTTTGAATACAATGGGTGTATGATCATGTAATTAATCGTGTCTTTAAGTTACCCTGTAGTTTCGACAATCAACACCACCAACTGGTTCGGCGAGTCAGCTGTTTGTGTTATGAGTCTAAGCTAGGCTAACTGTACGTTCACACCGCCGCCGACGAGAGTGGCAAAATTCATTGAAAATGAATGACTTCCGGGCACTTTGACGCTCTCGCCGGTGGCGGTGTGAACGCACAGTAAGCTGTCGTATTTTGCTAACAACAACAAAAGTGTGTGATTGGTTGTTTTGAGGTTTGTGATATCTATGGTTTTCAATGAGAACCAGAGATGACCTAAACAGTAGAGCTATATTATTTACGGAGGAATTATTACTGCTCGATTATCTTAAAAAACCTTGTCTGCTTTACACAATTTAGCTACCTTGGAGTTAATCCTAGTCCATAGTTATGCAGCTTGCTCGCTAACAGACTTGATAGCTTCTAGAAAGACCTGGAACTACAGGACTCTACTTTGAAAATACCCGTTTGTTGCCCGCCAGGTATCCATGGTAGTCACGTGACGGCAAAGTATGAATTTACATACTTTATCCATCTATACCTTCCCAGGTGAAAAGGAAATATAAAATGTTGTGCTTATTTTGATATACTTTATGTATTTTAAGTGTACTGTATTAAGTGTGTATTAAATGTGTTATTTTGAAACAACTTCAAGTATACTAAGTGTACTATTATATGTATTTAAGTCCAATTTTAAGGTAATAGTAATATATTTTAATTTACTTAATTGTGTTAAAATGGAACCATTTTGTTAAAATGGAACCATAGTGTAATTTAATAGCACTTCTTTAAATTGTATTTTTAATACACTTTAAAGCTGTTTTAGAACTACAGCTGAAGTATATTTTTAGCTTCTCATTAATGTGTTCCCAGTATATTTTGAATATAATATCAGCTTATTAATAATGTATTAGTAGAACACTATAATAGCCACTATTAGTACATTAAAAATACATTTTTACAAAACCATTCAGTATTAAAAATACAGTGAAAAATTATCATTCAGTAAAACACACAGATTTTTTTTTGTATAAAACACACACTTTGAAAGCTGATAAACTTTAATGTACTACACCCAGTGTACATCAGTACAGCAGCATATGTAAACTGTAAACAAAATACATTAACATAAAATACAGTGATCTGCAGAGGTATTATAAACAACAACAAAAAAACTAACTTAAGTCAATGAAGTGCTGTCATTACAGTTTTTCTCGATTGCTTAAACACATTTCTTGAAACTATGCCTCGTATTCTCAAAACTGTAAACACAAATCCATAACATCTCACCCAGTTCCCCAAACATCCTATTTTCAGGTCAAAATGAAGCTCTACACTCAAAACCATTCACTCTTGCTGAAAAAACAAACTTTGCCCTCACCACACACAAGCCCTCACAAACACACACACTACAACATAGTCTAACACACTGGTGCAATACATTCAAAACAACATTTCCAAAACTGGCCAGTTATGTTGCTTGTGGTTCCCCCCCTCACAAACCTTTTCACATGATGAACACAAAAGACACAAACAATGGATACACTGGCACATTTTTATTCATTCATGTACTACACTGTACAACAGTTGTACTTTTTTTTTCTCTCTCTCTACTTTTTTTTTTATATTTACTTAAGATGTGTGTGACCATCATATGACAGTAAAAGAGCACACACAAACCCCATTCTAATATGGAATTGTACTGGAATGGTAAAGAGTGTTGGGGGGCCTCCACTCAAGGAGACATTATGATGAACATGTCTAAGAATGTTCCACATATGGTTGAAATACCATCATTTGCCTAGAAAGATAACATTCTGGGGGTCAAGACTATAAAGGAGAAAGGATGCCCTCCCTTCACTGTCACACTCTGCAGCCACTCTGTGTGACTGTACGACTGCTGGCCTTTTCTTGATAGGAAATAAACCTCATCAAAGACTATTGGAAATGTTTGTCTCTTATTCAGTGATAGAATTTTGTTTGCCACCACACCTCCCTGAAGGTTCTCAAGGCGACGGTAAAGTGACTCAAATTTGGCCTTCCTCGTAGCCCAGCCTCCCTCATAGTCATACCATTGATAAAGACATGGGCAACTAGAGTGGCTTGAATTTCATCTGAGACTGCTTGTCTTCTTGCCCTTCCTCCTCCTCCTCCTTCTTAACCCTCCTCAATTTCTTCCTTCATGTCTTTCTGGATCCATTGCTCCAAAACTCAATAAACTGATTTGGGCCCTTTTATCTCTCTATTGAAGGATCTGATTGATGTGTGTTAAATTTTGACTCTTAGTGTTTCCACTTGGGTAATTGTGTGCTAACTGAGCTAAAGCTGTGCTGACTTGAGTGAACAATATTGAATGCTAGGGCTTTCTAAATGACAACATGGTCTAGGCAATGAGAAATGAAGGGATTTGTGTGTAGAGTTTTGCAGTGACAGTTCAACAAATCTGACTTATGTGTAAAAACAGGGGAATGGTGTTTATAGTTTAGTGAAATGGGTGTGCTTTTTGATAAATGGCGTTATGGTTATGGCAAGAGGAGTGCTTCACAACTCTGTGGTAAGTGACTTATTATTTCAGTTTCTTATTTTTTATGTTTGGTAACTCGTAGACTATGAAGGTAACGTTATATTCGCGGTTCATACTGGTAACCCCGACCGCGGGGCGCAAAGGAGACTTGCGCCGGGCTTCAGCAGCGTGGACGCGGTAGTATTTTACACATCTCACCCCGGCTCTACAGCGGCTATGGGCAGAAAATCTATGGGCTCCTATGTTAAAGGAGAACTCCGGTCAATTTTAACATTGAGCTCATTTTTTTGTACATTTGGAGTGCTGTCAATACAGAGAACAACAACAAAAATCGGTGTGGCCTACACCGTGTTATCCTATTTTTAAAATTTGCATCCTGTTGACTTCAATGGGGCAATATTTAAACCAGCTTTTAGCCTCTTAACATCCTTGATGTGTCATTACAAGTGCCCAGGTCATGTGAGTGATTCCTTCGGAATGAACGCGAGTCAATCTGACTGCAGTAGATGTGAAAGATAGGGATAAAAATGATGTTTATTCAGCCAGCGCAAATACCTGTATTTACATCCTGTTTTCGGTCGAAGTCCATAGTAATCCATTTTTATTAATATCTGTCACATCTACTGCAGTCAGATTCACCCGTGATCACTCTAAAGGAATCACTCACATGACCTGTGCACTTGTAATGACACATCAAGGATGTTAAGAGGCTAAAAGCAGGTTTAAAACTTTCCCCATTGAAGTCAACAGGGTGCAAATTTTAAAAAGACGATTTTTGTCGTTGTTCTCTGAATTGACAGCACTCGAAATGTACAAAAAAATTAGCTCAATGTTAAAATTGACCGGAGTTCTCCTTTAAGAATTACATGCTTTAATGACAACAGTCGGTATTCACACGAGCTTCGTGTTGATCAGCACACTTCGTCGTGATTATTTAAAGGTGTAAATCAAATCAAAATCAAGCCATCTGTTAAAATGGGCGCCGAAATGAAAACGGCAATGCTAAAGCCTTGCGTGATGTGTGTCATATAAATTCTGAATGATGCTGTAATAAGTTACCAGTTTTGTTGCATGTTTAATATGCCGGTGTAAAAATCCCTAGTTGGCTTACGTTTCAGTATGAATGTGTTTTTTTAGCGGTAGCCTACTCTGTGTGTGAAATTTGCTTATTGTTTGTTTGTAATGCCGTTGTTAACTTAATTTAAAAGAAAGAGTTCCTGCACTCTGAATACTAAAATATAGTTTAAATGTAAAAAGATGAAAAATAAAAATGGTATAGTTAAAAATAACTATTGTCACATGTTGAAATGTCACGACCAACACCCTTTACCATTCCAATACAATTCCATATTAGAATGGGGTTTGTGTGTGCTCTTTTACTGTCATATGATGGTCACACACATCTTAAGTAAATATAAAAAAAAAAATGTAGAGAGAGAGTAAAAAAAAAAAGGTAAAACTGTTGAACAGTGTAGTACATGAATGAATAAAAATGTGCCAGTGTATCCATTGTTTGTGTCTTTTGTGTTCATCATGTGAAAAGGTTTGTGAGGGGGGGGAACCACAAGCAACATAACTGGCCAGTTTTGGAAATGTTGTTTTGAATGTATTGCACCAGTGTGTAATGTTGTAGTGTGTGTGTTTGTGAGGGCTTGTGTGTGGTGTCTGAGGGCAAAGGTTGTTTTTTCAGCAAGAGTGTATGGTTTTGAGTGTAGAGCTTCATTTTGTATTGTTTTAGGAGACACTTTGACAAGTGGACACTGGAAGGCCAAGTTGTGTGTGAGGAGGGCTTTCAGCCCAGCTTCCTCCAGCTTCCACAGCCTATTACATATTCAATCAGGAGGAGGCAGGCTGTACCTTGGAGTTCATTCAAAGGTAATTTAATTCTTAACACCCAAGTACCTGCATTTTTCACATGTATTCAATATAAGAACTTGCCTTTTATAGATATATTATCTGTTGAGGCCTTTAAAGGGCACCTATTATGACTCTTTTCACAAGATGTAAAATAAGTCTCTGATGTCCCCAGAGTATGTATGTGAAGTTTTAGCTCAAAATACCCAACAGATTATTTTTTACAGCATGTTTAAATTGTCATTTTTTGAGGCTCAGAAAAATGCGCTGTTTTAGTGTGTGCCCTTTAAATGCAAATTAACTGCTGCTGCCGGCCCAGGGGGCGGAGCCTCACGAGCTCGCGCTCAGTGCCAGGACAATCTCATCTGATAATATCAGAACAGAAACTAGTGGTGGAAATTTTGATTCTTTCCAGAGACTCGTTCATTTTCAGTTCGTTCACCAAAATGATTCGTTCAGACTCGTTCACTGATTCGTTCAGTGACAATTTCTTCATAAATACTGCAGCAGGTGGCAAAAAAGAGTGTATTTTATGATATGTTTTAACGAACGTATTTACTTGTTAAAAAAAACTGATTTGGCTTTGTTAAAATTTGTGCCTTATTTACTAAATTAATCAAATAAGTCTAAATAAGAGGTTCAGATGACCAAACCAAGGTTTTCTTGCATAATTAACATTTTAATTGTTTGGTCAGACATACACATTCATAAATCTGGGATTATATTAAACGTTGAGTTATGTTATGTATGTTAAATATGATAAACAATTATACGCACACCTATAACTGCGCTTTGAATGAGATTGAATCACATGCTAAATGACCGATCTACCCAGTACTCTCATTCACGAACGAAAGTACCAGTTTGATCAATTCGTTCACGTACGAGATCTCTCTCTCGTTCAGACTTGAAACAGAGCGATCTCGGTCAGTAACGGGCGTATTCGTTCATTAGATCCAACCAATTACATGCCCCTTCATAGCCCTAACTGAAATGTTATTTGCTGACGTTACGCAAATGAGACCTAACCAATACTGTCATATTTTTTGGTTTGTTTTAGTTTTTAGAGAAGTGCATATGACATGAATAAAACGTAATTAATTCATTTTTGATCATACAAAATGAACTCAAGTAGTAAAGTAAATTTTTCAAAGTGCAAAATACCACAAAACTAAGTCTAAAACACACAAACAAAAGAAAAGAAAAGCAGGTAAAGAGAAGTGTAAATTTAAATCAAGTGAACCGTCAAGTACAAAATGACAATGTTAATTTGTCTTTGTTATATTTAACCATGCTTGCGTTATTAAACTGTTTTCATGATTGGTAAAGTGTTAATTTCCTTCTTTGATGCAAATATGTGACCAGTCACGGAAAGTAGGGACACAAGTCGGTTCTGGGGCATTTTGAGTTATTCACATATTCTGAAAGTGTAGTATTCAAGCTTTCCAACGATGTATAACACATGGAAATCTGATAATATTTGGAGAAGTTGTGGCCATTTGAAGGTAGGCACTCAAAAAAACTGAAATGGTAGAAATCTGCTTCTAAAGATTGGCAAGTTCTCACGCTTCTGGGAATGACAATAGGGCTCATTTACATCTCATTTACATAAGTCATACCCCCTGTAAAGCTCCCACGTCTCTACAAATTCTCTAAATAAAACATCTCCAGTTAACTGGCAGAGCATTCATTTAGTTCGTTTTTTAAATAAGATACTAGCGCTGAAATGTGTGTTTTTTTTTTTTTAATCAAGTGATCAAAGTGCTCGTTGCTGCTGCGATCAGTGGCGCAGATACAGTGTTTACTCGTGTGGCTCGCGCGCACACTGCATTGTATTCACTCGACGCGCGCTTCAATCCGTTGCGGATACTCTCTATTTGTTCTGTTGAAATAACAAAATAATTCAAACGTTTGCATGTCCCTGCTTGATATACAACCACTGATGAACATAATCGTTTTGAAGAGAGAAAAAAAACTATACGAGAAAAAAAAAAAAACTTATACAAGGGCGGACTCGAACTCTCTACCACTGTACCATTCATATACACGTTGACTACATTGGCGGATCTACTGTTCACACTGACAACATGTATTAGGCTACATCTCATTAAACGACAAATTAAACCCCATTTTAACCCCAGTTTAACCCCATGTAAGCTACTATTTAAATCGATTGCTGGACATCGTAATGTTATTGGCGTCCATCTTCATTGAATTTTGAAATCAGATAGAGCCGGCCCGAGCGCTGCATAATAAGTAGCCACGCCGGCAATTCAGTATGGAAATACACACCGACAATGACACGCCCCCTACTGCGTGCTAGAATCTCCGAAAAACAAGGCGATTTCAACATCAAAATGTACGCTTTTAAATATACCAATACTGCTATCTCAAACATGGAGAGGCTTCTTCGTGATCTCAACTTACAGATTCTGCAAAAAAACGAAAATCACCAATTTTGAAAAAAACCCGCTTCTTTCTCATTTTGCTCGAAAGTTGTGCTGCCGACTTGTGTCCTTGGTTTCCGTGACGGGTCACATATGCTGACTACACAAACCCAGCTCTATCGGTTCGCCACCATTATCGTTCAAACAACTGGTTCTTTTCGTTCACGAACGACATGTACCAGTTCGTTCACGAGAAGATCTCTCTCTCGTTCAGACTCAAAACAAAAGCAAATCGGTCACAGTCAGTGAAGGGCGTATTCGTTCACTACATCCAACAAATCACATGCTCCGTCACATCTCATACTCGAACGCTATTGGCTTGAGGTTTAGTCATTCTTGACAGGTTGAAAACACAGAGCTATCCGGTTCACTGAGCTGCGCATGCGCTGCAATAGCGCCGCACGGCGGTGGAGGGAGGAATTTCAGTGAACGAGAAATATGAGTCAATGGATTACGTGAACGAGAACGATTCGTTCACCTAAAAGATTCGTTCAAAAAGAACGATTCATTCACGAACGTAACATCACTAACAGAAACTCTCAGTTGCAGTGTTCATTTCGACTCGGAGTCGGACAATAATGCCCACAGAGCCAGAGAAAATATGCTGTATGGAGATAGAACAGGTATAGTTTAGTTTAATTATGGTTATAACTTATTTGTCATCTGCTTGTAGCCAATAATACAAGCCTGCTGTAGCAAAACCTGTCCGAATGATGACCAAAATATACTAACGAGTTCAGTGAAGTTTATTGTACATCACACAAAAGATGAGCGTTAGTTTTACTCCAGAGAATCACTGTAAGAGCTGAATAAACACAGTATAAAAATGAGCATTAAAGTCTTATCCATAAACTCTCTCTCTCTCTCTCTCCCTTTCATTATCATCAACATACACAGCGAAATACACAAAACACTCGTTACAACTAACAGTAAACAAATATATACACACCTTTTCAGTGGGTGCTAAATAAACTGGTAAACCTTATATCTGTAAAATGACTCGATGAGCTGTGATAAAGTGCGCGCTCTCACTTTGATTTCTGCCGTGATCAGTAACATTAGGCCTGTTGCTCCGGAGAGTGTAAGCTTGATCACGAACAGTACAGATCCACCCTCGAGTAACAACAAGAGTAAATGAAGACTGCTATGTTCATTCTTACATCCAACAACAACACACCTCAATCGCTTAGGAGACATTCTTGTCTACAGCTGCTCAAGCGTCGAACAATGGCGGACTCTGTGTCCAGCTCCCTCAGGGCGGGTCTGGGCTCAAACTGAAGTGTCACTCAACAGTCGTGGGAGGGGCCAGCTCAATTCTACGTCACATTGCCCCGAATCTGAGAACAGCTCATTCTGAGACAGTGCTTATGATTTATTGAGATTGTAAAAAAAAACACTGGGTGGATTTTTATCATTCTAGGGTGGTTTTGCGCACACACTGCCAACACACATTGATGTTCAAACACCATGTAAAAGTGAATTTTGCATAATAGGTGCCCTTTAACACAATGTTTCTCAACTCGAGAAGAGAGAATTTGGTAACACTTTATTATGATGGTCCCTTTTGAACGTGCTGTTGACTATAAGTAACTTTGCAACTATATGTCAACTAACTTTCATTGGAGTATAAGTAGACTGTCTGCTTAATATCTGCAAACACTTTATTGTGATGGTCCTCCAACAGATACTCTACTGACTATAAGTAATTTTGCAATTACATGTCAACTTAATCTAACCCTAACCCTACAGTGTACCAGTCTACTAATACTTACCTAACACTCTAATGAGAGTTAGTAGACATGTCGGTGCAGCATTACTTATAGTCAACAGAATGTGTTAAAGGGACCATCAAAATAAAGTGAAACAGAATTTTTAGGGTGAATGGAAAATGGTATGAGCACCATTTTCTCTAGTACATTAGATATTGTTGCACCAATTAGATTAAAAAAGGTTAGAGAGAAAACTAAAGCACCATGGTATAACAGTGCTACGCATGTTATCGAGAGAAACTCGTAATTTAGAGTGTAAATGGAAACAAACTAATTTAGAGGTCTTTAGAGTCGTGTGGAAAGACAGTATGTCACATTATAAAAAGGCCCTAAAAGCGGCCAGGGCTGAGACTTTAACACCGTGGCTAGACTAACAAATAAACAGACATCACCTGAGCAAAATATTCCGTTACAGTTTAGTAGTAATGATTTTATGAATTTCTTCACTGAGAAAATAGAAAGCATCAGAAATACAATTGTAAATGTACAATCTTTAATGGTGTCTTATGATTCAGACTCAATTATCTTCCCTCAAGAACAACTACACTGCTTTACAACTATAGAACAGGAAGAGCTAAATAAACTTATCATTGCATCTAAACCAACAACATGTTTATTAGATCCAATACCCACTAAACTACTGAAAGAAGTGTTACCTGTAGTGGAAGAGCCTCTCCTCAATATTATTAACTCATCTTTATCTTTAGGTCATGTTCCAAGAATATTCAAGTTGGCAGCTATAAAACCTCTCATTAAGAAACCACAATTAGAACTTCCGGTCGATGGTGTGATAGAGTGGACGTGTAGAGGAGAGCTCCCGAGCAAAAACTGTTTTATTTATAAATCTACGCCTATAAAGTGACTATAACCTTTCACCGACGGTTTTTCTTTAATTGAACTATCGTTTGGGATGTCAGACAAGAACAGAAAGGATAAGGTTTCGAACAAAAGTATTGAAGAGGGACGTACAACACGTGCCATGGCGGCTGAGCAACTAACGCTAGCCATGTTGGTGGCTGAACTTGAGAAGAATCGAAATAACATCACGGAAGAGCTGACAAAACTAATAAAGACGTCACTCTCACCGATTCAAAATACACTAGAAGCTGTTAAACAACAAGTCGAGTCGTACGAAGTTCGCTTCAACGAGGCGGAGGACGTGCTTACAGACCACAGTGACCGGATCTTCACACTGGAATCATCCGTGGCGGAACTGAGGTCCTCCGTGCGGGACCTCACGAAAGAGAACAACGGTTTGAGGGACATGTTGGACGGGTATGAAAATAGGCAAAGGCGTACGAATCTCAGGGTCCTCGGCGTCGCGGAGGACAGCGAGCGGGGGAAGTGTCCATTGAAGTTCATGTCTGAACTCTTGGTCAAAGTGTTGAATGACGACAGCTTGTCAAAAGCCCCGGAGCTGGAAAGATGTCACAGAGCGCCGATGCTTAAACCGAGCCCTGACGCAAACCCGCGGCCGTTCATCCTTTGCTTTCACCGCTTTCAGGAGAGAGAGCGCGTCCTCCAACTGGCTATACAAAAGCGTCAGCTCTTTTATGAGGGCAGGAAAATTTTTATCTTCCCGGATTTGAGCGCTCGGCTGGCGGCCAAGCGCAGTGCCTACAAGAAGGTAAAATCACAGTTTTATGAGAAAGGGGTTAAGTTCAGCCTACGATACCCTGCAACGCTGGTGGTGTACTTTGAGGGATCCCGGCATTCATTCAGCTCTGCAGAGACTGCTGAAACTTTCTATAATCAACACTTCGGCTCAAACAAGGACTGAGTTGGCAATGACAGGACGGGAGGTAAATCAGTATCTACAAATTATAGGGATGATATCGACCACGAGGGGTCTTTCTTGGAATGACTTTAACCCAGGGGATTAAAGATACACTCTTTTTGAATGTGACGCTCAGACGTCGGTCTCTTGCCGCTCCTACGGGGACAGAATGTTGATTTACTTAGCTTTAAGTGGGACGCTCCCTGCCAATGAGTTCTCATTTGTATTTTACCTTATTTCTCACTTTGAAGAGGCACTTTAAAGCACAATATTATTTTGGTTTATTATTATTGGTAATATATCTTAATTTTATTGTATTTTTTTTTCTTCTTTTTTTTTTTTTTTTCTTCCTGTTTTAGGTATGTTTACATTATATCGTTCCCACCATATATTAATGGATTATATTGATTTTGGCGTTACATGTTAAGATTTAATGCTCGGATAGCTCTCCCAGGGAGAGTAGGTAAGTCGAGGATAGTATCAAGGAAGTCAAGTGTTTATCACAAGGGGGTGGGGGGTTTGGGGTTCACACAGAATATGTTTATTCTTAATTTTATATCAGGATCACAATATATTTTGATTAGAGGTTACCAGGATGACTAATTACATTGTACTATCCCTCAATGTTAGAGGGTTAAATTCACCATTTAAGCGAACAAAAGTCTTAGATTTCCTGAGAAGGAAAAATGTTGATGTGGCTCTCCTATCTGAAACACACTTACAACCAGCTTATGTCCGTTGTATGCAGAATAACCATTACAAAGTGGTGGCGTCCTCGGGGGATGGCACTAAGACTAAAGGGGTTATGGTATTAATGAAACGCAAACTTAATTTGGTAATTGAGAAGATTAACTCTAACAACTCAGGGAGATTGGCTTACTGTGGGGTCTCTATTCAGAATAAAAAAATAGCTTTTGTAAGCATTTATGCCCCCACGATTTTTGACTCGTCCTATTTTCCTTGGCTGACCAAAGAGTTGCTGAGTCTTTCTAACTACTCACTTATTATAGGATCAGATACGAATACGTTCTTTGACTGCAATTTAGATAGGTCTAATCCATCCATTACACGTGCACAAGCTTTATCCTCTGAGGCTTTAAAGAACTTTGTCAAGGATATAAACTTGGTTGATATCTGGAGGCTTCAGAACCCTACAGCCAGAGATTACACTTATTTCTCCCCTCATCATAATATGTTCTCAAGAATCGATTACATTTTATCCACGCAAGACTTGATTCCAACAATAGATAAGATGGTTTTCTTACCTCGTATTATTTCTGACCATAATGCAATTATGACTTTATTCAATTTTGACTCTTTACAAGGTAAATCGTCCAGGTGGAGATTTAATACAACCCTGTTGAGAAATGAAAAGTACCTTGCACAAGTTAAGCCCAAACTAGTGGAATTTATTAATATTAACAAAGACTCAGTTTCAGACAAAGCGGTTGTTTGGTCAGCAATCAAAGGCTTTTTGCGCCAAAATGCAATTGGTTTTTCATCCTATCTTAAACGGAGCAGAACCCAAAAGATTACTCAAATGGAACAGGCTTGCTGTAAATTCGAGAGGGAACTTAAGGACAATTACAGTAATCAGGTAGCAATAAAGCTTAGGTCTGTGAGGGCAGAACTAGATAATACGCTGAGGCAACGGGCTGAATTCATGATGCATATCACCAAACACAAATATTACACTGACAGTAGTAAACCAAGTCGTCTCCTGGCGTTAACATTAAAACAACAAGAAAACCAATTTAACATTCCTTCTATAAATTGTCCAGTGAAAGGACTGGTCACCAAAACAGCTGACATTAATAATTCATTTAAATTATTTTTGGAGAACCTATTCTCTTCGGAAGACCAATTCTCACAGGACTTATTTGATTCATTCTTTGACAACCTGAATTTACCCGAGCTGTCAGACGATGAATCTAAGGACCTGGATATCCCCATAACACTAGAGGAATTACACACAGCAGTTAAATTAACCAATAGGGGGCGCTCACCGGGAATTGACGGGATACCTGTGGAGTTGTACCTGGAACTATGGAATATTATAGGACCTATTTGGCTAGATACTATTAATTCAGCTATAGAAAAGGGCTTCTTCCACAGGGATCTCAACACGGCACTTGTTTCGGTACTTTATAAACCAGGGAAGGACCCCCAGAATTGCTCAAGCTATCGCCCAATTTCTTTAATTAATGCAGATATAAAAATTTATTCCAAAGCTATTGCCATGCGTCTTGATAGAGTTAGTGGGAAGTTAATAAATCCAGATCAGACTGGTTTCCTTAAAGGGCGCCTGGCATCAGATAATGTCCGGCGGCTTCTGCATATTATCTCTGAAACCAAAAAGACAGAACTACCCTGTGGACTTTTTATTTCTTGATGCAGAAAAGGCGTTTGATCGCTTGGAATGGAGATATTTGTGGAATGTCCTGGGAAAATTCAAATTTGGCCCAAATTTTACTAAAATGATACAAGTATTATACTCTAATCCCTCTGCAAGGGTTGTTACAGCTGGGCACCTTTCTGATCTTTTTAGTATATGTCGTGGTTCCAGACAGGGGTGCCCAGCATCTCCCGCTATTTTTAATTTGTCACTCGAACCATTAGCCCAATACATACGCCAAAGCACATTAGTAGCTCCAGTTAAAATAGGGTCCACATTACACTCCGTTTCTTTGTACGCGGACGATACACTTGTTTACCTTTCGGATTTACAGCAATCTCTTCCGAATGTTCTAAAAATCATAGAACACTTTGGTACAATTTCTGGCTACAAGCTCAACTACTCCAAATCAATTTTAATGTTGTTGAACACGGATCTGAAGAAATTAAATATCCAATCCCGTATACCAGTGGCGCAAAAGGCCACATATTTAGGTGTTGAAATTAGTCCCAGTATCCAGGCAATAACTAGGAATAATTACTCATCTATTTTGAAAAAAGTCGAGAATGACCTATTGAAGTGGGCAGCATTTCCATTGTCCATGCCTGCCCGCATGGCTACAATCAAAATGAATATTCTTCCACGTATAAACTTTATTAGCTCTATGCTCCCACTATCACCTCCAACAGGGTATTGGAAAAAACTTGAATCAATGCTTAAAAAGTTTATTTGGAATGGGAAGAAACCGCGCATCAAATGGTCAACATTGCAACGGGATAAATTTCACGGTGGATGGGCGTGCCCGAATTTCAAGCTGTATCATTGGGCTTTTATATTACGTTCTTTAAAATACTGGCTTGATGCGGAATTAACGTCACCTTGGAAAACGTTAGAACAGGAGCTGGTGCACCCATTAAGGCTTCAGGATGTGATTTTCTCTGGTTTGAAACATAAGAAGTGTTACTTAGAATTTGGACCAATAATTTCGTATGCAGTACAAACTGTGATGAATCTAGAGAAACATGTAGACTTCAAACTGAAATGGCATAAACACTCTCCTATTTGGCACAATACCAACTTATTGACAGGTGGTAAACCATTTATTTTTCAACTGTGGGCTCAACATGGGATCTGGACGTTGGGAGATATCTCAGGGCAAAACTCAATTTTAGATTTTCCTGTTCTAATGTCCCACTTTGGTATCCCAAGACATTCACAATTCCTCTACTTTAGGGTAAGGTCAGCTCTTAATTCACTCAAGGTTCCCTGGGGGTCTGCATTAAAGACTCATCATAGTGTCTCTCATGGAAAGAGCACCCCGAAAGAAAACGGTCTCATTCTTTTATAACAATCTCATGTCTTATACCACTACAGAATCGCTTGGGTATAGATCGTGGGAGGTGGATATACCTCTTGGAACAGAGACCATTAATTGGAAGGTGGTGTGGAATAATGTATTTGGGTCTTCTAAAAACCCAAATCATCAATTAATCCACTACAAAATCTGCCATAGGACTTATTTGACACCACGCAAAAGACATTTATTAGGTCTAGTGCCCAACCCCTATTGTACATTTTGTAGTCAGGGCACTATGGGCACATTAATACATGTTTTATGGGAATGTCCAGATGTACAAAGATTTTGGGGCAAAGTTGTGGATAAGATGTCTGTTCTGGTGGGGAGGAAGTTCCCGCTGGAGCCAGCGCTGCTTCTTTTAAATGACGATTCCAGGTTCAAGATCGCTGAGATAGAGCGCAAACTCTGGTTGGCTGGCATGACTGCAGCGAAAAAAATTGTTGTTCTGAGGTGGCTTCCTCCGCACCAATTAGCAATAAAACACTGGCTTCAAGCTCTCCTTGAGGTGATTTACCTGGAGTGGTCATCAGCCCGTATTAATAATGCCAAATTAAAAACGTTGATGATGTGGGAAAAGGCTGCAGAGGATGTAAAGAAGCTATTGTTATGACTTTTTGTGTCTTTCATTCGTGGTAATCCGTTAGGTCCAATTTGTAACCCTGATTATGATTCTGATCTAATCTGTGTGCTCCATAGGGAAGTGGGAGGGTGGGAGGGAGGGTTGGGGGTTTTGTAGCTAAGGAATGTGTGGTGTATATTGCTTATGTTCAATGCAATTACTAGAAGTAATGTAACTGCACAAGTTATTGTTATTGTATCTTGGCAAAATTGAAAATAAATAAAAAAGCGCTATACAAATAAATGAAAAGCGCTATACAAATAAATTTGAATTGAATTGAATTGAATTGAATGATTAGGATGTCTGCCTCTTTAACACTAGCACACTAATGAGTTAAATCAGGTGTTTTAATTAGTGGACATATAAAACTTCCTGGGAGGTCCTCATGACTGGAGTTGAGAAACACTGCTCTAATATATGGTACAATTTCAAAAACATGATTACAAGCCTCAAAAACTTAAAACCAATCTTAATTACATATTGTCTGTTTCCTGACCCTTTAGGCACTTTGTATGTATTAATCTGGAAAGAGGAACAAAGAAGTCGAGAGGAAAATTGCCATCTAAAATTGTCACGGTTCATGAATTCACTGCTTTTTCCTTGTCTCATCTCTCTGTTGTGTTGTGTGTTAATTAGTGTGGGTGTGTCCTCTGATCATCGCTGATCAGCAGCTCCAGCTGATTCCCATCTAACTCACCTTTATATTATCTGTGACTGGTGTCTTCTGTTGTCAGAGCATTGTGGTGTAACCGGTGTTTGTTCCTGTCCCATTTTGGCTGTTTCCTGTGATCTACGTTCCTGTTGGATTATTCGTCGTGTCTTCTCTGTTCATCTCCGTCACTCTTCTGGATTCGGATCATCGCTTCTCTCATCACCATTCACCAGCCCGGTTGCCCGTCGAAGTCCCTGCGTCACTCTCCCGCCCCAGTGTGTTGTGCTTGTGACTACTTTACCGTTCTGTTTATTCTTCAATAAACATACTTTTTCTTAGGCACTCGCCGAAGAAATGAAGAGAGTATTTGATCAATCAATGACAGGAAGAGAAGCAGCCAGAGTTCTCGCCGACTTACAACAGGGTGATCGATCAGTTTCTGACTACTCAATCGAATTTCGTACTCTGGCAGCCGAGTGCCAATGGAACGAGGAGGCGCAGTGGGACATGTTCCTGCGTGGGCTGGCTGACCGTGTCCAACGTGAGATCTACGCGCTGGACCTGCCCACAAGCTTGAACAGACTCATGGACCTGGCACTCAGGGTGGATGCACGTCTCTCCAGAATGGAACGTTGCGTTCTCCCGGTTCATTTTCCTGGAGTGACGGAGGAACCACGGACCAGCAGCGGGAACACGGTCAGCCCAGTCATCGATCACGAGCCCATGCAGGTGGGTAGAGCTCGGCTTTCACGGGAGGAGAAGGAGAGGCAGAGATCCCACGTGTTACGTGATCGACGACAAATGAAGCCTCACTTTCTGTCCAATCACGTGCGCGTTTCGCTTTGGGTGTCAGAAGGCTCGAAGCCAAGATCTTATTTAATGAGTCATTGTTGGCTCAATCTGGTTGATGGGTTTGTGAGGAGAGAAAATTAATTCATTTAATGAACAAATCAAACACAAACATGTAATGCTTTTATTTGTACACATTACATTGAAACTATGGAGTGTGTTGTGGTTGCTTCATCTGCCAGAGCTTCTAACACAGACTTCTGGCTGCTTTATTTTAAATAAGCACCAGATGGCGCTGTTCTCGACACTCTCAAAGCTTTGAATCTTTTCCCGGAACAGTCAGGGGAAAGCCTCAGTGATTCATAAGGATTCATAAGGCTTAATTTCCCCATCCCTAACTCACACTCACCTGATCAGGCCTGTTTATCACGGAAGTGCATGAGCAACCTTAAAGGTACAGAGCACTTTATGTTTGGTCAGGGGTTTCAATCTGGGTCTGTAAATACTGCAAAATAACAACAAACTGTAAAATAAAATAAATAAAGATTTAAATAAGTAAATAAATAAATACATCATAAAATGAAATAAGTAAATGAAAAAAGATTCAAACTATTAGTTAGTTATTGATCTAATACATTAAAAATACATTAAATTAGATTAACATAAATGAAGATTTGGATGGATATAAGTAAATACAGATGAGATGTTATACTCATTTTAGATTTATAATACGCACTGCAAACGGAGAGTAGCCTATGTGTGAAGCATGCAATCGCTTTCTCAGACATTAATAATAAACATATAATCTTTTTAGTTTATTACTTTCAAGCAATAACATTTAACATACAAAAGAAAGTCGCCACAGCAATATCTATAAAAGTGGATTTTTAATCAATAATCCTTAGTCAGTAAACACGAATGACCATGATTGGTCTGTACAATCAGCTCAGAGAAAAGTAACAGGTAATAGATGACAACAACGCAGTCACTTCTGCACAATAATGTACTCCTAATAACAGCAAGACATGACAAATTACATTAAGAAACAGTGACGTTTAAATAATCAGAGAACGTGTTGTGTGAACTAATCATACCTGCCTATTACAGACTGTGTCCAGACTAGTAGAAACAGTAGCACGTGATGTCCGCTAGATAGCAGCGCGTGACCAAACACGAGAGATATAATCACAGGTTAAATCATGGCATCAGCCACTGATTTCATCAAACACGAGAGATAGAATCACAGTTTAAATCAGCCTCTGATTTCATCAAACACGAGAGATATCATCACAGGGTAAATCATGACATCAGCCACTGATTTCATCAAACACAAGAGATATAATCACAGGTTAAATCTTGACATCAGCCACTGATTTCATCAAACACGAGAGATAGAATCACAGGTTAAATCATGACATCAGCCACTGATTTCATCAAACACGAGAGATAGAATCACAGGTTAAATCATGACATCAGACACTGATTTCATCAAACACGAGAGATAGAATCACAGGTTAAATCATGACATCAGCCACTGATTTCATCAAACACGAGAGATATAATCACAGGTTAAATAGCCACTGATTTCATCAAACACGAGAGATATAATCACAGGTTAAATCATGACATCAGCCACTGATTTCATCAAACACATTCACAAGATATATAATCACAGGGTAAATCATAACATCAGGCACTGATTTCATCAAACACGAGACAGATAGTCACAGGGTAAATCATGACATCAGCCACTGATTTCATCAAACACGAGAGATATAATCACAGGTTAAATCATGACATCAGCCACTGATTTCATCAAACATGAGACAGATAGTCACAGGGTAAATCATGACATCAGCCACTGATTTCATCAAACACGAGAGAGATAATCACAGGGTAAATCATGACATCAGCCACTGATTTCATCAAACACGAGAGATATCATCACAGGTTAAATCATGACATCAGCCACTGATTTCATCAAACACGAGAGATATAATCACAGGGTAAATCATGACATCAGCCACTGATTTCATCAAACACAAGAGATATAATCACAGGTTAAATCATGACATCAGCCACTGATTTCATCAAACACGATAGATATAATCACAGGTTAAATCATGACATCAGCCACTGATTTCATCAAACACATTCACAAGATATATAATCACAGGGTAAATCATAACATCAGGCACTGATTTCATCAAACACGAGAGATATCATCACAGGGTAAATCATGACATCAGCCACTGATTTCATCAAACACGAGAGATATAATCACAGGTTAAATCATGACATCAGCCACTGATTTCATCAAACACGAGAGATATAATCACAGGGTAAATCATGACATCAGCCACTGATTTCATCAAACACGAGAGATATAATCACAGGTTAAATCATGACATCAAGCCACTGATTTCATCAAACACGAGAGAGATAATCACAGGGTAAATCATGACATCAAGCCACTGATTTCATCAAACACGAGAGAGATAATCACAGGGTAAATCATGACATCAGCCACTGATTTCATCAAACACGAGAGATATAATCACAGGTTAAATCATGACATCAGCCACTGATTTCATCAAACACGAGAGAGATAATCACAGGGTAAATCATGACATCAGCCACTGATTTCATCAAACACGAGAGATATAATCACAGGGTAAATCATGACATCAGCCACTGATTTCATCAAACACGAGAGAGATAATCACAGGTTAAATCATGACATCAGCCACTGATTTCATCAAACACGAGAGAGATAATCACAGGGTAAATCATGACATCAGCCTCTGATTTCATTAAACACAAGATATATAATCACAGGGTAAATCATGACATCAGCCACTGATTTCATCAAACACGAGAGAGATAATCACAGGGTAAATCATGACATCAGCCACTGATTTCATCAAACACGAGAGATATCATCACAGGTTAAATCATGACATCAGCCACTGATTTCATCAAACACGAGAGAGATAATCACAGGGTAAATCATGACATCAGCCTCTGATTTCATCAAACACAAGATATATAATCACAGGTTAAATCATGACATCAGCCACTGATTTCATCAAACACGAGAGATATAATCACAGGTTAAATCATGACATCAGCCACTGATTTCATCAAACACATTCACAAGATATATAATCACAGGGTAAATCATAACATCAGGCACTGATTTCATCAAACACGAGACAGATAGTCACAGGGTAAATCATGACATCAGCCACTGATTTCATCAAACACGAGAGATATAATCACAGGGTAAATCATGACATCAGCCTCTGATTTCATCAAACACAAGATATATAATCACAGGGTAAATCATGACATCAGCCACTGATTTCATCAAACACGAGAGAGATAATCACAGGGTAAATCATGACATCAGCCACTGATTTCATCAAACACGAGAGATATCATCACAGGTTAAATCATGACATCAGCCACTGATTTCATCAAACACGAGAGAGATAATCACAGGGTAAATCATGACATCAGCCTCTGATTTCATCAAACACAAGATATATAATCACAGGTTAAATCATGACATCAGCCACTGATTTCATCAAACACGAGAGATATCATCACAGGTTAAATCATGACATCAGCCACTGATTTCATCAAACACGAGAGATATAATCACAGGGTAAATCATGACATCAGCCACTGATTTTATCAAACACAAGAGATATAATCACAGGTTAAATCATGACATCAGCCACTGATTTCATCAAACACGAGAGATATAATCACAGGTTAAATCATGACATCAGCCACTGATTTCATCAAACACATTCACAAGATATATAATCACAGGGTAAATCATAACATCAGGCACTGATTTCATCAAACACGAGAGATATAATCACAGGGTAAATCATGACATCAGCCACTGATTTCATCAAACACGAGAGATATAATCACAGGTTAAATCATGACATCAGCCACTGATTTCATCAAACACGAGAGATATAATCACAGGGTAAATCATGACATCAGCCACTGATTTCATCAAACACGAGAGATATAATCACAGGTTAAATCATGACATCAAGCCACTGATTTCATCAAACACGAGAGAGATAATCACAGGGTAAATCATGACATCAGCCACTGATTTCATCAAACACGAGAGATATAATCACAGGTTAAATCATGACATCAGCCACTGATTTCATCAAACACGAGAGAGATAATCACAGGGTAAATCATGACATCAGCCACTGATTTCATCAAACACGAGAGATATAATCACAGGGTAAATCATGACATCAGCCACTGATTTCATCAAACACGAGAGAGATAATCACAGGTTAAATCATGACATCAGCCACTGATTTCATCAAACACGAGAGAGATAATCACAGGGTAAATCATGACATCAGCCTCTGATTTCATCAAACACAAGATATATAATCACAGGGTAAATCATGACATCAGCCACTGATTTCATCAAACACGAGAGAGATAATCACAGGGTAAATCATGACAACAGCCACTGATTTCATCAAACACGAGAGATATCATCACAGGTTAAATCATGACATCAGCCACTGATTTCATCAAACACGAGAGAGATAATCACAGGGTAAATCATGACATCAGCCTCTGATTTCATCAAACACAAGATATATAATCACAGGTTAAATCATGACATCAGCCACTGATTTCATCAAACACGAGAGATATAATCACAGGTTAAATCATGACATTAGCCACTGATTTCATCAAACACGAGAGATATAATCACAGGGTAAATCATGACATCAGCCACTGATTTCATAAAACACGAGAGATATGATCACAGGTTAAATCATGACATCAGCCACTGATTTCATCAAACACGAGAGATATAATCACAGGGTAAATCATGACATCAGCCACTGATTTCATCAAACACGAGAGAGATAATCACAGGGTAAATCATGACATCAGCCACTGATTTCATCAAACACAAGAGATATCATCACAGGTTGAATCATGACATCAGCCACTGATTTCATCAAACACGAGAGAGATAATCACAGGGTAAATCATGACATCAGCCACTGATTTCATCAAACACGAGAGAGATAATCACAGGGTAAATCATGACATCAGCCACTGATTTCATCAAACACGAGAGATATAATCACAGGTTAAATAGCCACTGATTTCATCAAACACGAGAGATATAATCACAGGTTAAATCATGACATCAGTCACTGATTTCATCAAACACGAGAGATATAATCACAGGGTAAATCATGACATCAGCCACTGATTTCATCAAACACGAGAGATATCATCACAGGTTAAATCATGACATCAGCCACTGATTTCATCAAACACGAGAGAGATAATCACAGGGTAAATCATGACATCAGCCTCTGATTTCATCAAACACAAGATATATAATCACAGGGTAAATCATGACATCAGCCACTGATTTCATCAAACACGAGAGATATCATCACAGGGTAAATCATGACATCAGCCACTGATTTCATCAAACACGAGAGATATAATCACAGGGTAAATCATGACATCAGCCACTGATTTCATCAAACACGAGAGATATAATCACAGGTTAAATCATGACATCAGCCACTGATTTCATCAAACACGAGAGATAATCACAGGGTAAATCATGACATCAGCCTCTGATTTCATCAAACACAAGATATATAATCACAGGTTAAATCATGACATCAGCCACTGATTTCATCAAACACGAGAGATATAATCACAGGTTAAATCATGACATCAGCCACTGATTTCATCAAACACGAGAGATATAATCACAGGGTAAATCATGACATCAGCCACTGATTTCATCAAACACGAGAGATATCATCACAGGTTAAATCATGACATCAGCCACTGATTTCATCAAACACGAGAGAGATAATCACAGGGTAAATCATGACATCAGCCTCTGATTTCTGACATCTCAGTATCCTGCTTATACATGAGTATGTGATATTGTTAACAGAAAATCACCATAAAACATTAAACATTGGTTTGCTGCCTCTCATGTCAAATTTAGCAATAGCTTTTAATCAGGGACAATTTTATTAAATGTGTTGCCTATGTGATGCTTTTTTCTCTTCTTTTTTTCTGTGTGACATTGTAAAGCACATTGGTCAACTTGTGTTGTTTTAATTGTGCTATAAATAAAGTTGCTATTGCTATAAATTTAAAAGGGTAAATTTAATAAAATAATTTAAGAGAGAGAGAAAAAAATCATGTAATAATGTAAATAAATGTTTGATCTTGTAAGCTAATGCAATGAGACTCTGTGACTTAAGTGTCCAAATTATTTTTGGAACATCTGTGTATGAATATTTGAATGTATCTGAACTACTGATCTCCATATGTGTTTATTACTTATTTACAAAAGTTCTTATGAAATGGAAATGGAAGCAGGGCGTGTGCACAGTGGGCGTGGCCGTTGGGCGGAGCTGGGAAGGAATGCTGTACTCTGATTGGCTGTTATGGCCGATGGGCCGTGCTGGGATGCGAAGCTGCGCTCTGATTGGCTGTCTCAGGCGGTGCGCGTGTCTCATCTCATCCGCGAGTGCGGCCAGCAGCGCAGCCCTGCGTCACGACACACACACACACACACACACACTCACACAGAGTCCTGAAATAACTTTACCTGGAGAGTTTCCATCTCTCATCGGGCGCGAGGAGGGTTTTATTAAGGCACCAGCTCTAAATGGCGAGTCGAGGTTCGGATGAAGGACGACATCTTCCTCTGCAGGATCATCATCACCATCATCATCATCACACCGAACCTGCTGTGCGCGAGGCGCAGCGATGGATAGAGGTGCGTGACGTCATGCCACTGCGTTATTCGGGAATACAGTGTGTGTGAATGATGCGCGTGCTGGAGCTGTCAGGTTGTGTGTGTGTGTGTGTGTGTGCGCGCGCGCTACTTGTGTTCACCTGTTGACACAAATTAGCTGAAGGATCCTGAAGGAATGTAAATGGAATTGTTATTCAGTAGGAACCAGTCCTAATGGGATCAAACTAGAATCCTATAAGGATTCAAATAAGATCTTCCTCCAGTAATACAGCACTGCTCCTGAATCTCCGTTTATCTCGTTGAATCATTAGTTCAGGTGGAATAGTGAATGCACAGATTGTTGGGTTATAATTGCATTGACATGATTTGACTTGCTGAAGTAAATTTGAGGTTCCTAAAGGAATACCAGTGGGATTTCTTTCATTATTCAGAATCGCTCCTAATGCAAGAATGGTCAGGCCATCAGGTAAGATCTTACTGCTTCAGCTGAAATAACTCTTTTTTTTTTTATTTATTTTTTTTTTATTTTTTTTTATCCCAGTTAATTTCTCAGAATTTCTGTTTATCCAGTTGGATTCTGTTAGCATTCCTGTAGGATTTTTGGACAAGGGCTTGTGTACAGATTCCTTCCTTTCGCAGGGTTTTTAGACCTCAGAAGAGTTTGGAATTTAAAGTCACAATGAGATGAAGTAGTAACAGATATTTTCTTCCATATTGTGGTATATAGTTGAATGGATTATGGAAATAAATATTATAAAAGATTATATTGGTTGTTGATTGGATGGAAGCAGATCTGAATGAAAGCTTGTGGTCGATTGTGAGAATTTAAATTTAAATGATTGGAGAACTGGAACATTGAGTTATGACATTTTGATTAAGAAACACAAGAGCAAAAATACATACATACATACACACACACACACACACAAACACACACACACACACACACACACACACACACACACACACACACACACACACACACACACACTCACACACATATATATATATATATATATATATATATATATATATATATATATATGAATCAAATGCATAAATTAATTGTTCACACTAAGATAATTAGCATACATTATGAAGATAAGCAAATCTTCGTGTCATGCTGAGTTTAATGTGTGGCATTCACATGCATGGCTTTTCCTTTGCACTAATTCACAGCTCACAATGACCCAATCCAGCAGACCACACACACACACACACACACACACACACACACACACACACACACACACACACACACACACACACACACACACACACACACACACACACACACACACACTTATACATATATTCCTAATTGGAAAAAAAAAAGTTGACAAAAGGATTGAATCCAATATTTGGTGATAATCTTATTAGCTATTTTATGTAGACTGGCCATTTTTGACCTGGAACACCACAAGTGTAACAAGATGGAAAAACAAATAAGAGACAAAAATAATATTTTTTTAGAAGTTGTTATAGTCTGTGTGAACAAAGTCTGTAAGTTTCAGTGCAATGCAATAACATTAACTAGTGTATTTGGGGAAAAGAAAATTCTCTTGGGGTCAGAATGACCTGAACACAACATGAGGGTTAAACATGTCCTGGTACTTCATACTCGCCTCTTGCTTTCTGCATTTTTCCAGGTTGACTCGCAGTGGTCAGACTCAAACTCGGAGCCAGATGCCCTGAATAACTGTTTATTGAAAAGCACATGGCTCAGCTAGAGGCTTTTGTGAGCGGTGTGTGTCTTTTGTGTCCATTGTGTGTGTCTGCTGTGAAACTGGAGTGTTTTTACAGCGCAGGGACCAGGTGTGTCTCATTTTATTTTTCTCCAGCAAAAGTAAACAGATGATCCACAAGTTGTTTCATGCATCTGAGTTGTTTTATCATGGATCTGACTGACACTGTGCTCGATAGTGCCAGATAAACGTTGGCATACGTTCATTTCCCCAAAACCACATGAATGTTTTGTTTTTCTTTGTGGACCGATGACATCTAATGTTACATGATCTAAATGAGTCTGAGAAAGGCTGTTCTGGGTGGTTGCCAGAGTGTTGCTAAGCAGTTCTAAGCGGTTGCTAGGGCGTTGCTGAAGTGTTGCTGAAATAACAGTGTAATAGTTTCTCTGTAGCAAAACTAGTGTGGGATGAATTCAGCATCAAATTTCAGATTTTCCCTCCAGCACTTAAAAAATAAATAAAAATATTCTAAGTTTCTAGCCAGCGCCACTATTTTTGATCATTTTTTACAAAACTTTCATGGCCCCCAGAATATTTTGTTGCATGAATATCTACAATATATCAAAAGAAAGAACAGAGCCTCTGCTTTTAAACAAACAAACAAACAAACAAACATTTTATCTTAGCTTCATGTGTTCTTTGAATGTGGATAAGTTTAGTAAAAAAAAGCAAAATTTTGAGCAAAACGCTGAGAAAATTGTGTTTTTGTCATAGATGAGCGCAGTTTTTCCTCTGTGCTTTGACGTATTTCTGACTGAAAGTCAGGACGGGACATATGGAAGAGCTCGTCCCTTTTGATAAAATAGCTTAAGGTGTTTTTTATGTCATAGCCTCTGACAATGAATTAGGAGGGAACAGGATAGAGAAATAAAAACTAAATAAACAAACATTAGGCAGTTAAAAATATACAAGAGAGACCCAAAATAACGTGATTAAGGCCAAGGTCACAGGATCTTAATGGGAATACGGGAGCAATAAATCGGATAAGTATTGAGGTGCAGGTCATTGGGGGCTTTGTAGACTAATAATAATAATAGTTTAAAGTCAGTCCTGTGCAGGGAACCAGTGCAAAGAACTTAAAATAGGTGTAATGTGGTCATATGTGCTCTTCCCCTTGATCAGTCTAGCAGCTGCCGATGAGAAACGCCATAATACAGCGAATTACAGTAATCGAGCCGAGATGTTACAAAGGCATGGACTGCTGTTTCAAAAGCTCGTGGATAAAAAGGGCTTTACTTTACTAAGAATGTGAAGCATGACTTGACGACAGCAGTGATCTGTTTATCAAGCTTTAAGCTGCAGTCAAATATGATGCCCAAATTCCTGACACACTGCGGAGATCAAATCAAAAACACGGGTTTCCTCAGGGCCAAACATCATGATTTTGGGTTTCTTTTCATTTAGATTTTTTTAAAAAAATGCTTGAAAGCCATAGTGTAAGTTCGTTCAAGAAATATAACACCGACTGAAGAGAGTGATTATTGCTACGCTGTAAGGGAAGATGGATTAGGGTATATAGATATTATCAAAAATAGAGGCAGGGGAGCGTATACAGGGAAAACGACAGCGGTCCAAGGACCGAGCCCTGCAGAACACCACAACCCAGAGGTGTGTGGGAAGATGAGGGATGAACAGTAAAACATCTATTTGACAAATAAGAGAGAAACCACTGTAATACAGTTCCATGAAGTCCCACACAAGCCTCTAGGAGTCGTGGAGTATGTCGTTGTCAACCACATCAAATGCAGCGCTTAGATCTAAAAGGACTTGAGACATTGATAAGCTTGATTAGAGATGGTCAGATCAAACTTTGTGCACATTTAAGATGTTCTTGTGTGTTTGAATGCATTATGGCACAGCTCAGTGAACACAGAATCATTTTAGCGATAGAAGTTGTTATAATTGGCCTGAGGGGCTCATATAATGCAGTATCTGTTCTGCTAACAAGCATGTGGACGATTACAGTGATTCATCTCGAGCTGCATGGTCACTATTGCAAATCCAGACTGATGAGAAATAAAGAAGCTGTCAGAGATGTCTTTAGATGTGTGTGTTTATTCACTGAGTGTGTATGATCCACTCGGAGGGGCGGGATTTTGCAGGAATGGATGAGACGTTCCACGGCTCGCAAAATCGCTAGCCCGACGTCCCGGGATTATGGTATCATCCAGTCGGGCTACCAAAATATATCACTGCCCTGCCCGACGGGCTATTTTAAATACTGAAATAAAATTCCTTCATTGACTTGCGTTGTTCACTCTCTTGACTTTTTATCTGAAGGAAAAATAAGATCACGGATGTTTTTGATCATGCTGATTTGTTGATGCTAATGTACTTGCTGTGTGTGTGTGTGTTAGTAATGATCGGGGTCGCACAGACCAAATAATAAAATATAACATTCTAATTAATTGCGGTTGAGTCGCGGGTGGATTAGAGATAAATCATTAATGTGTTTATTTTTAATAAATACACGGAACTCTTATTTCACGGTTAAACGCAACGAATGTGCGTCATTCTTTTACTTTCATTTTCAAACAAAGCGTATCTCTTCAGGGAAAACAAATCAAGGAAAACATATGCCTAGAGCGACTCCTACTGGACAGTATATAAAACACAAAGGAAAAAACCTACATGAGATATCGCTTAATAACTTAAGTTTTACCTAAAAATATACACAAGCTTAACAGAAATTATAGGATATTCTGAACTGATAGGAAATTTCCAACATAATAATTGGAAATATTAATGTGTTTAAAGTTTTTTTTTTCCCTTCAGGTACTAATTGGCAGAATTTACAGAATTAAAAGCTAAACAAAAGGAAGGAAAGTCATGTAGCATGCGTTTTAGTGTAGTAGTTTAACAGGATGAATAAAGTGTTGGGGATGTGATGTGTTACGGCTGTGAAACTCTCTATGTGTATGACAATAAATGAATAAAGCCTATATCCAGCCTTTGCTTGGGCTGGGCTGAATGCATTTATTTTCTTGTGTTTGTGGTTGGGGAGTTACAGTGACAGAAACAGTGTGTAGTCTGTGTTTAGGCTGTTAAGGAAATGCAGTTTTGCATCTAAATAAAAGTTAATTTAAAAGCAGCCTACTTCAGTGTAACATGTTACCGTATCATCATGCTCACACTGAGAACTTGAATAATTGTAATGTGACGACCGGGTGTGCAGTGGAGAAAACTGCGAAAGTCACTGACACGTGTGTGTGTGTGTGTGTGTGTGTGTGTGTGTGTGTGTGTTAAAATGTTAAGAGGCGCAAAGATTTACGCTGGTGTTTCAGTTCTACTCAGCCAAAAAAATTCAAGATGAAGAAGAAATTCATAGACATTTCTGTTTAGTTAGAACCAAATGCATATTTGTATTGATGATTGTTATTTGATTATTTTATATACTATTGTTGATATTTGTGATTTTAAAAATGGTTTTGATTGATGTTTCGACTCCTATCCAATTTTCTACATAAAAAATAAATTAAAAAATTATCTTTTTTATTCGAGCTATAGTTGAAATTAGTTAGCTAGATAAGTCACACTAGTTAACAAAATCTGAAGAGTGCCTGCCCGAAGGGCGACCAGCGATTTAGATATTTGGCGAGCCCTGCGTTCCCTGGAGCTGTTTTGGAAAACGAGAGAGGTTTGTTCAGTATTTATGGCATTGTCTGTCGTGATCCTCTCAAATGGTTTGGCTAGGTCTGTGTTTGTGCATGTGTGCCCTACGGTATAGATTTGCCTTGCAAAACCAAATGGATTAGTCAATCAAGCAGTTAAATGGAAGTAATAGGAAATATAAAGTGGCAGAGATAAATATTTTAACTTAGATTTTAACTTATTTTAACTGAAGATATATCATAGTCATTTACTCACTGTCGTTCCAAAGCTGAATGACTCTCTCTGGTTTGCTATAATAATCGTCTCAACCGTTCTCTATTTTACTACAAATGTGGATGGTGATTTATATTGTCAAACATCATGAAATTAGCATAAAAGTTGCCCTTACGAGATTTGCACTGAGATTTGGCATCATTGGCATCAAACCTGGTGTGAATGTACTTGAGCTGAATGAGATTGGAGATCTGTGACGCAGGGCAAGGTCTTCAACAAACACTTAAATGTGATTCTGCTCTGAGTTTGGAGTGACATGAAGATGAGTTTTGTCCCTTGAAAACACAGACTGAAGTATGGTGATAGGAGGATATGAGAAGGGATTATAAGGATATGGGAATATTTTACTTTTTTCCTCAAGCAGACAGTTAAAAAAAAAAGAACGGGATCTAAAATACATTTCATAAATGGAACTCGCATACTTTCATGCAGTAGTTTATTTTTATTTGTCTAGTGGAAAGGACACACACACACACACACACACGTTTGTAATACAGCACTCTCCTACTTCAGGAGGAAGGGTGGTAAGTGGGACATGGCTTTAGAGATCCAAGAGGTGTGTGTGTGTGTTTTAAGTGGGACAGAAGTGATGTACTCATGGGATCTGGGCTCTTTTTGCTCATCAGGGGAAACTGCTGCCTCTCTGTGTACCATAGACTAGAGGTCTACACGGGTACAAAAATTCATACCCGAACCCGAAGAGCCCCGTAATGTGCTACACGGAACCGACCCGAACCCGTCTATTATTTCAAAAGCTGGACCCGGACCTGTGCAGATCTGAGAAATGCCATAAATGAACTACCCGGACCCGACCTGGACCTGTGTATTATTTGAAAGTTTGGACCGGCGAGAAGACACAGATCCGAATGGACCCGATTGTCACATATTCCACACTAAACTGCTATTAACAAGTCAATAAACCAGTTGCGAAAAATATATATATTTTGTCTTATCTAATTTTAGGAGCTGTCGTCTCCCTTCCTTGTACCTGACTGACTGTGATGCATTACAATCCTCCGACAAGAAAGTTTGTATCCATGTTATTCCTCTCGTTATTCCAAGCTTAATCCACTCATTATTTCAGCTTCAAAAGTAGGGTTGGGTATCGAGAACCGGTTCCATTTTAGAACCGGTAACGAATTTCCAAAAACCGGGGATTCGATAAGACGCACGCATTACAATTCATCTTACAGGGCGGGTTTTTATTTCTCATCTCCATGAATATATCTAGTAGCCTAGTAAAGCTAATGCAAGGGCTATTAATCAATTAATCCTTTGCTGATACTTCCTCGTCGTCATCATGGAGGGCGCAGTTCATGGTTGCATAGCAACGACAGACGCCACGGGAGCGCGAGCGCTTGTGGAAAGAAGGAGAAGGCGGCGCGGCCGTGCTTTTCCATGCATTTTTAGACGCGATATGTGAACAGTCCCTAATTCAGGAATCTATTTGGCTTAAAATCGTTTTTGTTTCATTTAAAATGGAGATCATGATTACATACATCAGACAACTACTCAGAATAACATGTTTAGTCTAATAGTCTATTTTTAAAAAAATTGTTTGAATCATTAATTCAAACTCTAATTAATTCAGTGTCTCATAAATACTTGTTTAATTAATGAATGATTCACCATTTTTGAACGAATCTCTGGAGTCTTCTTGAATAAATAATTAAATGAAAAAAAAAACCAGTCGATTTTTGCCACCTACTGGAGTAATAATGTAATCAACACCTTTATATGAAGAGACTCCTTTCACTTTAGCCATTTTATTAGTTATTGCTTAAAATTGGCAAGAATAAAAGGTAGAAATATTTATTCTTCAAGTATTTGCCCTTTTTTCTCCCTCCAAAAAATATTGGAAATCGGAAACAAGAATCGATAAGAACCGGATTCGATAAGCAGAAATTAAACGATACCCAACCCTATTCAAAAGTCCACTTGATGTCACGGTGACGGATGGCAAATGCGACTTTGCAGATTTGCATTTCGACTCGAGTTAACTCGCATAATAACTTAGAATGTTTGCCCTTTTGAACTATAATAACGATTGCTTATTCAGTGCCATGGCTGCTGACGTTAGCATTATTTATTTGCTATCATCTCTGTGCTCTGTGCGCCGAGTCTGACCACCAAAACTTTAAGATTAAACAAGACCGTTTATTCAGATTATTATAAAAAGGGGAGAAAGTGTAAAGCGTGGCTTTGCGGAATAAGTCCCGCCTTTTAAGTAAAAGAGCCAATCGTCAATTGGTAAAGTCATTGTGTCACTGCAGAAGCTCATGGTTGCCATAGAAACATGACACGCTTGAGAATGCACATTCGCGTTAGCTGCCTGGAGCAACCTGAAATATGAGCTTATTAATGCAATTTGTATCAAAACCTTATTTCCCGGATCTCACTTTTCTTATCCTAATTTTACAAGTTGCAAGTTACAAAAAACACACAAGCAGTGCTGACTGACTCTGATCATGGCCGGGTGTTCTCTGAGTCCGATCGACTGGGGTATTACACACAATGTTAACCCTCTGGGGTCTGGGCAGTTTTTGGAGCCCTTGAGATGTTCTGACATGCCCTGACATTTGTGCTTTTTTCATTTGCTTATAAACATATTAATGGCAAAGGTGTAAATTCACTCTATAAAGCACAAACAGGGCTACAATAATATGTGAGCCACGTGTATGTACATGTTTTCATTTTTGAGAGAATAATGTTTATGCATGGAAATGGAAAAGACTAAAAACTAAAATTTCTGAAATAAGGCCACAAAACACATAGTAAATATGTGTCAATAAGACTTTTGACTAATGGATGTCCTCGCCTAGAATTTTTTCTTCAAAATTATGTGAAAATATTCTTGCTTTATCGTTCACATAAAACCATACATTGATTTAAATTGATGTAAAACAGGTTTTGCTTGGAAAGCCAATATGCGAGGGGGAGGAGTAGTTTACACCTTAGATTACAATGTCCCACCCACTCTGCATAATGATGAGCCATTCACTCAGGTGTGAAACTGACTGAGCCACAATGCAAGGACAAAAGATATATTTAGAAGAAGACTTATATTGACCATTTAAGATTTTGCTTACATCTATCTTGTAAATATGTTTTGCTATTTTATTAAAAAGGTTACAATTACAACAATAATTACAATTTCAACAATATTTCAAGTGTACTCTTTCTTTGTAAAAAAAAAATGATTATAGGCCTACATTTTATCTATGTATTCATTAGTTTGAATTTAGTCAACATTGGAACAGCTAACATCTTAGTTGATGACTTATTTTTGACAAAAATAGTAAATTATATATAGAAATTGCTAAACAAAAGCTTATTTGACGTGGCAGTGTATTCTACAGTAAAAACTGTACCTAAATCTAGTCAACAAGATGTTGTCTTTCATATTTCGCCTGACTGTAACGTTGTTTTCATGAAATATTAGGGCATATTGTTAATTTGCAGTTTAATACGTTGCTTATACAAATTTATTTCAACATATTTCAGTCGATTTTTACTCATCTCAGTATAGCAATACAGTTTGCTAAAACATCATCATTCATTCACACACGCGATTTAAATTTAACTTCTGGCAAAGATGAAGTTGACGATAGGCTTTTGACTCGCGATCTTCACAGTAGGCTAGTGAACGCACCGGAGAAATGCACATTTATTAGGCTACATAGTTTTTTGTTTTGGATGGTTTTGTTTAGAACCAGCTTTCTGTAAATATATTTCACATTTTTTAGACATGTGAGGCGAGTAGGCTAGTTCAAGAGGAGAGAGTCCAGTTCAAGCACCTTATGTAGTGATTGCTAGCCTATATTTACTTTAAATCCAGGAAGTTTGTTAATGAAAAAAATATTAAAATTAAGATACAATTGATACAAAACGAAATTCGTTTTAAAGAAAGGATTTGTACTTTCTGTTTTGAGGTCTCTGTGAAAGTTTGAAAGTCTTGTAGTGCTTTTTTTAGAGCGCTTGCGTCCATAATGGAGAACTGTCACGTAATATTGTTTTTTGCCAGCTGTGGTAAACAGCGCGCATCTATGCCGTTCATTCATTCATAAACAGAAACCCGAGAAGGAAAAACTTACTAGTATTCCTCAGCTCGTATTCCCCGTATTCCTCATTATTCCTCACAGCGCTGCGTTGTAAACAAGTAATGTTCTGAATAAACTTGTGTTTTGGTTTTCTCGAGCTGATGGGGGCGTTCACAGGATTGCGCGGATTACCTCAGCCATTTGCGTTTGAATAGCGTGCGCTCTCCGTGGGCGGAGTCACATTACATTTGAATTAGCTCTAATGAGGTTGACTGGAATCGCTCTTTTAATACAGATTTCACAAGATGAGAATATTTGTTTTTTTATATAAATTACTTCATTTAAAAGAAGAGAATTCAAGCTTCATGCCTGTGTGACTGTATGCCTGTTTGACTGAGTATTCACTGAGTTATTGTTCATTTTCGGACGCGTTTCAGAATGGACTACACTGGCAAAGAGAAGGCAGAACTCGCTTCGTGTTTATTTTTCTTTATTTGGCAAAAAGCACAACACTTTGTTTTTATTGTGAGTATACACAAAAATAATACACATTTAACAGAATCGATTGATGTATGAAACTTGTTTTGTAAAATCAAAGTCAAAAGAGTATTTGGGGTCTCAATTCAACTCATAAGGAAAAAAGCGTGCAGATCACGCCGGCGTGATTGCCGACCTCTGAGGGTTAAACAGACCTGGGACCCGAAGTAATAGATTGGGACCCGACCCGGACCTGGCTCACCATTTAAAATATAGACCCGAACCTGTATAGGTCCCGGGTCCTCAGGTCTCGGGTGCTCCGTGTGGACCTCTACCGTAGACACACACACACTTATCCATATGCTCACTCAGAGTGACATAGTAAACACTCAACCACTGCCCAGTAATACAGATCTTTAGTGGTGTTCGCTAAGGCAAGCTCCACTACTTCCAATTCTTTAATGGAATATTTCAGTGTTTCTTATAAATGATTTATTGGTGCACATCACTATTGTTTTAATAATCTTGAATCAGAATAAGTTCCTCTTGCAGCATCTCTTCTCTTCTCTGATGATGAGGGCGGGGAAACCTGTCACTCACATGAGATCCACCAATAGCAAACCACAACCATCCACTCATCCAATCAATTCCCCACAGACACAATCAAGCCCTGCCCACATTTGTTCTTGTTCCTGAAGTGTTTCACTCGTATATACGCCACAATAGGGAATGAAATACTAGTCCAACTTCAGTTACATGATGACTTTAAAGTATTAAACTTCGGAGAGTAACTAACTTTGTGCTTGTTTGTGCTACAGACATAAAGGTGTCCGTTTACTCAGTACCCTGTACCCTGATATACAGTTTTCACCTACCGCCAATAATAGAGATGCTCTGAAGGGGGAACTGGATTAATTCAGAGTAAATCAGAGAGATTAGGGCCAGTAAGGTGTTTTCACACTGGGCACGTTCACAGTGGTGTGAGTCCAAGCGTTGGTCTGGTTTCACACTTGATTCTGTCAAACCCTGGTGCATTTGTGTTCATCTTACATCATCACAAACATGCACGGCGCTTGATAGTATCCAAGGTAAACCATCACCACTGTCATCCCTCTTTACATGTATTTTGTTGAAATGATGTCGTCGTCATTGGCTAAAACGCATGCACAGGTTATTTGACTTCCTGAACAAGTGCACACCAGAGACAGTGTTGCTTTTACATTCACGTGAATCGCGTCACAGTTTGAGTGCAACTGAACTCAGAGCACATCCTTCAGTCTGGGGTTCAGTAGGTTCACTCCTGACTCAGCATGACGGCGTCACACTTTCGATTTTACAAGCTAACCGTTAGAGCTGGGTGATAATATAGTCCACATTTTGTGACAATACAAGCAATCAAGCAGTTGAGAGATGACAGTATATGTCTCTAGTCTCGCTCTCACTCGTCTCTCTGGTTCTGCTGTCAGTTGGTTCATAATTTGACTAGTAAATGATCTGCACAGGGAGACGGACGCTCATCTGCTCTTCTGCTGTTTTCATCGATACGCCTCAAAGCTGTCTCTCAATAACACATGTTCACACACAGCTGTAATGAAGAGCTCTATAGATCGTCAGATTGGTGGAAGTGAAGTGACTCTAGCTGGGTGGTTTCTAGGGACTGTATGGTAATTTATGTGAAGTCTGGTAGGATTTGCTGCTGATATGAAGTCAGACTTGATGACTCTTGGTACTGATGCGCTTCAAGCTGACTGATTTAAATTGATCTAATTTCTGTTAATCTCGAGCAGTTCATCTCCCTCGTTATAGTGCTTTAGAACGATTAAGAGGCTTTGCACCGAGTAGTTATAGAAACTCAGTTATAGGAAACAGGGTTGTTCCCCAAAAAGTAAATGTTCCCATCTGGCTATTTTTTTATTGGATGAAGCCAGAGCCAATAGCGAAAGCCTTTGCACTTGGAGACCCCGCTCCTTTTGAAGGCTCTGCCCCCTTCTGGAGTTCACGCCCCCTTCTGGAGATCTGCGGTCTGCAGTTGTACCTTCTTGCCGCAGTCAGTCAGGAAAAATCCTTGTGTCCTGCTGACTGATTTGGCCACTGCTCCATTACTTTCATTTATTTATTTACTTATTTATTACCACTTTATATTATTGCCTGCCCGATGGATGCATGTTATTTCTGAGTTTGGCTTTCAATTGTGACCAGTGAATTGGAAAAATAAATGTGATAGCTTGATAAAATGAAATGTATAGCCTAATAAATCATGGATTCGCTAGTGTTGTCTGCAACGCTATTTACCTCGTCTCCTGCGAAGAGCTTCTACACAGAAGAAAAGCCCTGCATGAACACGCAGCGTAATGAAGTGAGTGGCTTTTCCTGATGGATCTCATAGCTATAAGATGGATTTTTGTTTGAGTCTTCTCGGATCCATTCGGAAAAAGCACATAAATTACCCGAGACCCTACTCTGAAGCAGGAGATAATTTAGTCCCCTTAAAGGTGTTGCTATGACTAAAATCATGCTAAACGCAGGTACTTCCAGCAATAGTTATAGGAACTATATGAAACCGTTCCTTGGTGCGAAAGCCCCTTTAGATAACATTGTTGTAGCGTTTACAAAAGGTCCTGCAATGACGCAGAAGGAAAAACATCCTGAAATCACCCTAGGTTTAGACTAAGTGATCTATTCAAAGGTTGATTACAAACAATTATACAAGTGTGTAATTTTCTCTGCACATTACTTAAATTTCTTCATGTCTTAAAATATCTTGACTGTAACTCGACACCCTTGCCTCATTTAGTATGCGCGGTTCTATGAATATGCAAATGAGCCCCGCCTCCACTCACTCACTCACTCAGCTCAGAGATCCTCTGGTTGACGATCACACGTTGATCTGATTGGTTACAAGGTAGTTTGTGACGTCAGAAACACCAGCGATTTCAAAGCGTGTTTTTGAGACTGTCTTTGGTTCACTGCAGTTTTAAGGAGAAAATACTCAGCAATGGTGTCGACTTATGAATTTACACATGCTTTGTCTTGAAGCATATTAAAAACACCACATAGACATATAAACAACATTAAGATTTTCACCACAGCGGGACTTTAATTTTAAACTTACATTTTTTTAATAGGTTTGATAACGTATGCTTGCACACAATATTAGCCATATTTAGCAAACAGCAGAAGCATGTGAGGAAACGGATTACACAGCTAAATGTCAAAATGGTATTAAATACAAACTATGGTGTATGTGTGACTCTTTTACAGATGTTTTTATTTTAACTGCTGACTGAGAATTGTTGTCTTTAAACCACTGGATGATATTCCTCCTCTCTCTTCTGATGCTGAGTTAAGTTGGCTTTAAAGTTGAAGAATGTGAATCGTTTTTTGTAAATGCAAATTACCTTATCCATTTATGAATCATATTTTGTTAGTAAATTCATTTGGAGACACTGGCATCAGAGACACAGTCTTCCGAGACACAGTCTTCCAGTGGGAATGTTCTCATGGTTTCCGTTGTCATCGGATGTGACTTCTCCGTCAGACGTCTTCCTACACACAGGACTTCAGATTCAGATCATGTGACCACGCATATGAATGAGGCCTTTCAGAAAGTATCACACACACACACTATTACAAATGAGCTTCATATACAGATGTGTTTTGTCTAGACGGACAGACAGTACAGTCATCATACATATAATGTCACACATTTACACACTTTAAAGGGGTCAGAAATCTGAAAAAGCCTCTTTTAACTCTACAAACACACACACACACACACACACACACACACACACACACACGTTATCATGCCTCCACTATTACATTCCTAGGATGTTTAATTCAGTATACGCCTATCCATCTCATAAAACACACACACACACACACACACACACACACACACACACACACACACACACACACACACACACACACAATGCAGTCTGTCATCACGCTGGAGAATGACACAGTCAGACCTCAGCTGACCGATGTGTGTCTGGACTCAATGAGGTGGATCTGTTTGATTCTTGCTGTACCTGGAGTTCAGAAAAGCAGATTCAGATGTCTATGCTCTCCATTTAGTCCAGAATTCATTTAACAAATTTGTAACAAATTTTATTCTTTAGGATAAACCCCTTGAGATGCATCATCTCATTTTCACAAAACTAATACACAAAAGTTAAATAACATAACACAAAACAAAACAATAGACAGAAGACAAAACAAAAACAACAGTAACCTAATTCAAAACAACAAACACACCACTGCAAAAATAACTTTTTTTTGCCTAGCATTAATAAATATAATCATATAGATATCATCTAAAGATATGAGGGGTCCCTGTCTCCAGATAGTTTGAGAACCCCTGATCTAAAGCAATTACAACAAGTTTCAAAACAACGAAACAAACCATTTTTAAACATATGAAAGGAGTCAAAGATTGTACATTTAAAGGTAAATTATTCCAATCTGCAGGAGCCTTAAACCTAAATGTGTGTTTGAAACAGTTATGTGTTGTGGATTTCTGTGATTAATTAACAATTAACAATTTACAGTTCATGTTCATGGGTCAATAGAAGATGACTGTTTAGACACTATTTTAATCAGCCTATTGGCTCAATGTAAAACATGCGTCTCAAACCGTGGTGCTCATTCACACAATCAACAGCAGAGCTTTAATATTCACAGACACTCGTCCATATCTAGATTTGATTTATTCTACAGCCCTACTTTTGATTTATTCCTCCAAAAATGCCAAATTTTGTGGCATTCCACATTTTAATAAAAAATAAAATCCATTTTTATTAGTGGATTCATATCCTGGCTGAAACCTCATCTTAACAGCTGAATCCGGTTCTCTGGGTTTGGTTGTCCTGTTGGCTGGAGTTAGAGGACTGGTCAGCTGGTCAGGGATCAGGGAAACACCAGCTCAAAGTTGGCATGGATTGGAAATGTTTTTCCCCATTGTGATGTAAATCTACGGGACAAATTCCATGTGTTTTTACTGATCTGATTTATCAAAACCATTCCAATTACACCTGGTCACATGTGTTTTGGCGAAACAGATTTAAATCCGATCTTCAGTTCCCGCATTATATGCAGATTTATTGGAGTGCACGTCACCGAAAGCAACAGATATGAGCTGCATTTTATTGATTATGAGCTAAAATTTCTAAATCTAAGACCGCAATAAGAGAGAGCGGCAACAGCCCTGTAAGATCATCTCGTTTCTTTACTGTTATCTGATGTTATCTGGCTATACACACTCTCACACGTTTATTTTTTAGCATTGTTGTGAGGAGTAAAATTTACATATGTGGTTTCAACAACCAGATGCGTTTACAGTTGATTGTTTTTGCATGATTTTCCAGTGCTGTTTTTCCTTCATATTTAACTGAAATTTTTAACTGTAGAAATAATAATCTTGCATCACAATAAGTGTATTGTGATTGTCAAAACATTTTAGTAACTAAACTGAATTGTATTAGGTTTAGTGACAACATGTTACAATGTTTATATGGTACAATTTCTGGTAAGCTATGCTTTTTATTATTGCTTGAAACAAATTTCAGGATTTCAATTCAGTTAAATTCTTGTGATTTGATTTAATTGACTAATTTGGATAAATATTAGGTACACAAGATTTTCTAATTTTCTCCAGAAAAAAATCTCACCTAATGCTGTAAACATACAGAGAGCCCTATCAGCTGGTAGTATTACCCTTAACGCCCACTGTCGCGAATTCGCAACAAACCCCTTCCATTCAGACTGCAGGCGAGATAGCGTGTGTTTTCCCCCAATGCCTGTTTGTGCACATTCGATACATACCTAGGAACCTTTTGCACGCACTGGTTTCTCGTAGGAGCGGTCGGAGTGGGAACTACATCCGGTTCACGGAAGCTAATATTTTGGTTTGCAAAATCCGCATATCAAGGGCGCAAATGTGGAGGAATTGCCCAAAATGAGTTAAGTTGTGCTAAGATAAAAATATGTACCAGCTTATTGATTGCTTCTATAGCTATGTTATTCATATAGACTTCATGTGACGAATATTTTTTACGTACTTTGTAGATTTCTGTTTGTAGCAAATTCGCGACATTGGTCAATAACGGCTGGATTGGGCTATAATGGCTACATATAATAATGCTGTATTGATGGTTTCAGCCAAAACAATTTTTTTTTTTTTCACAAAAAATAGCATGTTAGGATATAACACTATAAGAATATATAATGTATGCACTGGAGAAACAAGGAACGAGTTAAACAAAGTGTAACATGGAATGTATTAAAACTATTGTCAATGTTAGGGAGTAGGAGAGTGTTTTGTTTCTTGCTGTTGTCAAGATTCATTAATTTGTCAATTAAAGTTTATAAGTTCTAACAACTTTGTGCCATGAATAAAATCTACATACCTGAGATGGGAAAATGTGTTTTATTAATTTGACCATTTTGTAAAAAAAATTACCCTAAATGCCTGTTGTCGCTAATTTGCAACATACCTAAATTTATATCTATTCTATATGGTATAGACAAATTAACAATCTCAACTTAATTTAGCATCAGCTTGGAGCCAGAAACACACATAATACATTTTTTTATTTAATTGTAAATAAATTCAGGCGTCAAGGTTAAAAATAACTCACATTAAATATAATGCGTTTTTTTATTATAATAACAACTTTATGTAATGAGAAGTAAAAATATAACAAATATGTAATATAGTAGCCTACACATGTTTAGCAAAATACTCTCTATAGCTTTTTTTTTCTAGCCAACTAACGTGCTATAGCCTATTATCGTCATTAAATGGCTTTCCTGAGGTAAATGTTATGTGACAATTGTTCTCCAGCTGTTTTATTGACCCTTTTCGCGGATGAAAAACACTGATTGATCGATATTATGTATGATACATTTCGGTAAGTTGTACTGTTTCTTTTAACATTGTTCAGTCGTGTTTATTTACTATTAGCTAGAGATGATCGGTTCACGTGCCGCTAGGGATCTGTTGCGTCACATTTACAAACGCCAAAACGGTGTTTATTGTTTGAATTTCGAAATAAAATTGACAGAATCTGAGAGTTGAGATTTTTTTATATCATAACTAACCTGCTCTGTCTAGTCTGTCGGTCTCCGTGTCCTCTTTACTTCACGATTTTTCTGTGCATGAGAAAATGGATTTGTGGCGTGAGAGCGTGTGGAAAGTGTCAATTGCGTGTGGCAGCTCTTCAGTAACAGTAGAAGGAAACGGTTTAATTTGAAACCAGGAAATTCTATTTTAGAAGTACATTTTCACAAAAAAACGAAAAACAAAAAAATATACATTTTCCGGGACTGTCGCTCAAAAAAGAGAACAATCCCTGAAAAACCGGGACGGGTGGCAACGCTATCAATGATGTGGAATGATTGACAGGTCTAGTCTTGACTTCAGCTCTTCATTATAAGTGTGTATATTGTTATGGGATGTTCTGCTGTAACATGAATGGGTCTTCAGAGTTTGTTCAGAAGAACTGTCTTCCCTTTGACGGAGCTATACCTCACACACACACTTCCCCCAGGAGCTGCATGATTCAGTGAGGAACAGCGGGAATGTTCTGGTGTTGAAGTTCACAGTAACGTTGAGCTTGTTATGTTCGAGTCGGCTACTAATCTCCATTCTGGCATCAAGGCATTATAGTGTCTGGGAGGAAGATTCGGTTTCTACTCCACTCATTAGCTCTAACTAGCCTGCCATATTAATTACTTGTGTATCTGTTCATTTTCTGTTCTTCCTTGTCGTTCCTTCGTCATCTTCACTTCAGTGTTTGTAAAGTGTTATTTTGCTCTGCTTCGGCTCTGATGGAGACATCCACTCGCGTTGTGTGCTCATGCATTAGGGGGCGGAGCAGTGGAGGAAGGGGCGTGTCTTTGGGTTCAGGGTTTCTCAGAAATCTCTTACTGCACCTTTAAAAAGGCTGATCGTTTAGTATACTAAACGCTTTCTGGAAACTCCCCCCGGTTTAAACGTATGCTATTGACATTCACTGACTTATTTAGATTAATTCATTTTCAATCATTGACTTATGTACATATTTGGGCTCTGTTCACAGGTAGTGTTCCTGCATTTTGCAACGGACGTCTTACAGAATGTGTTGCATCATGTTTTTATGTTGTTAAACACAGTGTAATGGATCAATGTCAATATAAAACAATGGACAAATCCACCTGTGAATGCAGCTTGTCTCTCTTGCCCACATACACGGATGTGAGATATTGAAGTATTTATAATGATTTTGAATACCTCACGAACGGCTCTATACTGTATTATAGCACAATGAGCATGAAACCTTGTTTGTTTGAGAAACTCTTGCATGTTTTGAATGCGACTGCAGAAATGTGTCTCAGCTGCTTATATAAAGCTGTTTCCTGCTGTAATCTGCCATTATGAAACTGCTGAGATCATTGAGGAAAGTTTCTTTAGCTCTCTTTCAGAACGTCTCAGTGTTGTTTGTTCAGTCGCTGAATGAAGCGCTTCTGTCTGAGGGATTCCTCAGGGATGAAATATGATTATGGATCAGAGAATGGAGTCATTATTACACACACACACACACACACACACACACACACACCCTCTTAAACACAAGCGCACACACACATATACACACACCAGGTTTGACGAGAGTCCAAGGTTTATGACCTTTGGTTAAATCAGCTCAAGTCTTTCCGATTAGGTAGCCGGAGGCTTGTGTGTGTGTGTGTGTGTGTGTGTGTGTGTGTGTGCAGAGAGAGAAAAACTCTGTATGTCAGGCTTTTTGAGTATTTCATTTATCCAGCACAGGTGAGCACATCCAGTGTGTGTGTGTGTGTGTGAGAGAGTGTGCGTGTCTGTCTTTGTGTGCGTGTGTGTGTGTGTGTGTGGGCCTCTGTTGATGTGAATTGTAAGTTGATCCAATCTGATTAATCTGGTCTTTAATTCTCTCATGCTCTGACAAAAATTATAGACTGAATCATAACTGGAACAGTGACACATACCAGTGTCCATGATGAAGAGAAGGAATAAAACATCATCTGTAGGGCTGGGCGATATATCGCATGACATTGTTAGGCGCATCTCGTCAGTAAAGCCGGTTCCTTGATTAGTAGTAAATCGCCATCACCTGCTTTCAGATGGAGCGGCGTTTACTACACAGAGCCGTAGTTCACTGACAAGCAGGCGATACATCCGCGATATTAATGCGATATGGCTCAGCTTGTCAGTGAACTACGGCTCTGTGTAGTGAATGCCGCTCCATCTGAAAGCAGGTGATGGCGATTTACTACTAATCAAGGAACCGGCTTTACTGACGAGATGCGCCTAACAATGTCATGCGATACATCGCCCAGCCTTAGTGTAAAACCTGTGCTGAGTTCTCAGAGTTGTACTCTTTTTATGTTGGTTTCATGAGTTCACACTTACAAATAAGTCAGAAAGAATAAATGTGTATTTGGCGTGCTGTCCGAGGAGAGGCTCCGGCTCGGTATTCGGCCCGAACCCAGAGTTCCTGTGGAAGAACAAGCCGAGAGTGAGTGGAGGGATGCTGATGTCAAGGAATGTTAGGTGAGTTGACAGAGCATATATATATATATATATATATATGCTTCATCTCGTGCTGGTAGGGTAGACATGGTAATTGTTTGATGACAAGTTGATTGGATTGATTATTTGAACGTGCTCCTCCCGAACTGTGTTTATGAAACATCACTTCAGTCCATTTTCAACAAAAGCTTATTGACTAAAAATGTCCTATAGCTGGTAAAGCTGTCAGTGTTAGTGGAAGAGACCTGATTATCTCCACACACACACACACACACACACACACACACACACACACACACACACACACACAGCTGAAACAGACGGAGGTGTGTGTGGCTCTGAACAACAAGCTCACTGGCATGTGTGTAGTTTCCAGGTAATCTCCTTGGAGAGGGTTAAATTCAAGGAATCACTAAGGACTATCCCGGGGGGTTTCCCACAATTCAGCGGTGTTAGTGTGTGTACGGCTCTGTGACTTTCTGTGGGATACAAATCTGTTTTCCTTAGACTTTAATGAATCTGATTCACTCTTGACCAACTGAAATCTCTCAATCTGCATCTACTCAAAGGCATATGACGCATCAAATTATCATATCACAATATTGCAAAATCTTTTATGATGATAAATGGTTTTATCAGTATTGAGCATAGACTGTAAAAAAATATGGACGTAGTGTCCGTGACGTCACCCGTAGGTTTCTGAAGAGCATTTTTGAAGCCTAAAGTGGGCGGAGCCGGCCGTCGCCATCTTGGCCTTGCGTCACTCCCGGATAACAGAAAATGGACAAACAGGCGGGGCGTGAGTGGAGCTGAGGAGCTGAGGAGCCTGGCCATAGATATGAGCCTGGCTATCTGAAATCACCTAGCTCGACGTGATCGAGTTAGCTGATGATGTAAAGCCAATTAAACGTTCCTATTTTTGCCCTTCGAAATATTATAATAGTTAAAAGACATGGCTACAAGTGAGACTGTGTATTACTTCGAGAGTGTTTGTGTGTGACAGTGATTTATGTGCATACATGTCCGTCACTCTTTCATGGTCCGTCAGCGCGGCATCGCTCAAGTTCGTAGAGAGCTTATTCAGTCCATTTTAAATTCTGATTTTGGCCGTCTCTCAAATGGGTTAAACCGTTAAACCATAGATATATTGCCTTTGAAGTGCAAGTAAATGCGCTAGAAAATCCGCGCTCATTCACGGACGGAGAAAGTGCCGACGCCCGCATGATTTCATCTGACGGTAACCTACATAAGCATATTATAATCCATCTGTTCCATGGGAGCAGAACGAACGAGCATTTATTGACGTTTTAAATTTGAAAACCCCAAAAAGCAACGAAATTGTCAGACATCCATTAGTGCATGTTCACAGAGGAAAACAACTGAAATACAGCGCTGGTTGTTCTCTCGAACGATAACGACGGAATCCAAAGACGTGAGCTTTGTAACGTTACCCAAGTATTAAATTGTATGAAATAATAATCCCGAAAAAAGCACAAACACTGCAGAGATGGCAAGTTCAGCAGCTAACATTTGCTGAGGTGAAGTGACGGCTAGTAACAGCAGACAAACGGCTAGCACTGACAGCGGCAATCCATCTGTCACTCAAGTGGCTTGGCCACACCCTTAAATTTAAATATTAATCAACTAAACGGACGAGTTATAAAATAATTCACCCCCCTCACAGTTGTTATGAAGGGCAAAATTAGCTGTATAGACCAAATCCACATACAGACACCAGGCTTTAAACATGTTTTTTTCTGCTGTAAAGTTGGTCATTTTAACATGGGGGAGATACAGATTTGACTCACTTCTGACAACAGCCTCAAGCGGCCAGTCAACGAATTACAGTTTAACTCACTTCCGTGTTGGTTTCAAGGGAGAGACGGGGAGGTTGCCGCTTGGTATTGAGTTAAATTACAGAAACTTAAGTGTGGTCTTAAATGGATCTTAAAATGAAAGTTCAGTCATTATTTACTCGTCCTGGTGTTTTTCAGATGCCTTTATCAGACCATGAACAGATAAATGTAATAACGTAAAGAGAGTACATGCCTCTTTACACTCGCAGTGTTGCTCGAGTTAACCAGCCGATGGAAAATAACTCTGTGGCGAGCAGGACGAGGTCGAGGGCCGTGGGAGGACGGCACGAGGCCGGTGGCGTGATTGCAAATGCGCGACACCTGCGCGACGCACCGGTCTCGCATCTCTCACGGAGGAGCGGAAGCATAAAGGAGGAGCGACGACAGTGAAGAGCGAGAGAGGACAGGCCTGATTTTATTTGATGTTGTGTTTTGTTTTCTGTTTGGTGTTGCCAGCAGTCGTCCGTGAGGGGCTGCTGGCTTTTACTTTCATTTTGTATTTGTTTTATTTTGATTAAAAATGTTTGAGTGTTCGCCGGTTCCCGCCTCCTTCTTCCCATAACATCTAAACCTCGTTACAAACTCAGTTCTGATTTCATGGCGACTTTAATGCTGGAAAATGTAGGAATGGTCAGTTTGGAGGAGAACAGAAACAGTCTTGTGTGTGTCTTCAGACTCTGAATCATCCAGTCGAAGGATTCGTATGGAAGTGTGTTCCACCACAGAACAAAGAATAAAAAAGGCACAGTTCTCGCAGTTCTGACTTTATAACGCAATTTTGAGATATAAAGTCAGAATTTCATGATATGTAAAGTCCCAATTATGAGAAAAAAGTCAGAATTTCAAGTTTATATCTCACTATTCTGACTTTACAACACACAATTTTGACTTTATAACATGCAATTGTGAGATAAAAAGTCGCAATTACATTTTTCTATGTTTTATTCTGTGGCGGAAACAAGCTTCCACAGATATCAGACATGTTTGACATTTGAGCTGATATTAGAACACATTGTGTGTATAGCAATGAGGTGTGTGTTTCTGCGTGAGTTTGTTGTGAAAGTCTGGTAGTGTGTGACGCTCAGTTGTTTAGTGTATGATAACGAGTGTTTTGCGTGTGATTGTACAGTTGTGTAGTATTGCAGCGCCTGTGGTTGTACATCGCTGTCCTAGTCTAGATGTACAGTGGTTATGGGAGATCAGAAACATGTAAGTTTGTGTGTGAGGTTCTCAGAATAGAAATCTACACTGTACCAATGCTGTTGGAGAACAGTAGACATGATTTCAAGCTTAATTGTCTACTTTCACATTAACACAGTGATTCTGCATTTTTGATACATGCTTGTGGCTGTAGACTTTGAGCAATCTGATGAAATGATGAGAAGGAAGACAGTGTGTAATGGCTGATATAGTTCCAGTTCATCTCCAGCACTGGGAACACAAGCTCACGTCAGATTATGTACTGCTCATCTTGACAGCTGTACTGGAGGTATACTGGAAATGTGCTTACTGTACACACTACACACATGATTTACTGCAGCAACAGAAGAGTGTTGTGTCAGCGTGCTGTTGTGAACAGACATTGATACAGTTTTACACTGAAACTCTCCAGTTCAGTGACTGGATCTCAGTCTGGAGAACAGAGGGATGTGGAGAAACGAGAACATATGCAGTCGTCAAGCAGAACCTCGTGAATAATTCAGTTCACTTCTACACCGGATTGGAAAGGCTTTGTCTCGAATTAGAAGTCTAAAACAAGAAATGTTAAAGAGAAATGTGGGAGGATTTCGATATAAGAGAAGAGCAGCTTGAGTTTGTTGTCCAGCTCTATTTGTTTGAACAGCGAGAGGCGTCAAAGCTGCCGGAAGCTGGATATTATGGCTAATAAAGTTTTAAATATGGATATTTTTCTTACACAAACGGATGGCTTCGCTTCGGAAGGCATTTATTAACCCCAGCAGAGCCTGTGGAGCACTTTATGATGGATAGATGCACTTTATGATGGTCAGATGCACTTTATGATGGATAGATGCACTTTATGATGGACAGATGCACTTTATGATGGTCAGATGCACTTTATGATGGTCAGATGCACTTTATGATGGATAGAAGCACTTTATGATGGATAGATGCACTTTATGATGGACAGATGCACTTTTATGATGGATAGATGCACTTTATGATGGATAGAAGCACTTTATGATGGACAGATGCACTTTTATGATGGATAGAAGCACTTTATGATGGTCAGATGCACTTTATGATGGTCAGATGCACTTTATGATGGATAGATGCACTTTATGATGGACAGATGCACTTTATGATGGTCAGATGCACTTTATGATGGATAGAAGCACTTTATGATGGATAGATGCACTTTATGATGGACAGATGCACTTTTATGATGGATAGATGCACTTTATGATGGATAGAAGCACTTTATGATGGACAGATGCACTTTTATGATGGATAGAAGCACTTTATGATGGTCAGATGCACTTTTATGATGGATAGAAGCACTTTATGATGGACAGATGCACTTTATGATGGACAGATGCACTTTTATCATTGATAGATGCACTTTTATGATGGACAGATGCACTTTTATGATGGACAGATGCACTTTATGATGGACAGATGCACTTTATGATGGTCAGATGCACTTTATGATGGTCAGATGCACTTTATGATGGACAGATGCACTTTATGATGGTCAGATGCACTTTATGATGGTCAGATGCACTTTATGATGGATAGAAGCACTTTATGATGGATAGATGCACTTTATGATGGACAGATGCACTTTATGATGGTCAGATGCACTTTTATGATGGATAGATGCACTTTATGATGGATAGATGCACTTTATGATGGACAGATGCACTTTATGATGGATAGATGCACTTTATGATGATAGATGCACTTTTATGATGGATAGATGCACTTTATGATGGTCAGATGCACTTTATGATGGATAGAAGCACTTTATGATGGATAGATGCACTTTATGATGGACAGATGCACTTTATGATGGTCAGATGCACTTTTATGATGGATAGATGCACTTTATGATGGATAGATGCACTTTATGATGGACAGATGCACTTTATGATGATAGATGCACTTTTATGATGGACAGATGCACTTTTATGATGGATAGAAGCACTTTATGATGGACAGATGCACTTTATGATGGACAGATGCACTTTTATCATGGATAGATGCACTTTATGATGGATAGATGCACTTTATGATGGACAGATGCACTTTATGATGGACAGATGCACTTTTATCATTGATAGATGCACTTTATGATGGATAGATGCACTTTATGATGGACAGATGCACTTTTATGATGGATAGATGCACTTTTATGATGGATAGATGCACTTTTATGATGGACAGATGCACTTTTATGATGGATAGATGCACTTTTATGATGGACAGATGCACTTTTATGATGGATAGATGCACTTTTATGATGGATAGATGCACTTTTATGATGGACAGATGCACTTTTATGATGGATAGATGCACTTTATGATGGACAGATGCACTTTATGATGGACAGATGCACTTTATGATGGATAGATGCACTTTATGATGGATAGAAGCACTTTATGATGGATAGATGCACTTTATGATGGACAGATGCACTTTTATGATGGCCAGATGCACTTTTATGATGGATAGATGCACTTTTATGATGGATAGAAGCACTTTATGATGGATAGATGCACTTTATGATGGACAGATGCACTTTTATGATGGATAGAAGCACTTTATGATGGATAGATGCACTTTATGATGGACAGACGCACTTTTATGATGGACAGATGCACTTTTATGATGGATAGATGCACTTTTATGATGGATAGAAGCACTTTATGATGGACAGACGCACTTTTATGATGGACAGATGCACTTTTATGATGGATAGATGCACTTTTATGATGGATAGAAGCACTTTATGATGGACAGATGCACTTTATGATGGACAGATGCACTTTAGGACAGATGCACTTTATGATGGATAGATGCACTTTATGATGGATAGATGCACTTTATGATGGATAGATGCACTTTATGATGGACAGAAGCACTTTATGATGGAAAGATGCACTTTATGATGGATAGATGCACTTTATGATGGATAGAAGCACTTTATGATGGACAGATGCACTTTTATGATGGATAGATGCACTTTATGATGGACAGATGCACTTTTATGATGGACAGATGCACTTTTATGATGGACAGATGCACTTTATGATGGATAGATGCACTTTATGATGGATAGAAGCACTTTATGATGGACAGATGCACTTTTATGATGGATAGATGCACTTTATGATGGACAGATGCACTTTATGATGGACAGATGCACTTTTATGATGGACAGATGCACTTTATGATGGATAGATGCACTTTATGATGGATATATGCACTTTTATGATGGATAGATGCACTTTATGATGGACAGATGCACTTTTATGATGGACAGATGCACTTTTATGATGGACAGATGCACTTTATGATGGATAGATGCACTTTTATGATGGACAGATGCACTTTTATGATGGATAGATGCACTTTATGATGGATAGATGCACTTTATGATGGATAGATGCACTTTTATGATTTCCAACTTTTATGATTTGAGCTTCAAATTTTGGGCTCCATTCACTGCCATTATAAAGCCTGGAAGAGCCAGGACATTTTTGAATATAACTCTGATTGTGTTCATCTGAAAGAAGAATGTCATATACACCTAGGATGACTTGAGGGAGAGTAAATCATGGGCTAATTTTCATTTTTGGGTGAACTATCCCTTTGAAGTTGCAATGAAACGGAAGTAGCGACAGATCTTTACTCTCGTATTGTGATGTACATCCAAATTTAGCAGATTATTAGAACAGAAAATTGTAGGGGGTGGGTCTTGGTTATGTGTGCAGGTTGTTGATTGGCTGTTGGGATGTGGGCGTGGCTCAAGGTGAGCTTGTGTTTAAGAGGAATAAATGATTGGAGAGAAGCCTGACGCATTCTGACTAAACATTACAGGGTCAAAGAATGATGTGTATGTATATGTGGATGAACTAAGTGAGGCAAGTATTTAACAGCGAGTAAGTTTGGTTTTCCCACTTGTAGCCCTTCAGGGATGGTTGTAATGTCAGGATGTGGGAAGCTTGTATAAACGGGATCTCTCCGGTGGAGAAGATAATGACCCTGGCACTGGAGTGAGCGCTGGAGCAAACCTTGGGAAAATGGCACAGGAAGAGATCTGTGTGAGCAGCAACACGACACGCAGGAGAACGGGCTCAGGAAACACACACACACACACACACACACACACACACACACACACACACACACACACACACACACACACTCACTCAGTCAACATGAGAGAGAATGAGCACACTTTACATGAAGAAAACACTCACGGTTCTACTCGCCTGATCCCTGTCTTTGTTTTAAATGGGGCAGATAATGAAACGCAGGATTTAAAGCGAGTTTGATTTGCTTCTCTGCTGCCAGAAATGGGTCATTCAGAAGGTTATGGTGTCAGAACTATCAGCACATCGACCTCCCAGACTCAGCGTTTAGTGTTGAGCACTCGCAGTGCTTCTGAAAGAGAAGAGGTTAACCAATCACAGCAGAGGTCATGATCACGTCTCACTGGAGCAGAAACACTTTCATGCTGAAGACACACGCTAGTGTTCAGATGCTGTTCTATCAATCAATCTGCACTTTACCCCTAAATTAAAGCTGCCGTCGGCAAGATGTTTTTGATCATATTGACTGAAAACGACACTATGCTCCGACAGAACAACATAAATCAGCCAGTTTCAGAAAAACCCCCGCGCTTCTTCCTCTACCTGGAGCCTGTTATTTGTTTAGCAAAAATCCACCGCTCCCGGTTTTGCTGGTCCAATCAGCGCAGGGCTGTGTGAGATCTGCCAATCACAGTTCATGCACATGCCACAGATCCCCCCCCCCCCCCCCCTCACGCACGCTACAACATCACATGCACACACCTGAAGTTCACAGGTGTGTTGGATTGTATGAAGCGTGATGGCGGAGAGAAAATAACAAGCTTCCAGTTAACCAGAGCTAGGAGGTCCAAAACAACCAAGGAAAAGAAAATTATGCTTGGATGCTGAAGAGACGGTGCGTTCACAGAAGATCTGGTGCACACGCACTGACGAGCATTGCTATTCAAGAATTTATTTCAGGACATTTTAATGCAGTGTTTAATGCAAAAACATACATTTTAACCCTACTGCTTTTGGGTCTGCTTTGACTGAGAAGAGGTACATAATATTTTATATAATTTTTTTTAATCCATAGTTTTTAGTATGAAAATAAAACGTTGGATATATACTGCCAAAATACATCATTTATTTTTTTAAGGTTTTTTTATTTTTTTTTATAAAAATGTAAGACATATAACCATTTAAACTGAATTGTTATACCTGTTGCTTTCAGGTCTGTTTTGACCCGGAAGTGAACTGTGGCTTTACACATGAAATTATGCTGATTTATTTATTTATTTATTACATCTATTAGATTTGTCTTAATTTCTGTAAAACGCCTCTCTTCTACACTCTCACACACATTTTTCCATTTGAAGTCAATGGAGTTCATACTGGTAATTCTCACATTATGTTTTTAATATAAATTTGATTTAATGATATATTCAAATAAAAATAAATGATGAAACTATGATACAAATATTTTCTTGCATCACATAGTTTTTTGCTCTAGTTCTTGTAACATCTTAAATTTGCCTGGCAAAAACACAGTAACATTAAAACCGTAAACATTTTGTCCATTCACTCATTAATGAAATGTACAGATTATATAAAATGTTTTTTTAGCTGAAAAATATGGATCTCGCTGGATCTCAGTGTCTGAGAGAAGGTTACGCTCACTGGATCTCGCTGGATCTCGCTGGATCTCAGCGTCTGAGAGAAGGTTACGCTCGCTGGATCTCGCTGGATCTCAGTGTCTGAGAGAAGGTTACGCTCGCTGGATCTCGCTGGATCTCAGTGTCTGAGAGAAGGTTACGCTCACTGTATCTCGCTGGATCTCAGCGTCTGAGAGAAGGTTACGCTCGCTGGATCTCGCTGGATCTCAGTGTCTGAGAGAAGGTTACGCTCGCTGGATCTCGCTGGATCTCAGTGTCTGAGAGAAGGTTACGCTCGCTGGATCTCGCTGGATCTCAGTGTCTGAGAGAAGGTTACGCTCGCTGGATCTCGCTGGATCTCAGTGTCTGAGAGAAGGTTACGCTCGCTGGATCTCGCTGGATCTCAGTGTCTGAGAGAAGGTTACGCTCGCTGGATCTCAGTGTCTGAGAGAAGGTTACGCTCGCTGGATCTCGCTGGATCTCAGTGTCTGAGAGAAGGTTACGCTCGCTGGATCTCGCTGGATCTCAGTGTCTGAGAGAAGGTTACGCTCACTGGATCTCGCTGGATCTCAGCGTCTGAGAGAAGGTTACGCTCGCTGGATCTCGCTGGATCTCAGTGTCTGAGAGAAGGTTACGCTCGCTGGATCTCGCTGGATCTCAGTGTCTGAGAGAAGGTTACGCTCGCTGGATCTCGCTGGATCTCAGTGTCTGAGAGAAGGTTACGCTCGCTGGATCTCGCTGGATCTCAGTGTCTGAGAGAAGGTTACGCTCGCTGGATCTCGCTGGATCTCAGTGTCTGAGAGAAGGTTACGCTCGCTGGATCTCAGTGTCTGAGAGAAGGTTACGCTCGCTGGATCTCGCTGGATCTCAGTGTCTGAGAGAAGGTTACGCTCACTGGATCTCGCTGGATCTCAGTGTCTGAGAGAAGGTTACGCTCGCTGGATCTCGCTGGATCTCGCTGGATCTCAGTGTCTGAGAGAAGGTTACGCTCGCTGGATCTCAGTGTCTGAGAGAAGGTTACGCTCGCTGGATCTCGCTGGATCTCAGTGTCTGAGAGAAGGTTACGCTCGCTGGATCTCGCTGGATCTCAGTGTCTGAGAGAAGGTTACGCTCGCTGGATCTCGCTGGATCTCAGTGTCTGAGAGAAGGTTACGCTCGCTGGATCTCGCTGGATCTCAGTGTCTGAGAGAAGGTTACGCTCGCTGGATCTCGCTGGATCTCAGTGTCTGAGAGAAGGTTACGCTCGCTGGATCTCGCTGGATCTCAGTGTCTGAGAGAAGGTTACGCTCGCTGGATCTCGCTGGATCTCAGTGTCTGAGAGAAGGTTACGCTCGCTGGATCTCGCTGGATCTCAGTGTCTGAGAGAAGGTTACGCTCCCTGGATCTCGCTGGATCTCAGTGTCTGAGAGAAGGTTACGCTCGCTGGATCTCGCTGGATCTCAGTGTCTGAGAGAAGGTTACGCTCGCTGGATCTCGCTGGATCTCGCTGGATCTCAGTGTCTGAGAGAAGGTTACGCTCGCTGGATCTCGCTGGATCTCAGTGTCTGAGAGAAGGTTACGCTCGCTGGATCTCGCTGGATCTCAGTGTCTGAGAGAAGGTTACGCTCACTGGATCTCGCTGGATCTCAGTGTCTGAGAGAAGGTTACGCTCGCTGGATCTCAGTGTCTGAGAGAAGGTTACGCTCGCTGGATCTCGCTGGATCTCAGTGTCTGAGAGAAGGTTACGCTCGCTGGATCTCGCTGGATCTCAGTGTCTGAGAGAAGGTTACGCTCGCTGGATCTCAGTGTCTGAGAGAAGGTTACGCTC
>NC_138233.1:40793200-40863200 GCF_964197995.2 Scardinius erythrophthalmus
CTCCACACACACACACCCTTCACGTGCACGCGCACAAACCCCCCCAAACCCCACCCTCCAATACTTCTTGTCGGTGATTGGCTGGAACTCTGTTTGTTGTGTTTCGTGGTGCGGGTGAGCCCAGTTTGTTTTTGTTGCCGTTTGTGGAGCCTGTGGTGTCTAGAGAGACCGCGTTTTTTTACAGTGTGTTCAGGGGACAGGCAGCAAGATGATAGTGAGGAGATGTTTGCTGTATTTGACAAAAAATGTTTTGGCCTAAAAAACGCGTGGCATCACTTAGAGCACCTTTAAAAAAGAATATATTAGTTATACATTGATCATTCATGTTAATTCATAGTGAATTAACTAGTGTACTACTTTAAAATGTACAAATGTATTAGTAAATAATGAAATCAACAAATGAACAATACTTTTATTAACCTTAATGTAGAGGTGGGCGATATATCGTTTAGACAATAATATCCAAATTGTTGTCTGGACGATATGCAAAATTGGGATATCTAATATTTCATAATTTGTACAATCCGACCCCCCAAACATGAAAAGAGCTGAAAGAAGTTAAAGAGAAAACAAATAACGCACACAATAACCTTTTAAACAATTATATGTAGCGATTTTTAATACTGTAGGGCAGTACTATTTGCGGAAGCAACCTCAGAGTGGCCCAGCCCATGGTCCCGCGTCGTCAAAAACGCATACGTAAATTCGAAATAGTGCGCGCAGGAGCACATGCGCAAAACCGTTTTTAAAATGATATATGAATTATTTTTATTTTATCATATGTCATTTTACAAAAGGACATTTTACAAACCGTTTGCGCATGTGCTCCTGCACGCACTTTTTCAGTCAGAACACAGCAATCAGAGGAGGACGCGCTGAAAACTGTAATGCTGTTCTCTTCCTTCATAACTCGTACTGAGACGGTTTGAGTTGCAGAGGAATTTGTGACTGTTTCACCTGTTCAACCACATCAACGTTTCGTAATTAGTAAGTCCGTGCTTTTTCTCTTCTTTTTTTCTTATGTGCTGAAGGGCCGCTGTGCCTTGGTGAAACGTTACGTGAAGAGCTCTTTTCCAAAACGCCATAAACCTAAAAAGCTGCCTCAAAGATCCACCAAAAGTAATGATTATGAATATGTAAAATATTGCAATAAGACATTTTAATTGTTTATTAATTTCTGTCGGCTGCAAAGATGAAGTTGACAGGCTATAATGACTCACGATCTTCGCAGTAGGCTGTGAACGCAACGGAGAAATGCACATTTATGAGGCTACATAGTTTTATTTTGTTTTGGATGGTTTTGTTTAGAACCAGCTTTCTGTAAATATATTTCACATTTTTTAGGCCTGTGAGGCGAGTAGGCTACGGTTCGGTTCATGATGATATAATCTCCAGTTCAAGCACCGGCGCCTTGTGTTGTGATTGCTAGCCTATATTTATATTTAATTTTAACGTATTAAATGTAGGAAATTGGTTAATGAAAAATTTATTAAAATTAAGATACAATTAATACAAAACGAAATTCGTTTTAAAGAAAGGCTTTGTGCTTTTTGTTTTGAGGTCTCTGTGAAAGTTTGAAAGTCTTTAGTCTTTTTGCCGCTTTCAGAGCACTCGCGTCCATAATGGAGAACTGTCACGTAATATTGTTTTTTCCTCATAAATGCAAACACGAAAAATAAAAGACAAAAGACTTTTTTTAAGAGACAAACCATCATTTTTTTTGGGGGGGGGGGGATGGATGGATTTATAGCGTTTTGGGGAAAAAATTGATGGATTTATAGCGTTTTGAAAATATATATATATATTTTTTTACTTTGAATTTATCATCAACTATATTGTTGTTTGATTTAATAATCACTGTTGTAGAAGGTGCCTAGTTCCGTTTTTTTTTTTGTAAGTGGAAAAAGATAGGGGCTTCCTCAGATTCTGTTTATAGCTCCTTTATTGTTTCTTCTATAGCCTACAATAATAGGTCAAATGCAGCAAGTCAAAAGACCAACTGGACCTTCTTTGCCAGTTTGCACACATTTCTTTGAAGGATGGCAAAAATATCGTCTGAATATCGATATCGAGATATTGGAAAAAAATATCGAGATATTCATTTTTGTCAATATCTCCCACCCCTACCTTAATGTTACAGATTCTCTTATTATAAAGTGTTATAATTTCATATAAATCCAAACACTCATTAAAGACGGCCATCTTTACACATCTACACAAAGGCCATAGCATTAATTAGACCCACGTGTGTAGTGTATTGTGTGTGTACTCTCACTAGCTGCGTTTCCATTACAGATTTGCACAAAACTTATAAATGTCGATAACTGGGTATTCTGAAATAAAGTTGAGATATTTCCAACTCTAATCATGAATATACTGTGTATGATGACGTTATTGTGTGGAGTGTGCCAGGAGGGTTTCAGGAGGCTGAAGAATGAGTGTGATCGTTCATGAACACACACCTCAGGACAGTGTTGTACAGCGCAGCGAGTGACGTGTTCATAACTCAATGTGTGTGATGATGATGATGATGATGATGATGATGATGATGATGATGATGATGACTACACATAAGGGTTGTGTACTAAATTACGTCTAGATATAACGCATGGCCCCTTTAAAGGGACAATATGTAAGATTTTTGTAATAAAATATCCAAAAATCACTTGCTCAGTGTGATATATTTCCTGCAGTTGTGTTCTTACAATATCCCAAAGATTCCCAAAGATTTGTAAATTCAGAGAAATTCCAGTTTTAAATAATGGCTCGTCCATGTTCACTTGTCGCCTGTCAGTGACGTAATATCCGCGTTATCCCTGGTTTCCGCTCGTACTGCCATAGTAATCATGGCGACAGACGTGGACAACTGCGTTACGTCTAGCGGCGCGCTCACGCTGTTGTTGTTTCGTTCAAACATTATGGATCATGGCAAGCAGACTTTGGGACAAAAGGAGAACTAAAACGAGGATCAATATCAGCGTGGCGTTTTCGAGATGCCGAGAGCTAGCATTAGTTTTACCAATATTGCGATTGCGATTTAATATGTGATTATTTTTTAAGCTCTTTATCTTTTCTATGATTTCAACAAAAACAAGCAATACTTCATTGTAAAATAGGGATGAGAATCTTTAGGCACCTCGTGAGCCGATCTAAATTTTTTCTTATTAATTAATCTTATTAATAAAGCATAAAATATTTAATTACATATGTAATTATAAGTACTTTTAAAAAGAATTATACATTAAAAAACTAAATTAACACAATTATATGTTAAGAATTTTAACTAATATAGCTTCAAAACATAAAAGCTAGCAAATAACAAAGAAACATTAAAAACATTGCAAGCAAAAAACCGAGTGCTTTCAGAATTTAAGAGTAGGCTGTCTGAACGTTTTCATCTTTTTGAAATATAAGATGTGGTTTGTACTGTCTGTTAAAATAACTTACTGTGATTACATTAATTTCGTGTCATAAAAGCATTTAGAGATGCAAGAACATTTAACCACGTAGACGGAGTCGCTCACACCCCAAACGCTCTTCGCAAAGCGCGCGCGACTATTTGAAATTGAAAGCAACTTCTGTCTGTGATTTTCATATTTTTAATATATAAGCCAACTGCATTCCAAAAGACATATGATGCCTTCGTAGAGCATTTGTAAGGAAAATACCGGCGAGCGAGACTGCGCACTACAAGAGTAACATCAAGCAAAGCACGCGTATCTCATAGCGCAACTTTACGCGTGTGTGTGTGAGAGAGAGAGAGAGACAGAGGAATTATAGGCAAGCAGAATATGGTTGTTTATAAAGCACAGGCAGCGTCATCACGTATCTGTGTTTAAAACTAAGCTCAGACTCGATTCTGAAATGATCTGAATAGATACAGAATCGTTGGAGAGAATCTATAACACAATATCACATAAATTAAACATAAACTGTTCTTTCCTGTAGCCTACGGTCTATATGTGTCGCGTGCCAAGTTGATGCTTCATCCGTAGTGCGGACTGCTTTACTCTCGCGTGTCACGTGACCAAAGTTTAATCGCAGCTTTTGCGGTTAAAAAATCGCGTTTCATGATATCACGATATTATCGCAAATGCAATTAATCGTTCAGCCTTAGATCTCGCTCACTGCTAGTCTCATACAGACAAACTAACACATAGAATAACATTATAACTAACACACTCAAATGCAGTTTAGTGTGATAGAGTAGAGCTTGTGAAACAGCGATGCGTTCCCTCACAAGTTTCATTCGTCTGATAAACTGGCCTGTGTGAGTATTATTCAGCACTTGAGGGTAAGTTAGTTCGGTAGAATGAAATGTCCTTATTCCTTTATATCCGCAGGACTCGCGTGTGGCGCTGAGATCTGTCTCTCATTAGCACTCGCGCCCTACTTCATTCCACAGTCATGTTTAAAACATCAATGTATTCACTCATCCATAAACATTATTAGATCCTTCAGCATGACGACAAGTTCCATGATTCCGCTTATGCATCATCAACCTACGCCTTTGTTATTGTAAGAGGTTAGCGACCGCTAGCGGCGAAAAAAATATATATATTGTAGCTTATTGTGACATATTGTAAACATGTGGACTTTCATCTTCTTCTTTTTTTCTTGTGAAAGAAATACATAATAGAAGAAGAAAGCCAAAATATTAGGGATGCACCGATATGAACATTTTGGCCGATACCGAAAGCCGATAACCATTGGCCGATAAATCTAAATCCAAATTTGTATAGAATTTTTGCGAGACTGATGACAAAAACGAAAGTCTCACCATTAAAACCCATGTTTCAATCACAACATTATGTATAATGTTTTCATAATTTTATGTAGCCGATATGACAGACTTGCGCTGCTCATGTTGCACTGAACTGTATTTGCTTTTTTGAAGTGATTCCAATCATATTTCAAGCTATTCAAACCCATCATGTTGAACAGTGTGTATCTGAAGAGTCTCAGCTGATGGAAACAATGCATTATTTATCAGCTTTAATAGATCGGCAAAATTTTCTTATTGGGCCGATACCGATAACATTAAAAACAAACATCAGCCGATACCCATATGGTGGCCGATATATCGTGCATCCCTACAAAATATTAAATGTCACAGTCTCAGATGTACATTTACTGAGTAATCCACTATTTTGTAGAGGGGGTCAAAATGACAATTTTTACCTGAGATTTGGAGCAAAATTACAGGGGTGTAAAAATGACTTTAGAAAGATGGAAGCATCATTATTTTATTTTTACACAGAGATTAGTAGATAAAATATTTATGAAATCAAATATTTGAGCTGGGGAGGATTCCAGAATTTGGTTGATTTGACACAGAATTTAATTTAGGGTTTCATGACTCTTCAAGCAGTGAATGTGCGAGAAGACGCTAAATATTTTAGCAGCAGTTTTCATCCATTAAATTCATTGAGGAACATACAGAAATCTTCGCTGTGATTAATCTTTTTGTGGTGATATTATATTACAATACATTTATTATTAACTTATGAGAAATGAGACACATGACACAACTATTGACTATTTTCTCAAAATAAATAAATAAAAATATTCATCCTGGATTTTTTTAAGATACAGCAGACATATTGTCAAGAATCATTGGTATGTTGCCATGGACAGTGATGAAATGGCCAGTTTAAAAATATCTGACCTCTCAAAGCTACAACTGACCAATCAGAATCAAGTATCCCAGAAAGAGAGTCCTAATATTGTCCAATGTCAGCCTAATGATTAAAATGGCCAATAGTGTCTAATTCATGTTGTTGTGAGTCATCTGAGCTGTAATGAGAGTGAATACAGTGTGATGATGGCTGAGTAATGCTGGGCTTTATGTAACGTGTGTGTGTGTGTGTTCACAGGGAATACTGATCAATGGCAGGTTGTTTCTGTGTGTCTGTATTTCTCAGTTTTAGGGTTCATACGGAGCAGACTGTGCTGCTTGTGTACACAGGTGTTCTCCTGTCATCATGAGATGTGTGGTTATGCAGGGCCGGATTAACAATTTCCTGTGCCCTGGGCAACAAGACTCAAGGCCCCCCCGTAGTTAGGGGGGTTCGGGGGCATGCTCCCCCGAGAAAATTTGGATTTCTCTGACCTACATATGTGCAATTTAGGACTTTTGAAGGCCAAAAAATTATAAGAAATAGGCTATCTTTAAAACCTTGTCATTAGATTATTTGTCTGCGCTCTCCTCATCTTCATATTTCTTATTCTCTCAGTATTCTTATACTGGCCTATTTCTACCTCTTTTAAAGCTGAACTTTGACTGATAGTCTTTTCATTTTCGTCTGTGTCAGTGACGAAAATAAACATAGGCTAAACTGATATTTATACGTTTTATGAATCATTTTCTTAGACATGTTAATTTACTCAAGGCTGCAGGAAAGCTGTATAGCTGTAAAGTCAGTATTACCATTAGGAACCTTCTGCAAGCTTTGGGATTTGAAAACGTCTGTTTTTAAATGTTAAAAGTAATTTTAAATAATACAAATGATAGACTACGTTTAACGCAGTTGGTGGAATTGGCAGACGTTCCCTCGCATCGTGCGCTGTGGAAACGCGTCAAAGCATACTCAGGTATAATTATGCAGCATTAATGCACGAATGATTTTGAAGGAATATTTCATCATGTCGATATACAATGGTCACATAATGTTAAGACTAATCTTGCTATTGATATCTTTGTTAGACTACCGACCCTATAGAACAAATGTCCGGCTAATATCGAAACTGAAACGAACTTTACCGCGCTCAACCAGCGGGAGTGCATTTCACGAATTAGTAATCGCTGGCGTTCAGCGGTGAGGCAGGAAAGTCGCGTGAACCCGCGTAGATGCACTTTATGCAGTGAAGAAGATCGTAAAGAGTTTGATAACTTTATTCAATTTCTGTGTATTTCCTACCTGTCAGGGTCCCCTAGATGTCATGGGCCCCTGGGCAAGTGCCCAGTTGCCCTAATGGTTAATCCGGCCCTGGGTTATGGAGTCACAGTGTATTTGTCCAGTAATGATGACAGCGCTGTCAATCCGTGAGCGTGTGTGTGTGAATGTGTTGTTCTGTTCCTCAGGCGTGTGTTGAGAACCGTGAAAGATCTCAATGATTTTATGAATTCAAACTTACCTTCGTCTGATGTAAATCTCACAGAAAATACCGGACGTTGTCAGCGTGCAAGATTTGAATGGAGCAGGAGCGGGAATAAACGGCTCGAAAACAATGTCGGCCTAGAAAATACAGTTAAAAAACTGTTAGAACATTGAACAAATGTTGATGTTATGTTCTAGCAAACATGTTATTTAAAATAGTTTTATGAATTTACACTTACCATATAAGTTTTCTCAGCCTCAGAAAATACCAGACGCTCTCTGCGCGCGCAAGAACTGCAGTGAGTCAGCGGGGGAAGAACAGACTCGAGACAGTAGTCGGTTCAAAAAAGATTTCATTTACAGGCGTCAGGAATTGAAAGTCTTGTGTTAATCAGCTCCAAATGCGAGGCCTGAAATGTCTGTACGTGATGGACGGGCCGGCTCCGTTTTAACCCCGAAATTACTGTTTTTATGCGGTGTCAGTGCCTCTGGGCTGTAGCCTGCATCAGCAAATTCACGATGGACAAAAAAAATTACTGCCTTGTGTATCGACCAATCAGCGTGTTGTAAAGGCTGAATTTCAGGTACGACCAATCATATTAAATAGAGACATAGCGAATCATTTAAATAACTTGAAATTTTGAGTTCATAACACTTAAAATCTTAACCCGAAAGATTTTTGCTGCCAAACTCAACTGTTTAATTTTTGATGCAAAAACTTGCTATTCTAAGTAATGTTAAAGGTTGTATCAGTGATTTCAGGCCCAAACATAAATGATCACATTCATCTAATCTTTCCTAACGATCCGCTAGCTGCCCGCCCCATAAGCATGCCGTCAAAAAAACGCGTCGTCTCTGTAGGCAGCCTAGGCTCTGAGATCTGCACACAAAAACAACTGGTTTCACCAACCACTCAAAACCAAAATAAATAGTGTTTCAGCCAATCACGGACAGGGGGCGGGTGTTGTGAGGTTTTGTGCTCGTGCACGGCTGCCTATGACGGCTGCACGCGAAAACCTCACAACACCCGCCCCCTGTCGGTGATTGGCTGAAACACTATTTATTTTGGTGACGCGTTTTTTTGATGGCATGCTTATGGGCCGGGCAGCTAGCGGATCGTTAGGAAAGATTATGTTTGGGCCTGAAATCGCTGATACAACCTTTAAGTTATGATAACTTGATTTCTTTATTAATGACAACATTGGGGTTTACAGTGTAAGAGACTAAGAAAATGGCTAAATATATAACACACCATTACACCACTACCAGCCTGAAGCACTGAAACAAGGCATGATGATCCACGTTTTCATGTTGTTTACACCAGATTCTGAGCCTTCATCTGAACGTCACAGCAGAAATCCAGATTCATCAGTTTCTCCAGTCTTCTGTGTACCAGTTTTGGTGAGGCCGTGTGAATCTTATTCTTAGTGAATCTTATTTCTTAGTTCATCTGACATGTCGTTGGGCATAGTGTGAAGTTTCCAGCATCAAGTTATATTTCTGTCCTCACTGAACACTTGTACAGCTTGTGAATTTGTAGGTTGATTTTGTACCTATAAAATGTAATTGTGAGTTGACCTTCCTAGCAAATATAAAACAAAATACCACTAGTAACAAACACTATAGCTTCACTCTCGGAATAGTTTTAGTGTGTCAAAGGATAATGACAATGTTAATGTATTAGATTATGGCAGGAATAGATCGGCTACATAATGCCCAGTGTCAGATCTAGACAGGCGGAGCTGGGGAGGTGGAGGGGCGAGGTCACCGGCTTACAGTGTTGAGCAAGCGAGCTCATTGGCTGCAGATACAGCAGAGGTCAATCAGCTTGTGCCATGTAATATACAATGTGATCTCTACATATCAGGGATCTATCAGCACCATCAGAGGTTTCATTATTATAAAACATTTCTGTGTAGCTTTATTGTCGACATAAAAGTATGATGCTTAGTCTGTATATATTTCGATTAGCTCGTAAAGGTTAGCCATTTGGGAACTCATATATTTCTGAAGAGCATTTTTGAAGCCCAAAGTGGGCGGAGCCGGCCGTCGCCATCTTGGCAGCACGTCACTCCCAGATAAACGAAAATAAAAAAAAAATAACCCTTCATGAAGGGCAAAATTAACTATATAGACCAAAACCACTTTTAGCACCAGACTGTAAATACGTTTTTTTTTCTGCTGTAAAGTTGGGCATTTTAACATGGGGGTCTATGGGATTTACTCTCTTCTGCAGCCGGTCTCTAGTGGCCAGTCGATGAACTGCAGTTTAAGTCGCTTCAGTGTTGGATTCAAGAGAGAGACGGGAAGGTTGCCGCATGGTTTGATCGAGTGAATAACTTAACTAGATGGGAATGGAAACCTAAGTCATCTTCTTTGACACACTGATTCTTCCCCTCGAGAAACAGAAGTTGGATTTCTTATTAGTTAAGAACTTTTAGGTAAACATTCATCCTGAAACCTTGAGATAAAAATACCCATTGTTACGGACAGGAACTGCTTCAAGTGTTTGTATAGAGTGATAATTCTGTTCTTTGGGGAAGGGGAGTGCAGATTCCTCAGGATAATACACTAGTAATAGCTCGTCGTCATTATCTGTCATTACTTGTCAGGGTCACTAACAGACTTCTATTGTTCGGCCCTGCCAGAGTTTGTTTGTTTAAACTCCTGCAGCTTCTCCTGTTCCTGTCAATCATGCTAGGACACACCCCCCTCGGCAACACACACACACACACACACACACACACACACACACACAGGTGTGCTCGGGTGAATCTCATGTAAGCTGTGCACATCTGAGGTTATTCTGGACTGGCTCTGCAGATCTGAGCGACTCTAAAAACAGAAAGTGGTGCAGAAATCCTCCAGTCTGTTCCCATCAGCCCCTGGGGCAGCGCCGATCTGCTCTGGCCTGCTTTAGTTTGTGCTCGTGGTGAGAGCATCCATTATTCATCTGAGCGCAGAGAGAGTGTAGGTCACTGTAAAGTTTCTTCTGTTCTTCTCCAGCCACGTTCATGTCTTTGTGGAGAAGTAGACACATTTACATGTGAATCTGACCAGTTCAAACATAGGGCTGCCATCACCCGTTATAACTTACCAATCAACTAACATGAACTTTATAAGGGTATTGTAATGTATCCTAGGCTAAAACTGGGCCTTGTTCTATTGACCAATGTCATTTCAGGAGAGATCATTTGCTGGTTTCTTCTGTGTTTAAAAGAGTGTGAGTGTCGTTGACGGATCCAGACTGTCAGACACTTTGAATTCACGTGTATTATGACATTGCGTCAGGAGCTGAAATACTCCTACTAAAAAATAAAAAAAATTGCTGAAATAGCAAAATACTAAAGTTAAAGTTTCTATACGCAGTCACAGAGAAAACACACTAGAGCAACTTTTGTTTTTCCCCTTTCATTTTAGTGTTACTGTGTTTTTGTTGTTGTTGTAATGATGCTGTTTGTTATTAGCAAACAGTGAGAGAATGTGTTGCTGTAAATAAATTACTGAACAAATTACTGCAAACAATATATAAATATAGTGCAAACTATCGCAAATCAAAGTGAAAGTCATTCATTAACACACAATCATCTTCATTAAAAGTAAAGAACCGAAATGATCTTACCAGGGCTGTTGCCGCAATATCTTGTTGCAGTCTTTGATTTAGAAATTTCCGCTGATGATCAATAAAATGCAGCCCATATCAGTTGCTTTCGGTGACGTGCAAAAATTTAAATCTGCATATAGCGCAGGAATTCAAGATCGGATTTATATCCGTTTTGCAAAAACACATTTATGTGACCAGGTGTAAATGGAATCGTTTTGATAAATCAGATAGCTCTCCGATCTGAGAAAACGCATGAAGTTCCCATAGAACTTCTGCACCAGTCTGCTGATTTCTGTTGAGAAAGATAAGCATGTTGACATGATCTGGGATCAGACGCGACCGCAACCTGGTGACAGCCAGTCCAGCCGCCGAAAACACCCGCTCTGAGGGGACTGACGTTGCCGGGATGCACAGGAAACTCCGTGCTAAAATGAATTCCATTGCTTCAAGACTCACACTACGCAACGCAACCTGCATTAGTTTGCGTCGATAACAAATAAACGTGATCGACGGAATTCTTAACGATCAATTATCGATCATCGATTAATTATGCCCATCCCTAATATATATATATAGATATATATATATATATATATATATATATATATATATATATATATATATATATATGTGTGTGTGTGTGTGTGTGTGTGTGTGTGTGTGTGTGTGTGTGTGTGTGTGTGTGTGTGTGTGACTGTATCTGTATGAAAACTTATATCACAGCCAACTAAATTCTGATTTAAAAAAAACACACAATATTTTCATCTGAATATTCTATTTAACTCATAAAGATGTTATGTCAAATGTATTGAAAGTACATAATTCATGCTGGTAAATATACCAGAGTAAGTGCTTGTAGTGTTGCCAGATAAGAAGATGCTGAAGACGTCTGGACACTGACACACACACTGCCATATGGTGAGAAGCTCCATCAGTTCCTTTCTGTTACCGGAGAGAATCGAGCCTGAGCTCTGAGACGGTCGAGCCTCTAACCTTTGGCTGAACCGCCGGGATCCTGGAGCTTCTCAGACCGCAGGAAGAAAGAGAGCATTCTTCTCCTCATACACTAACCCTGCTGTCTGACTCTCCATACTCTATAACCCCGCTGTCTGACAGATCCTCAGCTCAGAACAGTTCACAGCAGTAACACACACATCAAGTGCCTTTACCAGTGTCTTTAAGAACACTCTGAGAATATGCCATGAGCTTCTCAGTCTCTGCTTCTCCCCCTCTCTTCTTCCAGTGCTTTCTGTCTGACGGTCAAAAAACATTAATTATATGAATAACGCATAATATTCTCTGTCACACTGAAGGTCTAAAGGGGCCTCACACTAGATTTTGAACATGGATCAATTCCATTTTTTTCTGAATGCATCACGCTTTTCTCTCGAATCGATTCTGAGCTTAGTTTTTAACAGCAGATTGTGCTCTAGGCTAGTTTTTAACCGCACGCTCAAATGCTCACGAAGAACAACACTTGGCTGTTGAACTTGCACCTCAGAATGCTTTTATGACGCGAGATTAATGTATACATCCCACTGCAAACAACCTTTTCAAACTTTATGAATGATTATTTTATGGAAGATTCAAGTGGTGTGTGTGTAAAGCATTGGAAGCCAGCAGATTACGGCTGTTTCTAGAGCACGCAGTGCCATCTGCTGTTAAAAACTAGGCTCAGAATCGATTCAAGAGAGAATCGCGATGCATTTTGAAAAAAATTTAATCAATCCAGAATAATTTCTCAATTCATGATGCATCGATTCATTGTTATTTTCCTTCAAGTTTTCAGTGTATAGACGACATCATTGTCAAAATGATCCCCATTCACACGACTAAAAACTCTGTATTCTGCTGCCAGGCCAGTAGATGGCGATAAAACACTATAGACTGAACACGGTATACGCATGTGCATGACGTCATCATCTTCAGAGTTTTGTGTTTCTGTTGTTTACATGAAGACTCTTTTTAAAAACTTGCACTTTGAAACGCGTTTTCAAAAGTTTGTGTTTTCAGGCACCCAAAACACTGTTGTGTAAATGAACGGCCAAAACGCATAACATTTTTTACGTTTTTAAAAACGGTTGAAAACGGTGTTGTGTAAACAGACAGTATCGATCTTCTGTTGGTCACATGCTGTAACACTCAGCTCAATCGGTTGAGTTACAGGAGTTAAAATTGGCGTCCGATCAAACTGTGTGAGGATGAGAGTGTTTAAGAATGATGAGACAGACAACAGAAAAAAGATGAATAAATAAAGTGCATTTACAATATTCACAAGGAACTTAAAAACAACACAATAAAACTAGAATAACTTAGGCTGTTAAAAGCATGGAGTCTGTTTGCTCCATACCCTAAAACAGTCCATAATAATCCTGGCGTGTTGCTAGTCCCAAAGTGAATGTGAGTAATGTCCACCGGTGTATATACAAAGTCCACGGAAGTGATAATCCAAATAGTGCTGGAAAGGAAAGTCCACAAAGGTAACTCCACATCCAGTTTGCTGGTGATCGCCCTTTGGTCGTAGTGTGAGCAACAACCATGCTTGCATGCCATGCTGCCTCCTTTATGCTGTCTATTTCCTGTTTCCTGTCATGTGATCACTCACATGACAGGCAGACCTATAATCATTTAAAGACATATACACACAAAACAGATAAGAGGGAAAAAAATGGACTAAAATGACTGACAACATGTAAACCTAATTAAAACATTAAAACTCTAATACAGTCAGTTAGTTGGATTATTGTCTGATGGCCAGGACTGCACATGAATGAATGATGCCCATTTTCTGATCTCACAATACCTCTTCATGAAAACTGTACAGTAATTAAGTGTAGCTGGAAGCATGATAATTGCTTGAAGTAGCAGACTTGATGATGGTGTTTAGACTCTGTGGTTTTCCTTTCAGATTGCTGGTTTATGAAAATGATCTTGAGATCACCATGGAAACAGGTTGGGTCTGTTTCTGAGGGTTTGCTTTGGTGCTGTTGGTAATTTTCATCAGTAGCAGGAATCCGCTCTGATTGGACACTGATGCCTTTGAAGCTAGTTCAAAAGTCAAGTAGTTTTCCAAGGACTCGGCAGTGAGATCATGCTGTGATATGAGGATTTGTATGGAATAGATCAGTGAGAGGCTGGCCTTTCTGTTTCCATTCAATTCTGTTTATGTGTCAAGTATCGCACCTTACAGAGAAAGTTTGAGTAATTCGTATCGGGGGCTTGTTTATTTCATGAAAATGACTTTACATTATTCAGTTTGTTATATGGCTACTGAATAAATAAATTGAGATGAAGTTGAAGGGATTGTATAATGTGAGAAGAGAGGGAGTGAAAGAGAGATGAAACTAGTGGTCTTTATACAAAAATAGCACTCAGTGCCTCGTGTCATAATCAAATATTCTAGAGAACCATGTAATAATATTTAATAATAAAAATAAAATGTATTCTCTTTAATGTATGGTGAAATTCTATGAAAATTAGCTTTTTATTTTCACAAAAAAAGGCTGTATAAATGCTACAGTAAAAACATGTTAACTGTAAGTGATCTTACTATATATAGTAAAAAATGTAAAATCATTGCAAAACTAAGTTTAATATTGCATTGTCATTAGAAAAAAAATGTTTTGCTAGTAAAAATAACTATGAATTACTACATAATTAATGGAGAAACAGTAGATAAGCAATCCAAATGAGAGCACAGGCATAGAAACAACATACAGGAATGCTCAGAATTGAAGCAGAAGCCAACAAGACTTCTCATCGTTGGCTAATGACAACCAGCTGATTCCAGTGATGAGTCCGGGCAGAGGATTGTGGGAAATGGAGTCCTAGAACCAGGCAGAGGTCAGAATCTAGGGAAGTGGATGAGAGATTTTCTTTCCTCAAACCCCAGAATTCATTGGCTAAGGTTAAGGTGAAGGGTGGAGTTGGAGATCAGTGTTTGGCGTAGGCAGTCAGCACTGTGATTGGCTTGACCAATGAAATCTTCAGAATCGGCTGCTGGGTGGAGTTTGTGCTGAACTGGTTTGGGGAAACAGGAGAGGCAGTGAGTTTGACACCCCTACAAATCACATTCAGTTTTATTTAAATATTTTGTTCCTCTATTTCAGTAGAAGAATTTATTTTCCTTATTCTTTTCTATTCCATTATTTTAGTTGTTTGTTGCTCTAATGGTCATTATTCATAGAAGTGCTAGTTCTGATCAAGTTTAATTCATCACGTGGCAAAGCAGATTGTATTTGCAAGTGGGTTGGTACAGTATATTAACATTACATCACTTATGTGTTAAGTTATGAACTGTAAAACCTCCACCGAAACATCATCATCATTTTACAGTCGTCACCTTCAGGTTTGGAGAGAGACGCTTCACTCAAACATCTCCTGCTGTTCAGATCATCATCAGCTTGCTGTTCTTCTCATGAGAAAATCTCTGCCTTGTTTTTGCTGTAGTAACTTTTCTATGTTGTGCCTATCTGGATTCCTCCTGCTGAGCACAACAAAGCCGGGGAAGTGGTAAACTTGGACACGGATGCATGAGAATGGGCAGTTGTTATGTCATTAAAGCGTCCGCCGGGAGCAAAGCCACAGAAAAAAGGAAACATCTTTTGATTGTTTAGGGAAACAATGCGGACGCGCACTGGGACGCATTCCGCGCGCAGCAGCATTCCAGCGACTGATGGAGCGGCCCAGGGCGACCTGCGCCGCGCTTTCCATTGTGAAGTAATGCCATGCGTCGGCCAGAAGCTACTGTGTGTACGGGCTCATGCTGACGCTCTACACCACAAACAGCTGTTCTTATGATGGACAGCTCTCTCGTAAATATTCTTTATATGTGTTCGGTTGAATGGTTTATCAGGCACACTAGATGTTCCAGATCTTCCACAGACCTATAAAATACTGCTGGCCAGTTCTGGAGGGTTTTTATTAATGTTCCCAAATTTGTTCAAGGGTTCCAGAGTTTGGACTGGACAGGGTCAGAATGGGTTTCTTAGGTAGGTCCATTGTATCAAGAGTGAAAGTACCAGACAGTAGATCAAACCGTTTTCATGGTATTTCAGCACTTCACAAATGCCCTATAATCACTTGAGTAAAGACACTGTAACTCAAATTCAGTCCTCCAAATGTCCATTAGTAAGGCCTGTTCTGTGTTTGTTATGAATACAATTCATAGCTGAAAATGCAGATTCACACATGTAAGTTGAACCAAAAAGACAGGCAGCTGTGCACATATGAATGCATGTCTCTGGGTCAACAGGTTTTCTAAATTCTGTTGCCCCCCTAATGGGCTTTGAGGTTAATGTCAGTTTGCAGAGGGAGAGACTCCATCTCAAGCTCACTAGAAACCAGGTTAAATATGCATCACTTAGTTTCTCAGAAATGTGTAAAATGTCCACTTGCATGAAAGGATTTGCAGTGAAGGACACACATGGTTCCAGCTTATTAAAGTCACTGAATCTGTCCTCAGATTTTTGTCCAATCCTGTTCAAGAGTTCAAAGTACTGATGTAATGCTCTGTCAAAGACCTCAGAGGCAGAAGCATCGACTGCATGGATGGAAAGTGATGCAATTTCTTCCTCTGTAAATACGGCTGATTTTGGCTTTGAATGCTTTTACAGCACTGATCCTGTCACTGATTGTCTTACGTTTGCCCTGCAGTTCACAGTTCAGATGATTCAGTTTCCCAGTGATGTGAGTTAGGAAGGAAAGATCCAGTAGTCATCAGTTGTTACCAGCTTTTCAAATGGCACGTTCTTGTGCATTAAGTACTTCTTCACCGCATTATAAACATCAACACTCCTCGTTGTTGTCTTGAAGGGGAATTACTGTCAGAAATTCCTCTTTCACTGAAAACCATTCTGATGAAAACCATGAGCTGCTCCACAGACTCATCACACTGGATGGAGAAGCATCCGCAGGATCCAAGTCTTTCTCCAGCTGCTCCATTACGCTCGCTGACAGCCATGACTCGTCTCATTGTATTATCTGCGAGTTGAACATCGGAGAGTGCGGACATTATTTCATTTCCACTCTTGTGATCTTTAAACAGAGAGTTTGCTATCACAGTCATTGCTCCCTTGACATCTCAGAATTTTTTTTTGTGTTTCGTCCAAAAATTAGCAACTCAAAATGAAGCTTCGGTTGCAGCTTGTGACTTTTTTTTTTTGCTGCCTGCTAACTTTTTCTTTCCTCAGTAATGCACTCGGTGGATAAGGCCAGTAAAGGTCTCTTGGGTTGTGGTGAAATGTCTCTCCACACTGTGTCTCTTGGCCACCGCTCCACAGATGAGGCGTAGCTTGATCTTTGACATTTGTGAGGAGGAATTCTGTCTCCCACTCCTCCTTAAAGTCTCGTTTTAGCATGACCTGGTGCATTATCATCCATGATTAATCTTTTCTGTTGTTGTTGTTGTTATAGTTGAATTCACCTTATTCATGCCGTCAGACTGCCACCAACTCACAGAATAGCCTACAAGAAGCATAGCGTACCTCAACGTATGTTGATACACACAAACTTCTAAATATTTAAAGTCCCCTGTGGTGAAAATCCAGCTTTTAATGTTGTTTATATGTCTGTGGTGTTTTTAATAAGTCAAACCAAGTGCAAATTCATAAGTCGACACCATTGCTGAGTAAAAACTGCAGTGAACCAAAGACAGTCTCAAAAATGCGGTTTGAAACCAATCAGGGGTGTGTTTCCTGATCGCAAGCTCCATCATTATCAGCTTAGTTTAACGAGTCTGTTTCCAGAAAACATAGTTCAAGCGAACATTTGCAAACAGCATCGCAGAGTTGTGTGTTTGGAACGATAGATCTCGACCTGTGGTGTTAGAAGCAGTTTCTTGTTTGCATGACATGTGGACTCAATAAATCCTTATCTTGAGCAAAATAAGAAAGCTGACATTCAGTACAATCTATATCTTATATTTAGAATAAGTAAATGTAATTTACGTCTTTTAGTTTGTCAAGAGAAAAAGCACTGTTTTTGAAGAGTGCGCATGTGTGAACGAGCTCTAGTTCGTAAGAACAAGTCTATGATTGAATCTGGAAATAAAGCTAAATAATTGAGAAAAATTAGAAATAGTCCTCAGATGTCATATCTGTAATTTATACCAAAATATCAGATTCATTAACAGTAGTTATTACTCCACCACCTGCGTGACATCATTAACCAATGCGGTTGAACGACCACTAGCTAGTTGACTTATTATTATATTATTATTTATTTATATTTATTGATTTATTCAACGATGCATCTATGACAGTGAAGCAGCGAGCTACGGCATTGTACAGGAAACACACACCTGGTCAACGTGTGATCATCAACCAGTGGATCTCTGAGCTGGTGTGAGTGAGTGGAGGCGGGGCTCATTTGCATATTCATAGAACCGCGTGTACTAACTGAGGCAAGGGTGTCAAGGAAAAAACTTTTAAATATGTAATTTTGGTGATCAGAGATTAGTTTTAAGGGATACAGTTATTGACTACAGGTGGACTTTAAATTGAATGTTTGCAGAATTGATGGTATCACCACATTTTTTTTTTATTTCAGTACAGAATTGGTCCCAAAGTACCGGTACTTTTGACTATCTTACGAACAGGTATCAATATACAAGCCAGCACTTCTGTTGAAGCCAATCAGGCCAGATAATGTTTAAATGAAAAATACAATGTCCATTTTTACAGTATATAATGAGCCAGTATATAATGGTCTATCGTCTGCTCTAGTAGCTAACTTTGCTAAATGAAATGATTGGTATTTGAATGTCCAATAAACATTTTATTCCACATACCTCACAAACTTTGGCAAATATGCATTTAGATCTTGTGAAGTGTTCATTTGTATTCAGTATAAATACTTTTGTAGAGTCCAGCTGTTACTGGACAAACTTCACATCCTTAACCTCGAATGATGCTGCATTACATTCATGTCATAATCATGGTGTAATAATCATTTTGCTTTACCTGGTCTTTATTTGAGACCAGTGCACACACACTCACTGATCCTCTCCTTCTGTGGATGAGTCTGTACAGTATGAATCAGCAGAAGAGAAATGACTGAGACTACAGTGTGTTTAATCTTGGCCAGTGTCCTTTTTACTAAATAAATTTGGCATTATTTAATTCATGTAAAGAAGTGATTATTTTAACTAAGAAAAATGCTACTAAAATATTTATTCTTATAAAGAGAATATCAGTATAATACAATATATAATTTTCCCCTCATTCCACAATCAGAGACTTTTATTTTCACACATGTGGTTTGTTTTTCTTCTTCTATTCACAGTTCCTGAACGACTGTAGTGGACACAGACACTGCTTAATTATAGTGTAATTTTAGCTTTGTTTGTTGGGAAAAGCATAAAAAAGGCATATTATATATGCCAGAAACTCGTATTTTTTTTTTGTGGTGTCTTTGTCTTTTCCTCAGATCCGAGGCTCAAGTGTGTAACTCCAGCCAATCTCCTGCCAAGTTTTACTTTCTGGACTATAAAAGCGTTTAGTAGATCTCAGCTATTTTGAGGAAGGGTTGTAAAATGCACTTAAATAAATGAGCTGCTTTATTATGTAGTAATTCTAGCACTATATAAAATGTGTATGCGTAACCTGCTTTCGTTGACTCTGCGGGAGGAAAACACGAGCGGGACAGAAGGTAAATCCCACATGTCAGCAATAATTAGCATGACGCTCGCCTGAGAAAGAGATTTAGCCGGAATGACGGCCGCTTACTCCAAGCCTGTTAGAGAGAGAGAGCGGGACTATTTATTCTCTCTCTCTCTCTCTCTCTCTCTCTCTCTCTCTCTCTCTCTCTCTCTCTCTCTCTCTCTCTCTCTATCTCTCTTGCTCGCTCTCTCTCTCTCTCTCTCTCTCTCTATCTCTCTTGCTCTCTCTCTCTCTCTCTCTCTCTCTCTCTCTCTCTCTCTCTCTCTCTCTCTCTCTGAAATAAGCAGTGGAATAAGCTTTGATTTGCGCTGTGTCGTAGAAGGTCATTTCCTGTTGTGTTGTTGATTTCCCTCTTGAATTTCCTCTATTGTAATGCCAGAGTCTTCTCTGAGAAACGCTGGTATAAACACTGAAAACTACACACCCGTGTTTTTGACTGCTGTGTGATAAACACGTGTGTGTGTGTGTGTGTGTGTGTGTGTTGCAGGCGGTGACTGGCAGGAGTTTCTCTGACAGGGACTTCAGAGCTGGACTTGACAACGGCATCTTACTGTGCGAGTGAGTAACTCTCTCAAAACACACACACACACCCATTTAAAGGGGCAGTGTGCCCAAAAAGTTTAATTCTGTCATCATTTACTTACCTTTTCTGTTTTTTTGTGGAACAAACATTTTGCATATGTTTGTGAACGGTTTTTAATGCTCGTTTTTAAATGTGTCTTCTGGAGTTTGTCTTGTTCTGGCAGATGTGGTTTTCTTTAGCAGGGACACGTCTTTGATCCTCCGTCATCAGAGAGACACAGCACAGTAAACATGTCTGTCTTCAGCTCTGACAGCTTTAATCAGAACTAGTCTTGTATGTTCTGGACTTTAGACATGTTTAAGACTTGTTCTGGAGTTGTTCTACTGATTATTACAGTAGGTGTGGGATCTGATCCCTTCTCACTACCCTGAGGAATATTCACTCCCACTTTATATTCGGTGTCTTTAACTACTATGTTGTTGTATTGTGAAACACTAGTGCTGGTATTGAGTTGGATACGGGATTATTATAATTTCACTCAGAAATGAAAATTCAGTGAAGGACATTGAGGTCTAATGATGTTTGACCCCAACGCAGAAGAAATCAGTCATACGGGTCTGAAATGAGTAAATGATGACAGAAGTTTTGGTGAACTACTCCTTTAAGTAATAACTTTTGATATAATATATTAAAATGTATAGTGTTGTCCTAAACTCATTTACAAGCATTGAAATAGATGCAAATGTTAAAAATATAAGCTGTAAACCGAATGTGGGCCGCATCCGCATATAATCTACTCTTGGTATGTTTGAGTTCATATTGATCGACATTTTTTTTCTGGGCAAATCCAGTCACTGTTTGAGACGCTGTTGAGTCGCTGTTGAGATCTCTAGGAGTCACGTGTGTGAACACTGGCCCTTTTTCTCTGGGTAAAGCTGCAGGAGACGTCTCATTTCATATGTGTAGTCTTGTTTGAGTAGAGCAGAAGCTTTGAAGGCCAGTTTTCATCTGCGTTTGTTTCCATTAGACTAATTGTTAACAGCAGTGTTTGTGTTGGGAGTTTTAGCTCAACACTGCTTCTCATTAACAAATATGTACACACAGACAATCCCCTTTCCATAAACACACACGTTACCTCGTATTGTTCTTAATGCTGAAGATCTGCTTGCTCAGACAGGAAAGATCAGTCTGACTGACATGAAAATCAACCAATCACAGTTAGACACTTCAGGACAGGTGGATCTGAAACACAACTGGATCCAGCCTCCAAGCTCATGGTGTTTTCTTGCGCTGTCAAGAAGCTGATCTTCTGAGGAACTCTTGTGAGGGCAGTTTCCCATCACATTTGCATTGTCTCACACAGGAAAAACAAGTAATAAACATCTTAGCCTGTGAACAGCAGTGGAGAAAATGAGCTTCTCCAGCACAGAGACACACGGATAACATTCTGATATCATTTCTCGTAGAGCTTTGCATTTCCCCTCACCGTATCCAGCAGATCTTCATTTGATGGCATGTATGACACTAACAAGAGCTGGATATACAGATGTTTCCACACTAAAGCACACGCCATCATCTCTCATCCCCTCAGCGCCACAGTTGGACCGTTCTCTAGATTCAATCGCGTTGTCAAAACTATCCCTGTGCACTCGGATCTGTGGCAGCGGCTGTAAACGCTGTATTCTGCTGTCAGGCCAGTAGATGGCAATGTCACCTGTAAAGAAACACTACATGCCTATAGACTGAACACACGTGTATGACATCACAAATATTTCCACAAATAGTTGTTTTATGCACGGAGACGATAACGTCATCGCTTTCAAGAACTTGCACTCTGAAACACGTTTTCAAAAGTTTGCGTTTCCAAGCCCTCAGAATGCCGCTGTTGTGGAAATGAACGGCCAAAACGCATATAAAGTTTTCAGTTTTGAGTTGAAAACAGTGTCGTGTAAACGGCCCTTGTGCTTTTTTAGCAATGAAGAATTTTGAGGTCACACTATCCGAATCTGAACAAAAATAGATGTGTTTCCAGTCTTTTTCTTATATTTTGCTTATATTGATGGCTATTACACTTCAGCTCTGATCTGACTCTATGCTGCCTCTGTTATATTATAAAACAATGGAGGCTTCATAGAGAGGTGTGTGTGTGTGTGTGCTGAAGGTTAGTTCAGATGAAAAACGCTCCAGCCCAAATCCTCCTCAGGACATCAGCAAGTTGATGGATACTCTAGAGTCACTCACACGGTTTTAATTCTGACGAGCTGCTCTTCAGTTAGTGATGTTTTCAGGTCATGGCTACTATATAAGCATGATGTATGATCTTCAGCATTAATGTGTGTCCTCAGCGTGACTTCTGTGTGTCTGGCCCGTGAAAGCCCTCATGTCTGATTCCTTTCAGACGCTCCAGGTGTTTCCTCAAACATTTCTCCAGCGCGACACCAAAAGCATACAAACTTCCTGAATGTTTTACTACAGAAAGGCGTTTATTTTGCTCTCCTTCCTGAAACTTGACAGCCATGTTACTGCACATTTAATGGTCTATCAGATCATGTTGTGTGTGTGTGTGTGTGTGTGTGTGTGTGTGTAGTCTTTGGTCCTTCGGGATCTGTACACTGTTGAGTTTAGTGTGCTTGTCTTCAGTCAGAGCCCCTCAACTGCACATTAGCTTTTTCAGCCCATACTCAGTAAAATAAACTGTTTTAATCTAAACGAACAGTCTGATTATCTGTTGTGCACTTCACGTCTGTTGTTATTCTCATGCACTGGTTGAACAGCCAATCAGAATGATTTCTCTCAACGACTGGCTTTGCCGCCAATTCAACACACTCAATCGCCCAAAAACCACAGACGCTGGTCCAACTGGTGCCGACAGAAACTAGGCCAACAGACGGCTGACGGTCAGCATGCGTATCATGGCCTAACAAGAATAATATTTAAGGGTCACATTATGACTTTATGCCAGTGGTCTCCAGCATGGAGCCTGTGAGTTGTCCGCTAAGCACATTAATAGCTCCAACTTTCCATTAGAGATCCGCTGTAAATCAGGGCTCCAGACGGTGACTAAATGGTATCATTTTGTGACTTTTTTTTGTGCCGGTGGGACTAAAACTATGTACTGGTGCTACTACAAAATTACCCAACTCTCTTTGATTATGTGCTGTCATTTGTGTTGCGTATGAGAAACATCGGATAGCAAATGCTTCAAAAGCAGAACTAAACTCATTTGAAGTGCGCAGCGTGGAGCATTTATCCGTTTGGCCCAGTAAACAGCGAGCGAGTCCAGAGCAGTGCTGGCAAAGCCACCAGAAGGCAAGCCTGCAACCTTTAGCCAAAGAAGCTGACGGCTAATGCTAACGCTGGTACGCAGGGAAGGAGAGCAGAGGCCGTTTGTTTTGATGGATGTAGGCTTCACTACACGCTTTTGTGAAGAAACACCTTATCATTTAAAGTCCCCCTGTGGTGAAAATATTTCAGGAATGGTTGTTGAATGCTTGTAAGACTGAACCAGGGTATAAAGATGTTTTATTATTTCCCATATGATGGTGATTAAAAGTAAAGTAAAAGTAAAAGCACACCACCATGTTATATTCATAATTAATTGAATACTGTTGAGTGTATCAAACAAGTAGCCCTCTAGATTACTCTAGTATCCCTCGAGGACACCTTCGCTCACAAAAGGATAATCACATTTACACCTTTTTTTCTGCCTAAAAGAAATAAAAGAAATCACTCGCTAAAGAAATCTTACTCCAACACAAGAAAAGGAATTTGTTTGGAACTTTTAATTTCTCTTTGGAATGTTATCAGTATCTGAAGAGCGTCAGGTGTGAGGAAACCTGATCGTGTGTGTTGCTTGTTCATGCAGACAGATGTGGAAACCTCCATTGATCGTGACTCTCTCTCTCTCTCTCTCTCTCTCTCTCTCAGACTGCTGAGCTCGATCAGACCGGGTCTGGTGAAGAAGATAAACCGGCTGCCCACTCCTGTAGCTGCTCTGGTAAGGGTTTCTAGTTTCTGCCCTGTGTTCACCTCCCTCATCTAAACATCTGTGATTTGTTCCCAAACCCTTCTAAAAATGCAGAGTTTTGCACTGTTAATTAACAAAGAAACATTAGTGCTTTTGACACTTGATCTAGTTACCTCTAGGTAAAGACACACATTGCTCATAATTTACCTGGGGTAAACAATTAATCCTGGGTATTCATAAACTGGTGCTAACGTTCTTATTTATTATACATCTATAAAGCCTCTAGTGTTATGCACCTTGTATTATATATGAGCAATATCACAGGAGTAGCAGTGCGATATGGCTGTATATCAGCATGGCTGTGATTCGGCTGTCCACTTCAATGGCTGTGTGAAGTTGCTGGATATTGGCAGGACCTGGAACACGCTGAGGCTGGTCTCAGACGATCTTGGAGGTGAAGATGGTGGAGTTATATGTGGAGGTCCTGGGCTGGTGTGGTTACACGTGATCTGCGGTTGTGAGGCCGGTTGGATGTACTGCCAAATTCTCTGAAACGCCTTTGGAGGCGGCTTATGGTAGAGAAATGAACATTCAATTCACAGGCAACAGCTCTAGTGGACATTCCTGCAGTCAGCATGCCAATTGCACACTCCCTCAAAACTTGTGACATCTGTGGCATTGTGCTGTGTGATAAAACTGCCCATTTTACAGTGGCCTTTTACTGTGGCCAGCCTAAGGCACACCTGTGCAATAATCATGCTGTCTAATCAGCATCTTGATATGCCACACCTGTGAGGTGGATGGATTATCTCGGCAAAGGAGAAGTGCTCACTAACACAGATTTAGACAGATTTGTGAACAATATTTGAGAAAAAATGGGGGCAAAAACAAAAGTGTTGTGTTTATAATTTTATAGTTTATATATTTAGTATATATATTTTTTTAAATATGGTGGATTTGCTGGACCACCATGACAGTCGGCGCAGGTGGAGTGATACAGACGGTGAAACGGTTCCAGTTCTGATACTGGGAGAATATCGCAATGCTGGAAAAGACTCTCAGCCAATCAGATTCGAGAACCAGAAAGAACTGTTGTGTAAATAAATATATATTGCAGACTGCTATCAAGTTTTTACTGAAATGGACTTTTCAGACTATAAAGGTAAAAGTAAAAACTTACTTCTCTCCAACTGATGCATTTTCCATTTTTCCCCTCCAATGTTTTTCTGTGGCTGAGTGAAGTGTGTGAATATGAGGTGCTGGATTTGGTGTTGGTTGTAAATATCTGTAAATAGCTGTAACAGCACATCAGCGATGATAATGCGGGGTTAAGCACTGTGTGAAAAGCCTCTTATGATGTAAAACGAATAAGAAATATATACAATTCTGTTCTATTATTTGTGACACTGATCATGTGAAATTTTTTCCTGACACTGACACATAAGATGCTCTTATCGGAACATTTTCAAGTTAAATCTCATGGTAAATCTGCCTGGAAACATGTGAACAAAACTTAACTTCCTGGCAGACTGGTGAGAGTGTGTTCACTGACTTCAGCTGCTGTCAGATTAGAACTGCAGACTCAGGCAGTGCTTACATTACACATTTTACTTCTTGAAAGAAATCAATACTTTTATTCATCAAGGATGCATTAAATTGATCAAAAGTGACAGTAAAGACATTTATAATGTTACAAAAGATTCAAATAAATGCTGTTCTTTTCAACTTTCTATTCATCAAAGAATCCTGAAAAACATGGTTTCCACAGCAAGCAGCACGACTGTTTTCAACACTGATAATAATCATAAATGTTTCTTGAGCATCAAATCATCATCTTAGAGTGATTTCTGAAGGTTCATGTGACACTGAAGACTGGAGTAATGATGCTGAAAATTCAGCTTTAATCACAGGAATAAATTACACTTTACTATATATTCACATAGAAAACAGCTGATTTACATTGGAATAATATTTCAGAATTTTACTGTATTTTTGATCAAATAAATGTAGCCTTGGTGAGCAGAAGAGACAGAATCATTAAAAATCTTACCGACCCCAAACTTTTGATGGTATATGAATGCTTTGTGGAAATATTCTGTTGGTTTAATCTTTGGCTTTATGAAGTGGGCTGCTGATCATGAAACTCTTACGCTATGGTGGGTTAAATTCCTTTTTCCTTCTGAAATATTTTATTTTTATTGCTGAGAATATAAAAACAATAGTAAATCATTTTGCTGTTAGGATGCAGTTTCTCAGTGATGCCTCTCAGGCACAAATATCTGGCTGCACTGTGATTAATATGTAAATGTTTCTGAAAACATTTTGAAAAGTTTACATCGTTCACAGAATCCCTGGGAAAACCACTTGATGTTTATGTTTGAGATAATATAAGATACGTGTTCTCTGAATGATCAGATAATCCAGCGTCAGCGTTCACGTTTCCCTTCGACAGAGATCAACACATCTGCAGGGAATCTGATGAATCTTCTTGAGTTGCTTCATGGCACAGGTTTGGTAGCTTGGTGTTGCCAAAGCTTTAAGGTCATCGTGTGCTTTCAGAGTTCAGCTGCAAGCGGATATTAGTCAAAATGTTAAACTTTATATTGGGTTAAAATCACGCTGAGGTTTCAGGCTAATGAATGCACCTCTTGTTTTCTTTAAGGGTGTTTTTTCAGTTTCGCCCTCCACCTCTTTTTGTCCTCTGACATCAGTGCCGAGTCCCGTGCGCTTCTCTGAGTGAATGAAAACAAGTGTGCACTAGAGAGGGTGGCGACTCTGGCATAATAGAAAACTTAGAGTTGAGCACTTCACATTTGAAGAGAGTTTGAAGGAAGACATTGTAAAAATAACAGGTGTTAATCAGCCGGCGCTTAGAATGAGTGTTTTGAAGGAAGTGTGGTTTGGCTGGGCCGTCTTATCTTCGTCGTCCACCCCTCCTATGGCTTGTAACAGGCATGGGTAATTACACCCCAGCATTCCTCAAATCTCTCTCTCTATCGCTCTCTGCCTGGTTTCCCCCGTGTCTCGCTGTGATCCCAGAGCTACAATTACACCACAATATCTTATTGCACATTAAAGCCCTGGAATGCATCCTCTCGCCCGTTATATCAGACAAGATCTCTTGTGTTTTCATTACATTAACTCTGCTCCAAACTATAACCAGTCGCCTATCTGGATACCATCATATGCACACTGCAAAAGATGTTGCAAATGGTTGGCAGCAACATTATTACAATACATTTAAGTCACCACGAAATCAAAATGGACAATTCCTTTTTTTTTTTTTTTTTATGGAATCTTGCTGTGTTTATTCGAAATGATTTATCAGTGCACATCATGCTAACATACTTATTTTTCAGAAAAAAAATGCTTCAGCAAGTTATTCTACTTTAAAATGTGTGTTTTTTGTTTTGGTCTGTGACTCCACCCACTACAAATTCACCCAATAGTATTCCGACACCCCAGGTTGCCAGTTAGTGGAAAACACAGCATATTGCAGCCATGGAAGCCAGCAAACGAACTGGGTCAGAGATGGCAGATTGTACACGACCTAAAAAGCCTCGTCATCCATCTAAAAAGCTCTATGACTTAGGCATATTAAAACATGATAAGTCAACTGACAAACTTGCAGTGCAAGGCTTGCCGCTTTCCACAGTCAGTTGGGCTCTTTTCTGTTGTGTCCTCAATCTGGAAACCCGCGTGAGCGTCGAGTCTGAGGAGGAGGGCGGGAAAACAACTCTACTATTTTTTATTTGGACTGCAGTACCAATATCAATAGCTAGCTGTCAATATTACAGCTTTAAGAAAGGAAACGCTTTGCTCAGAAACATAACGGGTAATTCTTTGTTTGGAATTATTTTTGTTGGATCAAAAACACATGCAATACAGTATATGTCAAAGGTTACTCAATATTAATATCAGCACAGCTCCTTGTGTTATATTGTTTAAGGACCCCCTGTAGTCAATAATTGTATCCCTTAAAACTCATCATTGATCAGAAAATGACATACGTGAGCGTTTTTCCTTGAAAAAAAAGTATTCATAGCTTAAAATATCTTGAATGTAACTCGACACCCTTGCCTTATTTAGTATGCACGGTTCTATGAATATGCAAATGAGCCCCGCCTCCACTCACTCACTCAGCTCAGAGTCAAGTCAAGTCATCTTCATTTATATAGCGCTTTTAACAACGTAGATTGTTTCAAAGCAGCTTCACAGAGATAAGCGTATAATTTAAGGTAACAGAGATTGTTTTGGCTTTATAGCAGAGTTAAGTTATTTTCCATCTAAAGTTAGTTTTGATTGATTTGCTTCCTCGCAACGATAATTTGTTATTAAATTAGGGGCCGCTAAGACGACACCATTCCCTCTACACAGACTTTAAACGCGAACCTGTGAGAAACGCTGATGGCGTTCACATGCGCATTTAGAATGGGTTCTATAGTTATGTGCGTTTGAAAATATGTACGCAGGTTTGGAATTCCCTACAAGCCAAGCCTAAACAAAATACTTGTCTTTCCTTATAAATTTTGATAAAGAATTTTATTTTATTTTGTTGATTTGGGGTAGGACCGCGAAACGAAATTTTCCCGACAACGCCTTATCTGTATAGTGGTAGTGGGATCCTCCATAGGGAGAGACTAGTTGGCACTTCAGCACTGCGTTGTCATCGGTCCAGGCGAAGGTCCTTCGTCAGATCTGGATACGGCCTGGATCCGGCAGGCTGCAGGAAAAACTCGGGATAAACACAGACACTAAAATTAGCGTAGATGCCATTCTTCTCATGATGTAACGAGTACATCAGGATTTATGGGAAGTGTTCCTGGTTCCAGCTGACCTAATCTATGCAGCCTAACACTGAATTATAGAAGTCTATAATGTATTATGTGAAAGCTAGGTCAAAGAGATGTGTCTTTAATCTGGCTTTGAACTGACAGAGTGTGTCTGCTTCCCGGACAATGGTAGGAAGACTGTTCCAGAGTTTTGGTGCTAAATAGGAAAAGGATCTACCGCCAGCAGTCGATTTTGATATTCTAGGTATTATCAACTGGCCGGAATTTTGAGATCGTAATAGACGTGACGGACTATAATGCGTTAAGAGCTCGCTCAAGTACTGCAGAGCTAAACCATTCAGTGCTTTGTAAGTAATCAGCAATATTTTAAAATTGATGTTTTGTTTAATAGGGAGCCAGTGCAGTTTTGACAGAACTGGGCTAATATGGTCATACTTCCTGGTTCTGGTAAGAACTCGAGCTGCTGCGTTTTGAACCAGCTGTAGTTTGTTTATTAAGCGTGCAGGGCAACCACCCAGTAGAGCATTACAATAATCTAGCCTTGAGGTCATGAACGCATGAACTAATTGTTCCGCATTTGTCAATGAGAGCATATGGCGTAATTTAAATATATTTTTAAGATGGAAAAATGCAGTTTTACAGATACTAGACACGTGACTTTCAAATTAAAGATTGGTATCAAATCAAATCAGAGATCCACTGGTTGACGGTCACACGTTGATCTGATTGGTTACAAGGTAGTTTGTGACGTCAGAAACACCAGCGATTTCAAAGCGTGTTTTTGAGACTGTCTTTGGTTCACTGCAGTTTTAAGGAGGAAATGAAAAATACAATAAAACAGAGGCTGCGTCGGAAATCGAATACTTCCCTACTATATAGTATGCGAAAAATAGTACGCGAGCAGAGTAGTATGTCCGAAATCATAGAATTCGAAAAACAGTAGGCGAGAAGTACCCGGATGATCTACTACTGTACATCTGGCGAGATTCTGAAGTGCACATACGATGGACACTTTACTATCCCATGATGCCACGGGAGAGGAGTTGTCGTCGTTATATTTGAAAATGGCGGAAAACGGAGACGCGGCTGTTTTCAAGTGTAAGTACTTTACAACTCACTTTTTGTTTATTTGTGGTTAAATTGTATTCGTTTAACATCATATAAGTAAACGATTGACTTGTTAAAAGTTTTTAATAATGTAAATCGAGGGTACAAGTTTTGTGAATTAGCTGCAAAATGACAATTTTATCATTATTATTATTATTATTATTACCGAACAGAGCGAGCTAATGCCTGTCAGCTGTAAATTATATAATTGAATTTTCATTTTCATTTTGCACCAAACGTTGCACAAATGTATGGGGAAATTAAAATTTAAAATCAGAAATGCATTGCCATTTTACATATTGCATTGTCATTTTGCATATTACATTTCAAATTTAATATTGCTACACATAAACTTCCATACATCAGCTCATCGCTTCTCCGTATCGAACGTGTCCGAAAGAAACAGTTCTCGGTTCTGTACTGGTGGTCCGAGAACCGCTGTACCTGTACGTTCGGTAGGGCGTGCATGCTCAGTATCAACTGCTCGTGCTCATCACTTCTCTCAGCATAACATGTCTCAGTTCAGTGAACTGTTGGATTTACTGGAGTAACATATATGCCTACTCCGGGATATTGGTTTATTTTGAGTCGAAGGGACTGTCAGGACTCAGGCATGTCCGAAAGTGAGTAACTTTAGTAACTTGTTGTGGATCAGTGCTGACGCAAGACGCGAACTGTTTAAAACTATTCAGTCCCATTTAGTGTACTGGTTCGACCAGTTCACTTAAAAAAAAAACGGTTCAAAAGAACGATTCGTTCACAAACCGGACATCACTAGTACCTACTCACAAAGTATGCGATTTCGGACGCAGCCAGAATCTCTTGATCAGTAACAATAACAGATAAATACAAGTTTTGTATAACTTTGCAACAAACACTGGATCAAGAAAAAAAGAAAAACCAGTGAAAGCAAATATAGCATTGACAATGATAATGTAAAATTAATTTACCTGTGAATAATATATTGGACACCGAAAGATATCAATTCAAATCTAATTAAAAATAAAATATTTTACCCAATGTAATATTTCAGCCCAATATTTGTTTATTCTTATTAGAGTATTGTTAACTTAGCAACAAATGCTGTCGGATCAATTGTGAGTAAGGTCTTAAGAGCAATCCTGTTTTCCCATTTATTTTAATATGTGTTTGGCCTCCTTCCCTTATAACGTCTCTGGCAAGCGCATCTTACTTACTAGGGTGATTTTGTTGTCAGATAATAAATTAAATGGATTACAAAGCATTCTGGGAAGATATTACTGTGGTTGCCTTTAATCCATTTATTGAAAAGATTTTAGCTTTAAGGGAAATTACGCAACTTTGCAGATGTGTCTGTTATACGGCCCAGGAGATTCTGACACAACATGAAGCATTTCAAAACATAATGCCACAGCATGAATTATTGCAATCATTGCATTTTCAGACAGACTCAAGTCTGTCATCTTCTGAAATGATGAATTGGTTCCTGGTCTTTTTGGCACTTGAAGTGCAAAGCAATCGTCAAGTGCAAATTGCACAAACATACTTTAATCTGTTATCTCCTGCATCAAAATAAAACAGGTTAACTCCCCCTTCCTTTTCCTGTGTTGTTTTTGGATTAATGAGTCTTACTCCAGACACACTGTTTCATAGTCTACAGTTAGGCGTTCTCCAATTCGTCGTGGCTTGTTGTTCATTTTGCATAAACTCCTGTAATACAGCAGTGTTTTAGTTCCTGAAGCGCATACCTGGAATGTTTTCGAGATTTTGTCAGAGTTTTCATAAGGAACTTGAATAGATGGATGTTCTCAGCTCTTATCAAAATAGCCAGGAGTTATCAATCATAATTAAAATGAACTGGGTAAATAATCTCAGTACATAGCTTCAAGAGATTTTCAAAGGTTCTGCCAAACGTTTCAATTCTTTTAATGGTAAGATCAAACTGAACACATCCATAAATCATGCATATGTTTATAGCAACCATATTATTTGCAGACGTTCTGTTGGAAACATCTGAAAGTTTGCACTTAAAGTCATATTTTAAAACTATAAGAAATGTGTTTTCTATTGCGTCGAGTGTCAGCTGTCTGCTTCTTACTTTCCCTGTTTCTCCAGTGATATGTCTCCTCACCAGTTCCTTTTTCTGCAGGTGTCAGCGCATTGTTTGCATGTTATTCCTGGCGGGGAGGCTGTATTGATGGAGGGGAAGGAGAATAGGGAGGAAGTGCGTGTTGTTGCACATGTTGAAATGCTGGAGACTTTCAGCTTTGACACTGTTACATGTGTTCAATCATATTTCTGCCCTTCTGAAGGATCTGTGACGTTCCAAACTAAAGCAGACGGATATCTCTATTCCCAATGTGAAGCAGAATGGATGAGTGAAAACACATTTCTTGTAGTGTGCTTGGCGCATCTCCATCTGGCTTCACCGTGGTCTGGGTTCAGCACATGCCAGCTGTGTGTAACAGCAATGCCAGAGGAGTAACTGTCTGCCATTGAACCACTGCAATAGTTGAACGTTGTTCTTCAATATTGTCAGTTATTCAATGTTTCGATGTCTATTCAAATACATCAGTGATGTTAGTAGTGGGCAGCAAATAGCAATTCTCCTAGTTTCTCATAAACAGAGCTGTGCAGTACAGCACCATAAATCACATGTACTGTAAGTTAGCCGGATAATAATTACAGAACTAATGCCCGAGAAACTCCTGACACATAGGACCACATTCACTTATTTTGGTTGTACTCCTACAACAAACTATCTTCATATGTCGGAGAAATTAACTGTCTAATCAAGACTTACGCACAGACATTGTTTGAATCACATTGGTTTAACAATATAGAACTGTGGTTAATGATGGTGATGGAGGAATAACTAATTAATCAGTGAGATCAAATTAATGTCAGATTAGTGCTGTAAATCATGTGAGGACTTCTTTACTATTTAACAACGTTATATTGGGTCATATAAGGAAACACACCTCATGATGCTACTATCCTCAGATCACTGGCCATATAAGATTGAACTTGTTTATATAATTTAAATTGAAATGATTTGTACAGTCAATTTATTTATAATTACAAATTGAAGGTAGCAACTGAACTTGTGTTTTTAAATTGGCTGCTGCACATCCGGGATCAGGGTGAACAGGTTTTTATCATTCCAGCGGGAAACAAAGTGGTGTATTTGTCTAGAAACTGGCTCCAATGAGCACTTCCAGGGAAGGATTAGTCTCTGGATTTGTTTATGAGTTGGAAAGGCTTTTCTTGGCTTGCTGATTGTCAAAGATCTGGCTCTGAAAGACAAATGTGATTCCTAGATCCCTGAAGATGACAGTGAGCAGCGGCTGTTAGTAGTGCAGGGATCTGTGTTCATTCATGAGCTCCACCTGGATGATGCAACGACAGCTATATTACGCCAGAACGCCCACCACACACCAGCTTACTGGTGGAGAGCAGACAGAGTGATGAAGCCAATCAGTATGTGTATATATATATATGGGGATGATTCAGAGGCCACTGGGCAAATTTGACCAGAATGCCGGAGTTACACCCCTACTCTTTTTCCAAAGGACATCCTGGAATTTTTAATGACCACGGAGAGTCAGGACCTCGGTTTAACGTGTCATCCAAAGGACGGTGCTCTTTTACAGTATAGTGTCCCCTTCACAATAGTGGGGCATTAGGACCCACACAGACCGCAGGGTGAGCGCACCCTACTGGTCTCACTAACACCTCCTCCAGCAGAAAACTAGTTTTCCCTGGAGTCTCCCATCCAGGCACTGACGAGGCTCAGCCCTGCTGAGCTTCAGTGGGAGACCAGTCATGGGCTACAGGGTGATATGGCTGCTGGCTTGTGATCAGCTATTCTGTGCAGTGAGCTTCTGTACAGCAGGGTGCAGTATTCTACAGTTTTCCTAAGTGTTTTATTAAAAGACTGTTGTTATCATATTCCCGTCGACGTGTGATTAATTCGCCACGGCTACCCACTACACCCATTACAGAAGAACGGACACTCATATTGAGTATATTTAAATATCAAAATGGACTTACCAGGGGTGAATCTCCTCCCCGAAATGAGGAATTTGATGGAGTATTTGGGATGTGAGGACTTCCCCTTACAGCCCGCGACCCAGAGCCCAACCAGCCATCAAGAGCCAGAGAACCTGACTGAGCCAGCCATCGCCCTGAAGCCTGAGCCTCAAAACACGTCTGTGCCGGCAACTTCGCCCGTCCTCGAGGGAGTTATCATGGTGTGCGAGGGATTGGATAGGAGCCCTACCCACACTCCTGCCCCAGAGAGTGAGTTGCGGTTGGACTGTGGACAGTTTTGTGTGTGTGTGTGTGTGTGTGTGTGTGTTTGAAGAGGATGTCCCCGTGCCCCACTGGTTCCACCAGCAGTAGTTCTCCTGTGCTTCCAGTATGCCCTCCCAGCCTCTCCTGCCTCCTCTTCAGACCTCAGCCTGTCCCTCTGATCAGTTCAGCCCCTCGGCCTCTCCACTAACTCCTCTATGTGGTGTGGATTCACCTCGGGCCGGCCGTTTACCAGCACCATCTGAATGTACAGATGTCTCTCCCTCTCTACGGCTCCGTCTAGCTGCCGCCGGTTCCTCCGCCTCAGGCTTGACACACCCTGGCTCCACCTCGAGGTCCCTCTGGGGCCTGCGATCTCCCTCTTTACCTTTTGCTCTTCATCTGTGCATTAGGCTCCTCCACCATCGGCTCCATCGGCGTGCATCGTCCTCATGGCATCAAGTCCTCCTCAATGGCTCCTCCTGCCGTAGGATGTCATCCAGGCTGAGCTCTGGGCCTCCGTCGGCCTCCTTCCGGTTTCCTCCCGCCTGAGTCACTGAGGCTGTTTCTGCTAGTATCTCCATCATTGGAGTTTCTGTCTGTTCCTTTGTCCGTTCTCGTTTATAAAAGTGGCTGTGTATTCTGATTCTTCTGAGTTTTCCTAAGTGTTATATTAAAAGACTGTTGTTATCGTACTCCCGACGTTGTGTGCTTCATTCACCACAGCTACTCATTACATAGTATTTGTATGTCCATTTTTTGTTTTAATGACAATGTGATATGAACAAAACCTGATGATCACGTTCTCCAAGCATGATTTGAGAATGATCCGTCTGTACAAAGTCACATGATCAATGGCACAAATATACTTATTTCATCAGTGACCTAGAAATAGTCCAGAATCTGAAATATTTCTTTGTTTCCAGGTTTAAATGAAAATCCCATATTTTCAAGGTGGTTTCAGACTTTTGGACCCAGTGAATATATTGCAAGACTTAAAATCTCAGCAGGCACTAAATAATTAAATCTTTTGGTTCAGCTGACAAAACCTTGGCTCAGCCTGGGGAGCGCTACTGCAAACTTCTGCAACATACTGTGACAACATTGAATTGTTGCTCTTATATTTGTCTATATGTGCATGTTATTATTGTGTATAAAGGAGCCGGATTTAGTTCTAGGAGCAGGGCTCTCTCTCTCTCTCTCTCTCTCTCTCTCTCTCTCTCTCTCTCTCTCTCTCTCTCTCTCTCTCTCTCTCTCTCTCTCTCTCTCTCGCTTACACACATGGGCGTGAGATAAAAGGTTGTGTCCCTGCAAAACAACAGAGTGACAACAATCACTAGGGGCAGGAAACTGTGCCACCCTTCCAGGTCCGCTTGAGAGAGAGAGAGAGAGAGAGAGAGACTGAAGGGAGGGGTCCAGGGCCTTTCACTGGAGCTGGGAACCAGAGGAGAGAGGAACAGAGCGGATAACACAGCTCAGGTTGCATACTTCAACAAAAGACCCAGAGTCACCTGAAAGAGAGAGAGACATTCCTGCACCTGAGGTAGAGCGTGCGATCAACGGTATTAGCTTGCTGAGAGGGAGAGAGAGAGAGGGAGAGAGCAGGAGAGAGAGAGAGAGAGAGGGAGTGAGCAAGAGAGAGAGAGGGAGAGAGAGAGAGGCACAGGCAGTGAGAGTCCAAAACCACTGGCGTCGGTTTGCCTCCCCTCTTGCTCTTTAACGGTGTGTGTGTGCATTTAGTCCTGTCGATGCAATCATGCAGGATCCGCTCACGTGTGTGTGTGTGTGTGTGTGTGTGTGTGTGTTTAGGATAATGTGGCGCTCTTCCTGAAGGGTTGTGAGGAGTTGGGTTTGAAGGGATCGCAGCTGTTCGATCCTGAAGATCTACAGGACACCTCCACACGCACCAACAAGTAAGATCAACCACTCGTTACACTCTCTCTCTCTCTGTGTGTGTGTGTGTGTGTGTGTGTGTGTGTACGCCTGTGTGCTTGTTTACTTAGAAACACTGGATTTTGCTAAGACGTTGCTATAATTTCTTATGTCGCAATATGTTATTTGAACAGTGGAGCTCTATAAAAATCCCCAAATATTTTGGTTTCTAGTGCAGAACAAACTCATTAAAACTGATTGAAGTATTTTTAAGATTTTCTCACAAAATCTGATCATTTTACTGTATAGATTTACTCAGATAATATATGGCGTCTTCTGTGAGTATTTTAACCACTGCTTATATATTTTCATAGATGTTTATTGGAAAGAGATCTAATAAATAAGATATTTTAAACTCTCATTTGTGTATTGTAGAATTGTCATACAAACATTTGACCCTTTCTCTGACCCTTAGTTCAGAGGGGATAGTTCACATTAATACATGATGCTTTTCAGTCCGCAATGGTCAAAACTATAAACCAAATAATAGAAAGAAAGACAGATGTTGATCAAAATCAACACGGTACCAAAGTTACAACCTTCAGCAATGACTCTGCATGTAATAATTAATGAAGAAAGTATAGTTCTGAAGTAACAGATTTTAGAGTAACAGACATTATTGTTTCTAGTGAAATAGATGTAAACAGTAAAATGAAGAGCAGCCTGTGGTAAATATTATAGTGGTTGAACAAAATATGTTGCCATGGCCAAGTTTCTCTGTTTGGCCAACAAGTGTGAGTAGCAGGAGCTCCCGTTCTCCATCTTCATGACTTTACTGTGTTTGTGTAGTTGTGTCTAATACATGATGAGACAGAACTCTGATGGACACAGACTCACAAGTGCACTGTTGGTTACAGCGTTTACTTCTTTAAATTTTAGTCAGTTCAACTATTACTTTTTTATTATTTGTTTAGATTCTATAAGTGGATTAAAGAAGTTGCTATCTGAAGTATAGCAAACAAAGAAACTATTTCAGTTTCAGTTTCAATTATATATATTTTATATTTTTTTAAAGTAATTTATTATTCAATTATTTATTTTCAATTTAGTAAATGTAATATTGCCAGCGCATGATCACAAAGGATAACAAAATGAGTGTTTAATAGGAAACTCTACTAGGAACATGTAGAAGCTCAGGAAATAACTTAACAATCAACACCGGACAATGAAAGAAAGGAGACAGAGCTTAAATACAGGAGAGGAATCAACTGAACACACACAGGTGCGCACAACTGATTATCAACCGAGGACACTAACCTGGGAACACAGGCAGACCAGCACAGAAAACTGAAACTGAACCAAAACAGAACATATATGTTACAAAAATATAAGAAATCTACATTTAATCACAGCCTGTGTTGTTTATGAAAGCTTGTCTTAGCCATGAAATAATGAAAAAAGTAATTTCGACTTTGCATCCCACAATTCAGACTTTTTTTCCTCTCGGCTTTCCGAGTTTAGGTATAAACTTAGAATTGTGAGATATAAACTCATTGGTCCTGCTCTCTAAGATATCAGCACATCTATATCAGTCGACCGCTGTAAAACTAGATTTATATATGACAGTCAGTGCTTGGCCGGTTCTTGGACGAAGAGTTAACGTAGAGTTTCCACGACTGCTTTAACAGGCTTACACACTTCAGGGTTTGTTGTGTTGTTTTTCTCATGGCTACACCGAGCAGATATTGAACAGAGGTGTGTTTGTCCAGCGTGTCTCAGATGTCCTGCTCACAGTTTCTGCTCAGCGAGGGATAATCCGTCAGGCATGAGGAGACGACACTGAAACTACTGTAAATCACTGAGAGCGGCCGGCTTACAGGACCGGTTCTGTCAAACTCAATGGACAAGAGAGATCCAGTTACATTCCTCCTCTCTCTCTTAGTGTGTGTGTGAGTGTGTGTGTGTGAGAGAGAGAGAGAGAGAGAGAGAGAGAGAGAGAGAGAGAGTGTGTGTGTGTGTGTGTGTGTGTGTGTGTGTGTGTGTGTGTGTGTGAGAGAGAGAGAGAGAGAGTGTGTGTGTGTGTTTGCATGGGTCACAGTGCTGTAGTCCTGAATTACACAAGTGTGTGAGTTGTGGTCAGATTGTTGTTGTTTAGTCTGAAGGTTCAGACAGAGGTTTGATTGCATTATAACACTGTTGGCCAACACTTTCCAACACACTGTTTAAACAGAGCGATGCACAATATATAAATCACCATATCAGATTTTTTTTTCTTCCAAGCTTTTAACAGTAAAATAATACATTTATCTTTTTTTCTACCTTTTTGACAAGCATGTTTACAGTTGCCTGGTCTCTGCAAATGATGCGCCTTCTGCGCCAGAGAAACGAGGGCGCCGCCATCTTTAGAATATTGTCTTTTAACTTCCGGTTTGTGGTCGCTCTGTATATTTCTATGGCATTGCTGTCCAGGAGTAATTAGCTTTTGAAGTGGATTTACTTAATGTAAAGTTAATGAAAGTTATCATGAGGACTGTAATGTTTAAAGCGATGACTAAACAAATGTCAGTCGACCGGGAAGATTTTAAAACATTCATAAATACGCAAATATCACTGTGAAAATACAGACCGGAAGACAAAAGACAACGAGCGCAGCGCTGAAAAGGGGCGGAGCTACATAAGGTCTATATACATATGAAGACTTCAGATGCAAAAGCCTCTAAGTCCGTCTAAAGTTTTTCTTTAATATTAACATTATCAGGCTCCTATGTTTCTACCTAAGGACCGGCATTATGAACGGGCTGAGGGGTTTAGTGAGTCTGAAGTGAGAGTATTGATGAGCGAGAGCATTTACTCAATATTAGCTCATTTTTGACAGGTGTCTTTTACAGGCTTTTGCATCGGAGGTATTCATAAATGATAGATATTTATCACACACCTGCACTGCAGCTCTCTCTCTCTCTCTCTCTCTCTCTCTCCGTCATCACTCTTTCCACTGGATCAGAGATGAGTCTGTGAGATGATTGCAGAACTGAAGTATGTAGAGTGAAGGCTTTCTGACAGATGAAGAGAGAGATGGACAGAAGGTGCTGTCGGAAGAATGATCTAATACGTGTTGGAATTACAGGGGGAACGCTTAGAAAAACAGACGCTCTCTGATTCCTCTGACATGAAGGAAAGCAGAAACCTCTCCTGCTTTATCTAGCCATCTCTCTCTCTCTATCCATCAACATAACCTGAAACTATAATGTTTATCTAACTTAATAAAAACATTTGTATTCTGCCTTTCAGCTGATAAAAAATACTTTATTCTTTAGTGCCTTCAAGAAAACACCATCAATATCACAATGTAACAGAACATCTCTTTATTTTACATGTCATTTAAACTCAACATCACTGAGCCCAGAGGCATCATGCAGATCACTATTATAACTATAAGTCCAACTAAAATCCAACAAAATAAATAATGAACAAATAAAATATAAAACATCATGAAATTAGTTCTTTGACAGTCTTATATATTAAAAATATATTAAACCAAAAACTTTCATATTTTTAGAAAGGATGTGGATTAAAACAACCACAAGTTGATCAATTCTGTTATATTAAAATGTTAATGTACCGAATTATCCATTTGTTTTCTGACAGGAACAGATATAATGAATCACCGCTCCACATTTTGATTGACAGCCGTCACAGCCTATAGTGACCGTGTTTACTCCTTTCCTTTCAACCATTGGATAGGGTTTAGAAACGGCTGTTGTGTTTGTATTTCTGACGAAGCGCTGGTAAATATAGCTGAAAAACTACGCCTCAAAAAGAATAAATAAAGCATGCAAAAGACCACATGCACGTTTTCATAATATGATCATTAAAAGCCAACAGACTGATGAAAATGCGGGACTTTTTCTCAATATGCGATGTGTGGGACAAGGCAAAGCGGGACGGGTCAGGGAGGATTTCCTGTCATGAGTGTATGATGTTAGATCATGAGCTGTATTTCTGTCTCAGCCGTTCTATTGTTTTCATTAGTTGATTGATTCACTGAACACATGTTCTCTTTCTCTTTCTCTTTCTCTTTCTCTTTCTCTTTCTCTTTCTCTTTCTCTTTCTCTTTCTCTTTCTCTTTCTCTTTCTCTTTCTCTTTCTCTTTCTCTCAGAGATCCAGACAACCACAAGAAGTTAAAACATGTAAGTCAAATCTGCAGTGAGATCAGTTTTAAAGAAATGATTGCTTACTACTTTTACAGCAAGGATGAATTAAATTGATCAAAAGTGACAGTAAAGACATTTATAATGTTACAAAAGATTCTATTTCAAATAAATGCTGTTTTCTTTTTCTATTCATCAAAGAATCCTGAAAAATAAAATGGATCACAGTTTCCACAGAAATCTGAAGCAGCACAACTGTTATAAACACTGATAATGATCATAAATGTTTCTTGAGCATCAGATCATCATATTAGAGTGATTTGTGAAGGATCATGTGACACTGAAGACTGGAGTAATGATGCTGAACATTCAGCTTTGAGCACAGGAATAAATTACACTTTATTATACTGTATATTCACCTTTAAAACAGAATGATATTTCACTGTTTTTACTGTATTTTTACCATTTGCTGAACTAGTCCTAGTGTACAGAATATATTACTGTGTAAAATATAATACTTCGAATTCACAAATTGTTGCATACTAACAGTGTGGTGATTTCTATTAATTTGCATGTCAGATATGGCTCTTTATTAATTGTGATCTTTCATGAAATCAGTAATGTAGTCGTTCATTACTGCAGACAGTGTGTGAGGGTGTGTGTGTGTGTGTCGTCCAGGTTCTGAACACTCTCTACTGGCTGGGTCGAGCGGCCAACACCAGCGCCTCGTACAGCGGGCCCACGCTGGCCCTGCAGGAGTTTGAGGGACTGCGCTCGCTGATGACAACGGTACGCACACACACACACACACACACACACACACACACACACACACACACACACACACACACACACACAGAGCAGGAGTTTGAGGGACTGCGCTCGCTGATGACAATGGTACGCACGCACGCACGCACACACACACACGCGCACACACACACACACAGAGCAGGAGTTTGAGGGACTGCGCTCGCTGATGACAACGGTACACACACACACGCACACACACACACGCACACTCACACACGCACACTCACACACACACACACACACACACACACACACAGAGCAGGAGTTTGAGGGACTGCGCTCGCTGATGACAACGGTTCACACACACACACATGCGCGCACACACACACACACAGAGCAGGAGTTTTCTGGAACTGCGCTCGCTGATGACAACGGTACACGCACGCACACACACACACACACGCACACACACACACACACACACACACACACACACACACAGAGCAGGAGTTTGAGGGACTGCGCTCGCTGATGACAACGGTACACGCACACACACACACACACACACACACACACACACACACACACACACACACACACACACATTTTTGCATCCAAAACATTATATTTGTGGCATTGTGTGTAGTTTTGTAGTGGGATGAGCAACAGTAAGGGTACAGTTACCTGTAAATATATGTAATTATTACTGAAAAAAAGCATAAATGTGTTTCACACTTATACTTGCATTCTGAAATGCATTTGACCGTTTATTATATTATTGTCTATTGCTTTTGCCATTTACAGCTTAAAAAAGCTCTTCTAGCTTTTCTCTAAGCTCTTCTCTGTGGAAGAGCTTAGAGAAAAACTGTGTAACATTACTGAAAAATACATGTTTAAAATATATGTACAAAATAGATAAAATAAAATAAAAAAGTAAATAAATGAATAAAATAAAAATAGTTTTAAAAGAATTATAAGTTAAATAACAACAAAAAAAAATAGATGAAAATAAATGATAAAAATTAGATTGAAAAAATATTTGTAAAATTTGTACAAATAAATAGGAGCAATATGGGGTTTTGCCAGGGTCCATATTGTCCCGACCACTTTTTGACACATCTCAGGCACGGGTGTTCCTAATACTAATGAATTAAACAATCTCTGGTTAAGTAGAGCATTCGTTTCGTTGGTCTGTTAAATAAGAGGCGATCTAGCGCTGAAATGTGTTGTTTCTGAAATCAAGCCGAGCGCTCGTCTCTGCCATCAGTGATACGACACAGTCTTCACTCGCCCAACCGGTGCGGAGACTCTCTGTTCGTCCCGCTGGAATCACAGAACACACACAAACCCTGCCTGATACACAACCACTGAAGAACGAGTCCCTGCCTGATACACAACCGCTGATGAACGAGTCCCTGCCTGATACACAACCACTGATGAACGAGTCCCTGCCTGATACACAACCACTGATGAACGAGTCCCTGCCTGATACACAACCACTGAAGAACGAGTCCCTGCCTGATACACAACCACTTAAGAACGAGTCCCTGCCTGAAACACAACCACTGAAGAACGAGTCCCTGCCTGATACACAACCACTGAAGAACGAGTCCCTGCCTAATACACAACCACTGAAGAACGAGTCCCTTCCTGATACACAACCACTGAAGAACGAGTCCCTGCCTGATACACAACCACTGAAGAACGAGTCCCTGCCTGATACACAACCACTGATGAACGAGTCCCTGCCTGATACACAACCACTGAAGAACGAGTCCCTGCCTGATACACAACCACTTAAGAACGAGTCCCTGCCTGAAACACAACCACTGAAGAACGAGTCCCTGCCTGATACACAACCACTGAAGAACGAGTCCCTGCCTAATACACAACCACTGAAGAACGAGTCCCTTCCTGATACACAACCACTGAAGAACGAGTCCCTGCCTGATACACAACCACTGAAGAACGAGTCCCTGCCTGATACACAACCACTGATGAACGAGTCCCTGCCTGATACACAACCACTGAAGAACGAGTCCCTGCCTGATACACAACCACTTAAGAACGAGTCCCTGCCTGAAACACAACCACTGAAGAACGAGTCCCTGCCTGATACACAACCACTGAAGAACGAGTCCCTGCCTAATACACAACCACTGAAGAACGAGTCCCTTCCTGATACACAACCACTGAAGAACGAGTCCCTGCCTGATACACAACCGCTGAAGAACGAGTCCCTGCCTGATACACAACCACTGATGAACGAGTCCCTGCCTGATACACAACCGCTGATGAACGAGTCCCTGCCTGATACACAACCGCTGATGAACGAGTCCCTGCCTGATACACAACCACTGAAGAACGAGTCCCTGCCTGATACACAACCACTGAAGAACGAGTCCCTTCCTGATACACAACCACTGATGAACGAGTCCCTGCCTGATACACAACCGCTGATGAACGAGTCCCTGCCTGATACACAACCACTGATGAACGAGTCCCTGCCTGATACACAACCGCTGAAGAACGAGTCCCTGCCTGATACACAACCACTGATGAACGAGTCCCTGCCTGATACACAACCGCTGATGAACGAGTCCCTGCCTGATACACAACCACTGAAGAACGAGTCCCTGCCTGATACACAACCACTGAAGAACGAGTCCCTTCCTGATACACAACCACTGAAGAACGAGTCCCTGCCTGATACACAACCGCTGAAGAACGAGTCCCTGCCTGATACACAACCACTGATGAACGAGTCCCTGCCTGATACACAACCACTGATGAACGAGTCCCTGCCTGATACACAACCACTGAAGAACGAGTCCCTGCCTGATACACAACCACTGATGAACGAGTCCCTGCCTGAAACACAACCGCTGAAGAACGAGTCCCTGCCTGATACACAACCACTGAAGAACGAGTCCCTGCCTGAAACACAACCACTGATGAACGAGTCCCTGCCTGATACACAACCGCTGATGAACGAGTCCCTGCCTGATACACAACCACTGATGAACGAGTCCCTGCCTGATACACAACCGCTGATGAACGAGTCCCTGCCTGATACACAACCACTGATGAACGAGTCCCTGCCTGATACACAACCGCTGATGAACGAGTCCCTGCCTGATACACAACCGCTGATGAACGAGTCCCTGCCTGATACACAACCACTGATGAACGAGTCCCTGCCTGATACACAACCGCTGATGAACGAGTCCCTGCCTGAAACACAACCGCTGAAGAACGAGTCCCTGCCTGATACACAACCACTGAAGAACGAGTCCCTGCCTGAAACACAACCACTGATGAACGAGTCCCTGCCTGATACACAACCACTGATGAACGAGTCCCTGCCTGATACACAACCACTGAAGAACGAGTCCCTGCCTGATACACAACCACTGAAGAACGAGTCCCTGCCTGATACACAACAACTGAAGAACGAGTCCCTGCCTGATACACAACCACTGAAGAACGAGTCCCTGCCTGATACACAACCACTGATGAACGAGTCCCTGCCTGATACACAACCGCTGAAGAACGAGTCCCTGCCTGAAACACAACCACTGAAGAACGAGTCCCTGCCTGATACACAACCACTGATGAACGAGTCCCTGCCTGATACACAACCGCTGAAGAACGAGTCCCTGCCTGATACACAACCCCTGATGAATGAGTCCCTGCCTGAAACACAACCGCTGAAGAACGAGTCCCTGCCTGATACACAACCACTGAAGAACGAGTCCCTGCCTGATACACAACCGCTGATGAACGAGTCCCTGCCTGATACACAACCGCTGATGAACGAGTCCCTGCCTGATACACAACCGCTGAAGAACGAGTCCCTGCCTGATACACAACCGCTGAAGAACAAGTCCCTGCCTGATACACAACCACTGATGAACGAGTCCCTGCCTGATACACAACCGCTGAAGAACGAGTCCCTGCCTAATACACAACCACTGAAGAACGAGTCCCTGCCTGAAACACAACCACTGAAGAACGAGTCCCTGCCTGATACACAACCACTGATGAACGAGTCCCTGCCTGATACACAACCACTGAAGAACGAGTCCCTGCCTGATACACAACCACTGAAGAACGAGTCCCTGCCTGATACACAACCGCTGAAGAACGAGTCCCTGCCTGATACACAACCACTGATGAACGAGTCCCTGCCTGATACACAACCACTGAAGAACGAGTCCCTGCCTGATACACAACCACTGATGAACGAGTCCCTGCCTGATACACAACCACTGAAGAACGAGTCCCTGCCTGATACACAACCACTGATGAACGAGTCCCTGCCTGATACACAACCGCTGAAGAACGAGTCCCTGCCTGATACACAACCACTGATGAACGAGTCCCTGCCTGATACACAACCACTGAAGAACGAGTCCCTGCCTGATACACAACCACTGAAGAACGAGTCCCTGCCTGATACACAACCACTGATGAACGAGTCCCTGCCTGATACACAACCACTGATGAACGAGTCCCTGCCTGATACACAACCACTGATGAACGAGTCCCTGCCTGATACACAACCACTGAAGAACGAGTCCCTGCCTGATACACAACCACTGAAGAACGAGTCCCTGCCTGATACACAACCACTGAAGAACGAGTCCCTGCCTGATACACAACCGCTGAAGAACGAGTCCCTGCCTGATACACAACCACTGAAGAACGAGTCCCTGCCTGATACACAACCGCTGATGAACGAGTCCCTGCCTGATACACAACCACTGAAGAACGAGTCCCTGCCTGATACACAACCACTGATGAACGAGTCCCTGCCTGAAACACAACCACTGAAGAACGAGTCCCTGCCTGAAACACAACCACTGATGAACGAGTCCCTGCCTGAAACACAACCACTGATGAACGAGTCCCTGCCTGATACACAACCGCTGATGAACGAGTCCCTGCCTGATACACAACCACTGATGAACGAGTCCCTGCCTGATACACAACCACTGATGAACGAGTCCCTGCCTGATACACAACCACTGAAGAACGAGTCCCTGCCTGATACACAACCACTGATGAACGAGTCCCTGCCTGATACACAACCACTGATGAACGAGTCCCTGCCTGATACACAACCACTGAAGAACGAGTCCCTGCCTGATACACAACCACTGATGAACGAGTCCCTGCCTGAAACACAACCGCTGAAGAACGAGTCCCTGCCTGAAACACAACCACTGATGAACGAGTCCCTGCCTGATACACAACCACTGATGAACGAGTCCCTGCCTGATACACAACCGCTGATGAACGAGTCCCTGCCTGATACACAACCGCTGATGAACGAGTCCCTGCCTGATACACAACCACTGATGAACGAGTCCCTGCCTGATACACAACCACTGATGAACGAGTCCCTGCCTGATACACAACCACTGAAGAACGAGTCCCTGCCTGATACACAACCACTGATGAACGAGTCCCTGCCTGATACACAACCACTGATGAACGAGTCCCTGCCTGATACACAACCACTGAAGAACGAGTCCCTGCCTGATACACAACCACTGAAGAACGAGTCCCTGCCTGATACACAACCACTGAAGAACGAGTCCCTGCCTGATACACAACCACTGAAGAACATATTCAGATTCGATTAGTAAAAAACAAACTATACGAGTGCGGATTAGAACCCAGAACCTCTGACACGCTCATCAAGAGATCTGCCACTGACCATGAAGGTCTTTATTCACGTACTAACAAACTAACAATATACACACACCACACACAGCTGTCCCACACACACCAGTTCCACACACACCTGTCCCACACACCACACACAGCTGTCCCACACACCACACACAGCTGTCCCACACACACCTGTCCCACACACACACCTGTCCCACACACACCAGTTCCACACACACCTGTCCCACACACCACACACAGCTGTCCCACACACCACACACAGCTGTCCCACACACACCTGTCCCACACACACACCTGTCCCACACACACCAGTTCCACACACACCTGTCCCACACACCACACACAGCTGTCCCACACACACCTGTCCCACACACCTGTCCCACACACACCAGTTCCACACACACCACACACACCTGTCCCACACACACCTGTCCCACACACACACCTGTCCCACACACACCACACACACCTGTCCCACACACACACCTGTCCCACACACACCAGTTCCACACACACCACACACACCTGTCCCACACCACACACACCTGTCCCACACACACCAGTTCCACACACACCACACACACCTGTCCCACACCACACACACCTGTCCCACACACACCTGTCCCACACACACCACACACACCTGTCCCACACCACACACACCTGTCCCACACACACCAGTTCCACACACACCACACACACCTGTCCCACACCACACACACCTGTCCCACACACAGCTGTCCCACACACACCAGTTCCACACACACCACACACACCTGTCCCACACACCACACACCTGTCCCTCACACCACACACCTGTCCCTCACACCACACACCTGTCCCACACACCACACACCTGTCCCTCACACCACACACACCTGTCCCACACACACCACACACCTGTCCCACACACACCACACACCTGTCCCTCACACCACACACCTGTCCCACACACACCACACACCTGTCCCACACACACCACACACCTGTCCCTCACACCACACACCTGTCCCTCACACCACACACCTGTCCCACACACACCACACACCTGTCCCACACACACCACACACCTGTCCCTCACACCACACACCTGTCCCACACACCACACACCTGTCCCACACACCACACACCTGTCCCACACACCACACACCTGTCCCACACACCACACACACCTGCCCTACACACACCACACACCTGTCCCACACACACCGCACACCTGTCCCTCACACCGCACACCTGTCCCACACACCACACACACCTGTCCCACACACACCACACACCTGTCCCACACACACCGCACACCTGTCCCACACACCGCACACCTGTCCCTCACACCACACACCTGTCCCACACACCACACACCTGTCCCACACACCACACACCTGTCCCACACACCACACACCTGTCCCACACACCACACACCTGTCCCACACACCACACACACCTGTCCCACACACACCACACACCTGTCCCACACACACCGCACACCTGTCCCTCACACCGCACACCTGTCCCACACACCACACACACCTGTCCCACACACACCACACACCTGTCCCACACACACCGCACACCTGTCCCTCACACCGCACACCTGTCCCTCACACCGCACACCTGTCCCTCACACCACACACCTGTCCCACACACCACACACCTGTCCCACACACCACACACCTGTCCCACACACCACACACCTGTCCCACACACCACACACCTGTCCCACACACCACACACACCTGTCCCACACACACCACACACCTGTCCCACACACACCGCACACCTGTCCCTCACACCGCACACCTGTCCCACACACCACACACACCTGTCCCACACACACCACACACCTGTCCCACACACACCGCACACCTGTCCCTCACACCGCACACCTGTCCCTCACACCGCACACCTGTCCCTCACACCACACACCTGTCCCTCACACCACACACCTGTCCCTCACACCACACACCTGTCCCACACACCACACACCTGTCCCACACACACCTGTCCCACACACCACACACCTGTCCCACACACCACACACCTGTCCCACACACCACACACCTGTCCCACACACCACACACACCTGTCCCACATACAGCTGTCCCACACACCACACACCTGTCCCACACACACACACACCTGTCCCACACACACCAGTTCCACACACACCACACACACCTGTCCCACACCACACACACCTGTCCCACACACAGCTGTCACACACACACCTGTCCCACACACACCACACACACCTGTCCCACACACCACACACCTGTCCCTCACACCACACACCTGTCCCACACACCACACACCTGTCCCACACACCACACACCTGTCCCACACACCACACACCTGTCCCTCACACACACACACACCTGTCCCACACACACCTGTCCCACACACACCACACACCTGTCCCTCACACCACACACCTGTCCCTCACACCACACACCTGTCCCACACACACCACACACCTGTCCCACACACCATACACCTGTCCCTCACACCACACACCTGTCCCACACACCACACACCTGTCCCACACACCACACACCACACACCTGTCCCACACACCACACACCTGTCCCACACACCACACACCTGTCCCTCACACACACACACCTGTCCCACACACACCTGTCCCACATACAGCTGTCCCACACACACCTGTCCCACACACACCTGTCCCACACACACCACACACACTTGTCCCACACACACCACACACCTGTCCCACACACACCACACAGCTGTCCCACACACACCACACACCTGTCCCACACACCACACACCTGTCCCACACACACCACACACCTGTCCCACACACAGCTGTCCCACACACACCAGTTCCACACACACCTGTCCCACACACACCACACAGCTGTCCCACACACACCAGTTCCACACACACCTGTTCCACACACACCACACACACCTGTCCCACACACACACACACCTGTCCCACACACACCTGTCCCACACACCACACACCTGTCCCACACACACACACACCTGTCCCCCCCCACACACACACCTGTCCCACACACACACACCTGTCCCACACACACCTGTCCCACACACCACACACCTGTCCCACACACACCACACACCTGTCCCACACACAGCTATCCCACACACACCAGTTCCACACACACCACACACACCTGTCCCACACACCACACATACCTGTCCTACACACACCACACACACCTGTCCCACACACACACACACACACACACACACACACACACACACACACACACACCTGTCCCACACACACCACACACACCTGTCCCACACACCACACACCTTTCCCACACACACACACACACCTGTCCCCCACACACACACACCTGTCCCACACACACACACACCTGTCCCACACACCTGTCCCACACACACCTGTCTCACACACACCACACACACCTGTCCCACACACCACACACACCTGTCCCACACACCTGTCCCACACACACACACACCTGTCCCACACACCACACACCTGTCCACACAAACCACACACACCTGTCCCACACACACACACACCTGTCCCACACACACCTGTCCCCCACACACACACTCGAGGTTTATTCTGTTTTCCAACTGTACGCTGGTTAGGAATGAAATGGCTTGAGTGTATTCACACCTCGCAGTGCGTGAGGTAAACTAGACGCTATTGGCTGTTTGAAAAGGGGGAGGAGCCGTTCAGTTTGCCCCGCCTCCGCTTCCTGTCTCAGTGGAGATTACGTCTGCGCGCTCCACAGCACTTCAGCGGGGCTTTGAGCATGTGTGTATAGAGCAAGCCTGATGTGGCCTGACTCTGAGTTCGTGAGAAACACACTCCACCTCTGTCCATCACTCCTGAGGTCATCACTGGAAGAGGGTGTTTCTGCAGACCACTGGACTCTTCTGCAGATCTCCAGGGAACACAGTGATCTCACACACACACACGTCAGCGGGACAGATCACAGTCTGCTGTTCTGGGCAGTAGACAATCATAAAATAAAATAAAATACCTGAAATGGACCTTGAGATGAAGCTCGCTCTTGTCTAGAGGCTTTTGTTCTTCTAGAGTTGTGTCGGACAGAGACGTTATCACACTGATCCGAACAGCAGCGCGCGCCACAGCCCATGATGTCACCGCACTGACAAGTGTTACTCCAGCATGTGTTGTGTCCTTCGCATGAGAGTGTTTCTCCATCTGGTCACACACACACTGATCTGGGTTCAGTCAGGACTCTGTGTTTGGGTGACACAGCACAGCTGACTCGATCCATCTGGTCACACACACACTGATCTGGGTTCAGTCAGGATGACACAGCACAGCTGACTCGATCTGTTCCTCAGAGAACCAGCGCCTGTCCCTCACGGCTCAACCGTTATATAACCCATCCAGGAGGAACGGTCTCGCGCTCTCTCTCTCTCTCTCTCTCTCTTATTCAACACGTGATTAACTCACCACTGCTAAACTGCATTCTGTATAGTATGAGTGTGTGTTTTATGAATGTAATAGGCCTATGTCACACTTCCTGCTTCCGGAACGCGAAGTAGGGATTCAGAACTTCCGGTCAACAGTATTTCTCCATAAGGATTTAGATTATCAGCCATAATGTCTAAAGCATCCGAGGTAGACTGACCAGGAGCTATGAGGTTGTGAAACGAAGGTTTTTGCTCCTGTAGAAGCTATAAGTTCGTATGAAATCAACCTTGTTTTAAGAAAAACATGTTTTATGTGCAATCTTATGAAAAAAAAAACTACACTACCCACAATCCTAAGCGTAGCAGCAACGTCTGCTGATTGGTCCAACTCGCTGTTACCATAGAAACGTTTACCTAACTGGCGAACGGCCCGCCGCTGTTGCTGTAGTGCACCGGGTTGCTCTGCGTCAGGACGTAGACAGCCATACCTCAGCTTTCACGCTTTCCCACTTGAGAGTTTTCATTTACCATCCGAACCACATCGTCATATGTGACTTCAGGCAGGTTGCGGAGAGATTTGGTCCAGCGGTATCTATCGACTCCGCCATTGTAAAGAGCTAACCGGAAGAGCCGTATCCCTACTAAAAGACGTACTTCCGGTCTTCAATTTGTTCGTGATTTGGCCTATCCAGACGTCCTACATTCACCATGCGTCATGTGACCAGCGTCAGTTATGGTGTCTCACTGTCATTGGTCAAGCCTCTCCCGTGGCCTCATGGGATAGTACAGTGCTCGCCTGTATTATAATATAGTACTGTGAATTCAGACACACTGTTTTCCGTCTGCTGTATAGTAGGGAAGTGTGTGATGTCGGACACAGCCTTATAGTGGGATTTGATTCATCAAGTGACTGGAATCTTTTATCTTTGTGTCTATTATGAGTCACTGAATCATTCACTCGGCAGATTCATTCAAAAACACTGAATGTCTTTTAGGAAAAAATACATTCAAAGGAGCCATTCATAACAGAAACTAGTCGATTTGCTCTTCATTACTAAACAATTAAACACATACTGTATATATAGTCACTTTTATCTGGACTCGTTCATCTTTGGTTTCACTTTCACAGACTTTCAGTTTGTTTTCATCAATCACGTTTCTTTGTCTGTGTTTCCCGCCACTCATCTGTTGCTATGGTCACTCGTCTGTTGCTATGGTCAGTTTTCTGTTGCTATGGTCACTCGTCTGTTGCTATGGTCACTTTTCTGTTGCTATGGTCACTCATCTGTTGCTATGGTCACTTTTCTGTTGCTATGGTCACTCATCTGTTGCTATGGTCACTCGACTGTTGCTATGGTCACTCGACTGTTGCTATGGTCACTAATCTGTTGCTATGGTCATTATTCATCCACTGCAGCTGCACATCATTCAGTTTGTTTAGTTCATTTAGTTTGTTTGTCATGATTCTGCCTTCCTGTCTGATTTTCCTTGGTCTTGAGGCAGGATCATGACAGGCCCATGTTTTATGTGCAAGCACATGGCCTTTTGTTTGGGCCATGTGCTTGTGTTGTCTCGTTCTCTTGCCCCGCCCCCTTGTTATCCTCGTTTAGTCATCATTGCTTTACCCTTGTCACCTGTTTCCCTCATTAGTTTCTCCCTATTTAATCCCCTTGTGTTTGCTGTCTTGTGTCGGTTCATTGCCATACTTTATGTGATTCTCAGTGTGTGTAAACCTTCCTGTGAGTACCCTGTAAAGAACTCTGTCTTGTAAAGTCCTGATCTTGTAGCTGTTGTTAGTTTATTGTCTAGTAATCAGTTTAATCTTAGTCTAGTGTAGTTTGTCTTTGTTTTTGCCCACCAGCCTTGTTTTGCCCCATCGTGGGTTTTGTTTTCCCTGTTTTGTCTTAATAAATCTGTGTGTATTGCATACCGTCTGCGATTGGGTTCATCTCTCCAATAACCACATAACAGAATGAACCGACCAATACTGAACCCAGCAGACAGTATGTCCTTTCCTGCCAAGCGACAATCTTTTGAAGGGACCCGGTTGGTCGTGTTTCGCGGGATCCGTGGAGGCCGCAGTAGAGGAGGTGATCGAGAGGGTTCTACAAGGTCTTCTTCCGCTTCGCTACCTGTGATCCCAGAGGGTCGCGTCCTGGCCGTTGTTGCCCATGGTGATAAGGCTGGTTCCACTTCTCCTGAGGCCCCTTCTGCTCCCATTGTTCTCCATGGTAAACGAGGGAGACGAGTTTCCTGGGATTCCCCGTCTGAGTCTTCCTCGACCGAGTCAGCGCTGCCCGAGAACGCCATCCCTGCTCCTGTTACGGTTCCAGCTGAACATCTCCAACTGGTCGCTAGTCCAGTTACAGATTCGGCTTCGCGTTCAAGGAGAAAGAAGAGGAGAAAGGGAGCCTCTCGCTCTTCATCTCTAGCTGTCGCAAGCGCTGTTCCAGAGCCCGCTCCTGCAAGCGCTGTTCCAGAGCCCGCTCCTGCAAGCGCTGTTCCAGAGCCCGCTCCTGCAAGCGCTGTTCCAGAGCCCGCTCCTGCAAGCGCTGTTCCAGAGCCCGCTCCTGCAAGCGCTGTTCCAGAGCCCGCTCCTGCAAGCGCTGTTCCAGAGCCCGCTCCTGCAAGCGCTGTTCCAGAGCCCGCTCCTGCAAGCGCTGTTCCAGAGCCCGCTCCTGCAAGCGCTGTTCCAGAGCCCGCTCCTGCAAGCGCTGTTCCAGAGCCCGCTCCTGCAAGCGCTGTTCCAGAGCCCGCTCCTGCAAGCGCTGTTCCAGAGCCCGCTCCTGCAAGCGCTGTTCCAGAGCCCGCTCCTGCAAGCGCTGTTCCAGAGCCCGCTCCTGCAAGCGCTGTTCCAGAGCCCGCTCCTGCAAGCGCTGTTCCAGAGCCCGCTCCTGCAAGCGCTGTTCCAGAGCCCGCTCCTGCAAGCGCTGTTCCAGAGCCCGCTCCTGCAAGCGCTGTTCCAGAGCCCGCTCCTGCAAGCGCTGTTCCCGAGTCTGCAGTCGTAAGCGCTGCAGAGAGAGCAGCGGCTGATTCAGCTGCTGAAGCTGTCTTACAGTCGGTTTCTGCTTCGCAAGAGATGCCTGTCCTCGTCGCTGCCGAGACAATGTCTGAGTACTTGAAACGTCTGGTACAAATTCTGGAAGTCCCCGTCATGTCTTGTCCTGAGTCTAGGGGCGCCGCCGTGAGCGCCGCACCCCAGCCGGCTGCCGTGAGCGCCGCACCCCAGCCGGCTGCCGTGAGCGCCGCACCCCAGCCGTGAGCGCCGCACCCCAGTTGGCTGCTGACGACGATCTCCCCGATTCTGTGATGGGGAGCATTAATTCTGAACCGTCTTTGGGGAGCTCTGTTTTCGTTTCTGTTCCATCGTCACCCGCAGTATCCCCTGTCTTATCTCCTGGTGTGTCGCCTCCTGTGTCCCCCATCAAGAGTCCTGTCCTGCCACCTTCTGTTTCTGTTCATGTGTCAGATTCCACCCCTGTCAGACTGCCTAGTGTTTTCCCTAGCACCCCTGTGAGTTCCCAGCCTCGGACTGTTTCCCCCAAGTCATCCCCTCGTGTGTCCCCATCCATGTCTGCCCGGACCCCTCGCCGTCAGCCCTCGTCCTGTCCACCCAAGACCCCTAGTCCGCCTGTTCACCCTGGACTGCCCCCCAAGGACTTTGTGTTTCCTCCACCTCCTCTGCCCTGTTTATTGTTTTTAATTTTTCACCCCAACCCTGTTATTGTTTATTCATGTTTGCCGTTGTTGGTTTTTGTCATGTTTTGTTGGTTTGTGTCCATGTCTCAGTCCGTCATGTCACGTGTTTAGTTTTCCCTTGGGGAGCGTCTGGAAGCCGCTCCTTAAGGGAGGGGTTCTGTCATGATTCTGCCTTCTTGTCTCTGATTTTTCCCTGGTCTTGAGGCAGGATCATGACAGGCCCATGTTTTATGTGCAAGCACATGGCCTTTTGTTTGGGCCATGTGCTTGTGTTGTCTCGTTCTCTTGCCCCGCCCCCTTGTTATCCTCGTTTAGTCATCATTGCTTTACCCTTGTCACCTGTTTCCCTCATTAGTTTCTCCCTATTTAATCCCCTTGTGTTTGCTGTCTTGTGTCGGTTCATTGCCATACTTTATGTGATTCTCAGTGTGTGTAAACCTTCCTGTGAGTACCCTGTAAAGAACTCTGTCTTGTAAAGTCCTGATCTTGTAGCTGTTGTTAGTTTATTGTCTAGTAATCAGTTTAATCTTAGTCTAGTGTAGTTTGTCTTTGTTTTTGCCCACCAGCCTTGTTTTGCCCCATCGTGGGTTTTGTTTTCCCTGTTTTGTCTTAATAAATCTGTGTGTATTGCATACCGTCTGCGATTGGGTTCATCTCTCCTACAACCACATAACATTGTTACCTGTGTCTTTAGTTTCTCTGTGGTCAGTCTTCAGTTGTGGGATGATGTTCATGTATACTCGTGTGTGTGTGTATGTATTCTGTTACGCCTTATGGATTAAATCTCGTTTATATTTTGATTCTGCCTTCATCTGTCTTCATCTTCATCTAGTAACACACACACAAACACACACACACATATATATACATACATACCCTCATGCCGTTCCACACCCGTATTTTTTTGGGTAGCTTTTATTTGATTTATTTGATTACTGATTACCATTTACTTATGGATTTTTTTAATAACATTTTATATTTGTATTGTATATTTGAATGCACTTCACGTTTATTAATGCTTTTCTTTTGTATTGTATTTCTCTTTTTCATTTTTCCTTATTTTTGTGAAGCGCTTTGAGATGTAACTTTTAAAGGGTCTATAGAAAATAAAGTTGATTATTATCAGTACCTTTCGTTCATCTTCGAAAAACACGTGAAGAAACTTTACATGAAGTCTGAGAGATTGACAGTCTCCCTCCATTGACAGTCCATACAACTTCCTCTGTGTGTCTTCAAAAAGTTCTTAAAGAGATTGTAAAACTAATTCATATGATTTGAGCGGTTTAGTCCAACTTTTCTGAAGAGATTCGATCTTTATATGACTGAAGGCTTTTATTCACATATAAACATTGACCAGCGAATATAAACAGAAGCTCAACTGAACAACCCTCATTGGCTGAAGCTCAATCTCATACTAAACATGTTTGTTTCTGTTCACAGTCAAAACCCCTCGTGTAGAGACCTCAGATTTCAAACCCGTGATGTTGTTGTGTGTGTGTGTGTGTGTGTGTGTGTCAGGAAGCAGAGGAGTTGGCCAGCCCGAAGCGCAGCGTCAGGGACAGCGGTTACATCGACTGCTGTGAGTCGGAGCGCAGCAACTCTCTCTCCCCGCCGAGACACACGCGAGACGACTCGTTCGACAGCCTGGACTCCATCGGCTCGCGCTCCCGCCACACCCCCTCGCCCGACGGCCTGCTCGCCCCCGGCTGCAGCGATGGTAAGCCTCACGCTCACACACACACACACTCACACACACCCCCTCGCCCGACGGCCTGCTCGCCCCCGGCTGCAGCGATGGTAAGCCTCACGCTCACACACACACACACACACACTCACACACACCCCCTCGCCCGACGGCCTGCTCGCCCCCAGCTGCAGCGATGGTATGCCTCACACTCACACACACACACACCCCCTCGCCCGACGGCCTGCTCGCCCCCGGCTGCAGCGATGGTAAGCCTCACACTCACACACACTCACACACGCTCACACACACCCCCTCGCCCGACGGCCTGCTCGCCCCTGGCTGCAGCGATGGTAAGCCTCACGCTCACACACACACACACACCCCCTCGCCCGACGGCCTGCTCGCCCCTGGCTGCAGCGATGGTAAGCCTCACGCTCACACACGCTCACACACACACACCCCCTCGCCCGACGGCCTGCTCGCCCCCAGCTGCAGCGATGGTAAGCCTCACACTCACACACACACGCTCACACACACACACCCCCTCGCCCGACGGCCTGCTCGCCCCCGGCTGCAGCGATGGTAAGCCTCACGCTCACACACACACACACACACCCCCTCGCCCGACGGCCTGCTCGCCCCCGGCTGCAGCGATGGTAAGCCTCACACACACACACACACACACACACACACGCTCACACACTCACGCTCACACACACACACCCCCTCGCCCGACGGCCTGCTCGCCCCCGGCTGCAGCGATGGTAAGCCTCACGCTCACACACACCCTCGCCCGACGGCCTGCTCGCCCCCAGCTGCAGCGATGGTAAGCCTCACGCTCACACACTCACACACACACACACACACACCCCCTCGCCCGACGGCCTGCTCGCCCCCGGCTGCAGCGATGGTAAGCCTCACGCTCACACACACACACCCCCTCGCCCGACGGCCTGCTCGCCCCCAGCTGCAGCGATGGTAAGCCTCACACTCACACACACACGCTCACACACACACACCCTCGCCCGACGGCCTGCTCGCCCCCGGCTGCAGCGATGGTAAGCCTCACGCTCACACACACACACACCCTCGCCCGACGGCCTGCTCGCCCCCGGCTGCAGCGATGGTAAGCCTCACGCCAGTGGCTAATCTATGGTTTAAATGTCCACCAGTGAAGGTCCTGCAGTATCAGGGCTGTGTGAAAGCAGCAGCTGTTCCTCGAATCCTCAGCTCGATAGAAAGATCAGCTGACCCGATGTTGAGCCCTGTCCCCTTCTTGACTCTTCCCGATCCAGCCTTGTTACGCCATACAATGTGCAAGAAATGTGGAGTATTTTAGAACAGTCAGTATTTGTCTACTTTTCATACACTTTTTACATGGCTGATGAAAAATGTCAGAGAGGGTGTGATGGGCTTATTTTTATTATTTAAAATGATTGCTAACACTTTACATCTGTTGCACACGCAGCTCAACCTTTGTGAAGTGATGCCAGGGCTTTATTTGTGCAAAAAAAACTACATGATTTACTAGTTTATTCACAAAATATTACAAAATAATAGGTTAAACCACTGATGTCACATGGATAACTGTAATGTTGTCTTTACTGCCGTTCTGGGGCTTGACAGTGGTAGTTGCGTAGCTTGTCAATGGAGGGACAGAAAGCTCTCAGATTTCATTAGATATATCATATTTCATATCAGATGAACGAAAGTCTCACGGGTTTGGAGCGACACAACATAATTGATAAATAATGCCTCTCAATCTCTTCGTGTGGTCCACTAGAAGTGTGTTTGTGTCTACAGAGACCTGTGCCTGTATTTCCACATGTTCTTCTTCTCTCTCTGTTCTCGGGATGTTTCGGGCCGTTTGTCAGCTGGTGTGTCTCTGTCACAGGCTTCATCGTCTGCTTCTCAAGCTCCGCTATGGTGTCGAAAACAATCCGCTCATGTTGCTATTGCCTTTGTTGAACGCTGTAACTCCAGTCAGATTATAAGGCATTATAATAATGTTTTTAGGAAAATAGATAATTATTAACTAGCTAGACTAGATGGCTAAACTCTCTCAAAAATTACAGCTAGCCATCTAAATATTAGCGCAACTGTTCTTTCAATGAGCTTTTTTGCTAATATTTTGTTTCATGCATAAATAGCATTTTTGTGTATAATGCTATTTATGCATGAAACTAAATATTAGCAAATTAGCTCATCGCTCATCTTCCGTTTTGTGAGTCGGTTGAGCTGCGTGTGCAACTGATGTGATGTCAGGGTGGGGGCGTGGCTTATGGCTGTGCTCCGCCCACAGGGGAGGAGCCACGTTTGAAAACAGATCAATCTGGTTTTAAAGTGAACTCTATGTAATGCTTTATTCATATGTGTGATTGACCAAGGCTGATACTGCGCTTCACACAGATGTGTGTGTGTGTGTGTGTGTGTGTGTGTGTGTGTGTGTGTGTGTGTGTGTGTGTGTGTGTGTGTGTGTGTGTGTGTGTGTGTGTGTGTGTGTGTGTGACATCATGTGGTTTGATCCGTGTGGTTTCAGTGGGCTCTGCAGAAAGTGTTTCTGTTGATCAGGGTGCCGTCACCATGGTTACAGACTTAATAGAGCCTTTCCTAATAAAATAGAGAGAGAGAATCTGGAGAGAAGGAGAACATCATATCATTGTTGCACTTAATATATATATATATATATATATATATATATATATATATATATATATATATATATATATATATATATATATATATATATATCAGGATAATAAAAGGAAAAAGAGATTGAGGTTCAAGACCCAAAATAAATTTCAATAGTTTCATTTTCTCATTCGACTCAAACCATGTTCATCCATTGTGCAAATGAACCCTCGTTTAGTGTAGTGTGGGTCCTGTTTCTGTGGCTTTATGTCATTTTGGTCTTGGTTTTTGAGGATGTCACACAGCCTGTCCACGCTGACAAAATACAGGACAGTAGAGTTTCATTGGATGTACAGTCTTTGACATAAACAACAAAAGATATAGAAAGTGTTCCTCCATTTTAAAAGTCGCTTTAAAAGCCTGTTTATTCTGCTATCTTAACTACTGTATGCTCAACTAAAGAGGTTCGTTCGCTGCACTGTGTTATTTGCATATCAGGACAGACGCTCAGCCCAGTGTTATCCTTCATATGCAAACACACATGCAAATCAACACACACACACACACACACACACACACACACACACACACACACACACACACACACACACACACACACACACACACACACACACACACACACACACACACACACACACACACACACACACACACACACACAGAGAGAGCAGTAATGTTTTAAACATCCTCATATAATCAGAGTCTACTGCACCCGTGGGTTGAGTAAAAGTGGAAGTTTTAAACACTTAAGTCATACTTGGAACAGCCTGAGAATAAACAGGAAAACACAAACGCATTTCTCCAGTCGAAACCCTTTATTTTATCTACATTTTCCCACAAATCCATCTCTGTCCCTAGAGCTCCTAGAAAAGATTCAGTATTAGATTGTACTTTTCTGAGACATTGGGAGTGAGACTAGTATCCCAGAATGCAGTGCTCAGTAATGGGGCGACCATGGGTTTGACAGCAGAGGACTGGTCCGTTCAGTAAATCCTTCTGTCAGGATCACTACTGTCAAAGATGATTGACCATTAGCAAACAGTTACTGACGGAAAAGAGCAGTGACAAACCCTCTCAGGGTAAACAGAACACAACAAACATTCATGTAGGACAGATATCATTAATGTTGTTAATGTAACTACACAATTCAAGAGAAATGACAGGTGACTGACGACAGGTGGAGCTGGGGATGGAGGAGGGTAATAATCTCCTGAGCTCCTGATAATCCTGAGTGGACTAACACACAACACACACGACTAACACACAACACACACGACTAACAAGTCCTGCCAGAACTGACCATATCTGCTTGATATCTTCAAGACTGAGCTTGTCATTCTTGTGTTGGCAAAAATAAAGATTTTAGGGCTTAGTATCGCCAACGATCTCGTGATATAATACATGATATGATACACGTCATGTTTCAACTGTTTTAAACTGCACCAGATGCCCCTCATCTTCCATAGCGCAGGGAAACAGATAGTGCCGCCAATAGTTAGGCCAATGCTGTGAGTTTGAGCTTAGTCATAGTCTCTGCACATTAAACTGGGATAAGAGAAAGTACTTAAACATCCCAGAATTGGCCTAACACATGTGGAGGAGCTTAGACGAGTCTCAAAGTATGCATTCGCTGCTATTTGTTCCTTGTTTTCTTTGTTAGCGTGACATTAAATACAGGAAAAAAGCTTTATGCTGTAATACTAATGTACAAGATGTTACATTACGGAGCGTCTGCAACTCTTCTTCATGTGAAGTCTATAGCGCTCTCAAAGCATATGAAGAGCATTTTTGCATATGTTGAGTTTTTAAGTATTTACCAAAGATGTGACAGATCTATAAATGGCTCTGGGGGATATTTATGTGAGGGCTTGAAGTACACATGGAGATGCAATTATAGCTCGCTCGTATAAAGGTATTTTATAATGTCACTCTCCTCATAAGTTGATTTCTGCAGGATATACCAAGAGTGGCTAACATTTTAATAAGACATCTATAAAAACTTTACTACTTTTGTTAACAGAATGCACATAGCATGTGAATAAATCCTTCTGGTCAAAATACTCTTTTTGTTGGGCAGTTTTTCAGTCATATTGTGTGTGAAGTGTCAGCTGTGGAAAGTGTGGCTGTTTTCACACTAGGTCCAGTTACTAGGCCTGAACCCGAAACTGATTGTGCTGGAGTTCACAGACTCCAGCAGTGTTACTTTACTATCACTGATTTTATAGTGTACCTTTAATAATGTACTCTAAAAATGTCAAAAAAGGCATAAACTGAAAAAAAAAAATTATATGTACATTATTTATTTATATATATATATATATACTTTTTTTTTTTTTTCGGATCAGTTTATGCCTTTTTTTAGAGTACATTATTAAAGGGTTAGTTCACCCAAAAATGAAAATTATGTCATTAATGACTCTCCCTCATGTCGTTCCAAGCCCGTAAGACCTCTGTTCATCTTCGCAACACAGTTTAAGATATTTTAGATTTAGTCCGAGAGCTTTCTGTCCCTCCATTGAAAATGTATGTACGGTATACTGTCCATGTCCAGAAAGGCAATAAAGACATCATCAGAGTAGTCCATGTGACATCAGTGGGTTAGTTAGAACTTTTTGAAGCATCGAAAATACATTTTGGTCCAAAAATATCAAAAACTACGACTTTATTCAGCATTGTATTCTCTTCCGGGTCTGTTGTCAATCCGCGTTCACGACTCCGCAGTGACGCTGCTGACATTAAAAATATATAAAAAAAATATAGTAATACCAAAATACAAACAATCTAGAATAGATTAAATACAGCGTGCGTTTCCCTCAGACTGTAAACAAAGCTCGGCGCACCAGATAACACGTCAGCAGATAACACTGCGGAGTCGTGAACGCGGATTGACAACAGATCCGGAAGAGAATACAATGCTGAATAAAGTCGTAGTTTTTGATATTTTTGGACCAAAATGTATTTTCGATGAATGGAGAAAAGAGAACGAGACAGAGCTCGTAATAAAACAAGAATCGTAGGAGATTTGCTGAGGGGTTTGAAATTATGTAACAGTGACGCAGAGATGATGTTGTTTTATTGAACAAATAAACTGTCATATGTGTCTCTAACAGAGTTCACTGTAATTACCGATCAGTTAATTATGGTTGCTGTAGTTTATTCTCAATGAAGTATCGTGTCTATTAATGGGTAAAGCTACAGTAACGTCTTCAGCTAGTCAGCTTGAGATCCTTTCAACTAAACTGGTTACATCTCTTCAGTAGTGAATGTTTTATGAGCAATAGGATAATCATATCCATCCACACAGAGCCGAAGCACAACCAATACAATGTTCTTCCACAAAATGCATGCAGTTTTTTTTTAACCGCTAGAGGGCCGAAAATTACAGTGTACCTTTAAAAACAGCATATACAAAAACAGTTAGTTTTTGTCCAATAGAAGCCTTCATAAAGGGACACTTGAAATATAATGTTTACCCAAAGCATGAATGGACGGCCTGACCCTCTGCTGTCCTGCTCCTCTATCAGACTGCATCTGTCCACACAGAGATTAGATGACTAGCTGAGTAGTGTCGACTGCTGCTGAAAGTCTTCTGCTGCTTTTGCTCTGCTTTGCTGTCTCATGAGGCAAATATTAACAAACAATCAACATTGCTTTTATAGCTGCTCTGTACTGCTCTACATTTTATATTTCTTTTAAAGACTTTTAGGAGAAGCGTCTGCGATAAAATTGTTGGGAAAAGCCTTACGCCTGTGAAAGTCTCCTTTCCCTGCAGTTCCATCATGTGTCCGCGGAGATTACAGGATGCCTACAGTATGTGTTTACTGCTTGTGTCACGAGTTGTGTGTGTGACATGCACCATCAGTCATCATCTTGACTGGTGTGTGTTTAACGCTGAGCCACAGAAGCTGGCGAACAGACATGTGCAGAGCAGCTGGCCTGGCAATGTGGAGTGGAAGGTCAATGTTGATCCAGGTGCTCCTCAAAACAGCTTTTAACTCCGGCAAATCAGCTTTATGAAGACTAAAGGACTTCGAGACAGTAATCTACTTAAACATCAGGTCCTCAAAATGTTCTGCATCTGTCCTCTCAGATGCAGCCACAGGCTAAAGGGGTTTTATACAGCCGTTTGCTCACACTCCAGGGTGCTTGACATAATGTTTGGAGTGGCAGACGTTGGAAAGCCTCAGAGGCACCAACACCAAAGAATGTTCTCTGATCCTCTGTCAGAGCTGCTGACTCTACTGTAAGTTCACTTTTCTATTTGTATTGAACCACTGAAATCATTAAAACCACCAGCCTAATATCGGGTAGATCCCCTCGTGCCGCCAAAACAGCGCTGACCCGTCTAGGCATGGACTCTACAAGACCTCTGGACGTGTCCTCTGGTTTCTGCAGATCCTTTAAGACCTTCAGGTTGTGAGGTGGTGTTGGTCCAGCACATCCCACAGATCTGGGCAACACCTTGAACTCTTCATCATGTTCCTCCACCCGTTCCTGATCACTGTGTTCAGAGTGGCAGGAGCATTATCCTGCAGAAAGAGCCGCTTCCTCCAGTTGGACATGTTGTAGGAGCTTTGGGCGGTGGACGAGGGTCATCATGGTCTCTCAGAAAACAGCGATGAACTGTGTGTTCTGACATCTTTCTATCATGGAGTAGTAATAGTTACAGTCTCTGTTCTGTTCTTCGCTCCCCACTTACATCAGTGAACCTTGGGACCCTGATGCCAGTTCACCGGCTGTTTTTAGTTCATCCCTGACTAGATCTTTGGCATTTTCTGGTAAAAATGTGGGTTTCTTGTCTGTGCATTCAATGCCCGAAACCAAAGAAATACCAAAACCAAAGCTGAAAATTTTCATTTAGCCAAAAAACAAAATTAAAGTGTAAGTGTAAGAGTTATTTATGCTGTTCAGGATGTTCGAGATTGCTAAATCAGTCCAGTTATAGTACTTTAGCATTAGCCGCCTCACTATATTTCAGGCAAACATGCTTTACATATTGCTGTAGCCAGTCCTGTATTTGAGTCCGGTTACGGTTATGTTCACACACAGTTCAGATAATAATGGAGTGACAACCACATTCTATACCTGAACTCACACCTGTACACTTGCAGAACTCACAATCGTATTCTCAGAAAACCCGGACTGTGTGAACGGATGCGGACTGGATCACGCTCTGCGCTGCAAACGTGTGTCTACCATGTGTTGTGTTACAGTAACTTCCAGCGACAAAGATATGAGCTGTGTGTCGTCTGAAGGGTTAGGGTTAGATGTTTACATAGCACGAGCAAAACTCAACTCCCGTTTACTTGCTATTTTCATTATTTTGATGATTCGCTAAGAAGTGTGGTTATTTTTATGGCCATTCGTCACATACCCCAATGCACAGCACAAATGATGAACTCACATCCCGGTGTATTACTGCCCATTTACATCAAATGCAAAACACATTTCTATGGACGTGTTTCCACTGTAACTGGTTTTGCCTTAAAGGGTTAGTTCACCCAAAAATGAAAATTCTGTCAGTAATTACTCACCCTCATGTTGTTCCAACCGAGTAAGACTTTCGTTCATCTTCGGAACACAAATTAAGATATTTTTGATGAAATCTGAGAGCTGGATCACTCCTCCATAGGCTGCTATGTGACCGAAACTTGCTGGCCCAGAAAAGTTATTAAAGAGATCGTTAATATAGTCCAAGTAAGTACAGTGGCTCAATCTTAAGTTTATCAAGCGGCGAGAATACTTTTTGTGCGCAAAAACAAACAAAAATAACGACTTTATTCTACTATTCATTTTCTTCTCTCTGGGCCTCGTAGTGTTTTTGCGCTGCGCTTCTGTGTTACACGTCACCACATATCACACACGACAAGCTTCGGCCAATTGTGAGCCTACGTGGTGACCTGTAACACAGAAGCGCAGCGCAAAAACACTACGAGGCCCAGAGAGAAGGAAATGAATAGTGGAATAAAGTTGTTATTTTTGTTTGTTTTTGCGCACAAAAAGTATTCTCGCCGCTTGATAAACTTAAGATTAAGCCACTGTGCTCACTTGGACTATATTAACGATCTCTTTAATAACTTTTCTGGGCCAGCAAGTTTCAATCACTTAGAAGCCTATGGAGGAGTGATCCAGCACTCAGATTTCATCAAAAATATCTTAATTTGTGTTCCGAAGATGAACAAAGGTCTTACGGGGTTGGAACAACATGAGGGTGAGTAATTACTTACAGAATTTACATTTTTAGGTGAACTAACCCTTTCACTGTTGATGCGTTGTTCGCACTGTCTCTGGGTGAAGATACAGAGGATACAGAGCAGAGACTGTGCAGTGAGTTGTGTTGACAGAGTTCAGCAATTCAGAATGAAGGGAAAACTTCGGAATAATGTCACAAAGTTGTGTGAACAACACACTGCATCCGTGTACGTCCGAGAACATACACACTTTGGTTAGAGCGGTAATAATGCTATAATAGTTACTACGATTATGAGCTTAATCGCATTAGTTTGATCGAAGTATTCTGTTAACGTGAGGTAAAGATTAATCGCAATATTGCCAAAATCCCATTATAATCCCATTATGGGTGAGTATGTAAATGTAGTCACTGACATGGTCAAAATGAGTTAATTAAATGTCACTTTTTCGGTCAATAATTTCGGCACTCCAAAACCATTTCGGCCAAAACTGAAAATATTTTAAAGTTTTCGGTTGGCATCACTAGTAAAGTAAAGTAATCTGAAGAGGTTTTTCTTGCTTAGATTTTGACCAATAACATTTGGGGTAAGAGCTGAGCTAACACTAACACAGCTCTACCAGCGGATGACTGTAACACTGCCAGACTCTTCATTACTCCGCTCTGATTGTCCCGCTGCAGGCCGCGGCAGCGACTCGGAGAGCGACACCCCCCAGAGGAAGATGCCGGACGTGCGCAAGGACGACATGCTGGTGCGGAGAACGTCCTGCAGCGAGCCGCGGATCGCCCTTCCCTTCAACCAGTACCTGCCCAACAAGACTAACCAGGCCACATTCATGCCTGCGCCGATGCGCCGCCCGCGCGCAGACCGAGACGACAGCTGCAAAAGCTGGAGCAACACAACCTCACCTGTCGGAGGAGAGAGGCCTTTCAGGTAAGCCTGAGACTGGGATGTTGATAAAGTGGTTGATTTACCCGTAGGAGTGTTGTTTTCATTTGGACAATGACTCGCTCCTGAAATAAATATTCTGTTTGGGCTCCAAGAGTTTTTGAGACCCTTCCAGCGGACATGTGTAAAGAGTAAAGGGGAATAACTGCTGCGCTCAAGACGAGACTACTTTAGTGGCAGTCGGTCAAAGATCAGGCATTTGGTTTGATTCAAAAACCAGTTCTGAGAACAACTTTTGTCAGGGTTTCGCTTCTTTTTATCATTCTGAAACAAATCAGCACATCATTATTCTTTCTTACCATAGAAATGAGTGATGTCATGTTTGGCCTCAGTTCAAACTCTCTGTACCTGCACTGAAATCCCAATCCTCTGCGCTTTATAGATAATAAAACAAACATACAAATAAATAGATTAAGCAACCCTCATTTGCCGTCTTTCAGCTGCCAAGATATTTATGTTGTGTCGAGATGGTCTGTCTTCTCTCGAGACACTGTTTGCCAAACTCCACAAAGATCCTTTTACAGCTTGCACAAACAGCTAAAATCCACCTATTTGCATAAAACAGAATGAAAACTTCATTTGTAAGTCAATGGTAAAATCATGACAACTTAAAATCCCCCTGTAGTCAATAATTTAATCCCTTAAAACTCATCTTTGTTTATAGCTTGAATGTAACTCGACACCCTTTCCTCATTTAGTATGCGTGGTTCTGAATATGCAAATGAGCCCTGCCTCCACTCACTCACTCACTCAGCTCAGAGATCCACTGGTTGACGATCACACGTTGATCTGATTGGTTACAAGGTAGTTTGTGACGTCAGAAACACCAGCGATTTCAAAGCGTGTGTTTGAGACTGTCTTTGGTTCACTGCAGTTTTAAGGAGGAAATACTCAGCAATGCTGTCGACTTTGAATTTACACATGGATTGTCTTGAAGCAGATTAAAAACACCACATAGACATATAAACTACATTAAAAGCTGGATTTTCACCACAGGGGAACTATAGGGATGCAAGATATTATCATACTTCATCAGAATGACTGATAAAGGCCTAACATGTAAACATCGGCATCGCATTGCCGATAATGTTGGTTATGCATCTGCAGTCACTCACATGTCCTGAAGGAGTGCTAGAGATATGATTAAGAGTTTTATTTCTGTAGGGCACTGTAGACATATTTGATATACTAATAAAAGTAAAAGGAAAATACACATAAAACATTAAGATACTTGTGTTTCTGAATAAAGCAGCAATTAATGTCATAAAATCATGAATCTGATTTGATTTAAAGGGGGGGGTGAAATGCTATTTCATGCATACTGAGTTTTTTACACTGTTAAAGAGTTGGATTCCCATGCTAAACATGGACAAAGTTTCAAAAATTAAATTGTACGTTTGAAGGAGTATTTCTGTGCCAAAAATTGTCCTTCCGGTTTGTCACAAGTTTCGGAAAGTTTTTTTCGAGTATGGGCCTGTGTCACGTCAGATGGGGCGGAATTTCCTTATATGGGTCCTAAGGACACTTCTCCGGTAAGATCGCGGGCACGCGCGCACTCGTAGACCAGAGCAAGAGAGAGAAGAGAGCGAAAGCAGTACCTCATCAAAGCGCCCTGCTCGGCGTTTGGAAGTCAATATCACCAAAGAAGTGGGTTTTTGGTTGCCAGCGCAAGACAACCCTGCACAGATTCCCACAGAACCCAGTGCTAAGGGAGTGGATGGAGTTTGTTTTTTCAGAGACTGTTTGTTTTTGTGCAAGACTGTTTGTTCCCTGCATTTCGACGATGATTGTTTTATAAACAAAGCCCAGATCGACGGATTTGCAGATCGTCTAATGCTTAAGGATGGAGCAGTCACAATGAGAAAGGTTCGCGGTCGCAGGCGGTGAGTAAAACTGCTTCACATGTCTCTGTGTGTTGTTAGCTCGGTTACACAGCTTTAGCTCCGCCCACACGGCCCGCCTCCAGACGCTCGTTTTTTTCCGGAAAGACTCGGTACAGCCTATCTTTCTTTTATAAATATAATAAAACTAAAGACTTTTTGGAGATATGAAGGATACAATACTACTCTATAGGTACTCAAGATTAACATGAGATTGAGTGAAAATGAGCATTTCACCCCCCCTTTAAAGATCAGAAGCTATAGTTTTAAATAATTGTATACAACTGCATCTGTCTGAAAACAAATCAGCAGTGATTGATTTTATTATTATAGCTTCTAATTTTTAAATGTACTCTCATTATAAAAATAACTTTAATAATGTTTTAGTTCTCAAAACTAATGGCTCAGTGAGTTTTCTCAAAACTAGCCGAAATGAAAAATATTTCTTTTGAATCCCTGCACGGGAGAGAAAATATATCGGTATCGGGCAAAATGAGATATCGGCAAAAATACAATATCGCGCATCCCTAGGTGTTTTTTTTTTCCTGTTTTATTTGTTTGCATTGATTTTGCAGTGCAGATGTTTGAGAGGGTGGCTGATTTGATCCAGATGTGAGCATTTATTGACTCAGAGCTTCAGACTGTTCTGCTGTGATCCAGAACAACCATCAGACTGACAGGATCAACACACACACTCCAACATATACTCAAATGCTTATTCACACCAGCTGAAAAAACATCATGCTAATGTATCAATGATAATCTCCTGTAATTGTGTATTCTGTGTAATATGTGTGAGTGTTTTCAGTGCGGTTTATATCTGTGTCCTTATTTACCATTTATGTTTGGAATGGCATACTAAGATGCTCGTGTTTCTGTAGTATGCAGTTCATATACTGACTGCAGCATGTGAATATATTCTGCATGCATAAAATACCCAAACAATGTGCGAGTACTGTATTCCTCAATGACCCGTTTTACCTTTCCATTTAAAGTGTGGTGATGTTTAACATCAACTGCACAGTATTTACAGCTTATTGACTCTGATTTCATGGTGTATATTGCTGATAAATATTTTATGGCCCAAAAAACGATAAATGGACAGTATTAAAAATGAAACTTTTGTGCTACAGTGTTATTATGTAATTATATGTTGATATATGTTAAAGGCTAAATCAAGGTTTTATAAAATATAAACAGAACACAGAAGAATATTTGTCAGGATACAGTAAAACAAACTAGATCCCTGCCACTGTATATTGTCACGAAGTGGAAAACACACACAATGTAAATGTTTTTCTCTTCTTTTCGTCCCTCCTCTCTGTTGTATAACACTTTCCTCTTCCATCCACCTCTCCTGTCATGGCATGTTCCTGGTTTGACGGTGTGTGTGTGTGTGTGTGTGTGTGTGCCGTTGTCCTGCTCATGTGTGTTGTTTCTGTGGGTGTGTCACTGTTGTTGTGTGATGTAGTGTTAGTGAAACCCTTTGGTTAGAAGTGTCCTGTGTGGTAACAGGAAGTGATGTTCACTGTGTGGAGTCTCAGACAGAGAGTGACTGTGAACAGCAGAGCGACTCTTCCTCTAAAGACCCCGTGTCCATGAATCCACAACTCAGTGACCCTCAGATCAGATCCCCCCTCCACCCCTCTGTACACCCTCTCGATCACGAGCAGAGCCAATCAGAGGAGAGAGACCGACGGGACGCTTTCTGCCAAACTCCTCCAAAGCCCCCGGATCCCCTTCAGAACGACTCGTTGGCGTCGATTAATCAGACGGCAGGAAATGACATCAGGTGCCCAGCGACCCTTCACCAAACACTCATGATCACGCATACATCTATCTATCTATCTATCTATCTATCTATCTATCTATCTATCTATCTATCTATCTATCTATCTATCTATCTATCTATCTATCTATCTATCCACCCCACCCATCCATCCACCCATCCATCCATCCATCCACCCACCCCACCCATCCATCCATCCACCCACCCATCCCTCCATCCATCCACCCATCCATCCATC